>NC_090356.1:33923303-34263820 GCF_035084215.1 Heptranchias perlo | reverse complement strand
GATGAAATTTGGGCTTTTTCATCTGGCAATTTCTTGTTTTCTGATGTTTCAACTGCAATGCCTGCCTGATTCAACTTTAACCCCACAAACAATCCCTTCCCATTAAAAAATAAATAGGCATTTTAAACATCATCACTTTCAGGGCCGACCTGTGCACAAAGCTTTTGTGCCGTGCTTTCAGTGCACAGATACTCTCAGATGAGCTATTCTGCTGTCAGTTTTGTCCATGTTATGATGTGATGTGATGCTGAAATAGCTTGGAGCAGCAAAGATAGGTCATGTGGAATCATACGTGCGTTGCATATTTATTTGGTTTACTGACATGGGATAAAGGTTTGTTAAATCTGGATTAAAATTATCTTGAAACAATTCTGTTTACACTTTTTTTACAAGAATTTAAGGTAATTGGCAAAAGAGCCAGAGGTGAGATGAGGAGAATTTTTTTTACACAGCGAGTTGTTGTGATCTGGAATTCACTGCCTGAAGGAGTGGTGGAAGCAGATTTAATAGTAACTTTCAAAAGGGAATTGGATAAATGCAAAGGCGAGAACATTTGCAGGGTTATGTGGAAAGAGTGGGGCAACGGGACTAAGTGGATAGCTCTTTCAAAGAGCCAGTATAGGCACGATGGGCAGAATGGCCTCCTCCTGTGCAGTATGATTCTATGCAAATCTAAAAGCAGCCATTGTGGCTACAACAGCAGGTCAGAGGCTGGTAATCCACAGCGAGTGGCTCATCTCTTGACCCCTCAAAGCCACCTATGAGTTCCAAGTCAGGAATGTGATGGAATACTCACCTCTTGCCTGGATGGGTACAGCTACAAAAACACTCAAGAAGCTCAACATCATCCAGGACACAGCAGTTTACTTGGGCTTCTTCTGCTATTCAATTAGATCATGGCTGATCTATACCTCAACTCTATTTATCTACCATTGCTCTATATCCCTTGATACCCTTACACAACAAAAATCTATTGATCTCAGTCTTGAAAGCTCCAATTGACCCCCAGCATCTACAGGTTTTTGGGGAGATGCAGATTTCCCCTACCCTTTGTGTGAAAAAGTGCTTCCTGATTTCACTCCTGAATGGCCGAGCTTAATTTAAAGATTATGCCCCCTTGTTCTGGATTCCTGGGCCAGAGGAAATAGTTTCTCTGTATCTACCCTATAAAATCACTTCATCATTTTAAGCACCCTGATTATCATAGAATCATACAATTATGCAGCACAGAAGGAGGCTATTCAGCCCATCGTGCCTGTGACGACTCTTTTAAAGAGCATCCAATTAGTTCCACTCCCCTGCTCTTTCCCCATAGCCCTGAAAATTTTCCCTCTTCAAGTATCCAATTCTTTTTTGAAAGTTATTATTGAATCTGCTTCCACCACCCTTTCAGGCAGTGCATTCCAGATCATAACAACTCGCTGCATAAAAAGAATTCTCCTCATCTCCCCCCTGGTTTTTCTGCCAATTATTTTAAAACTGTGTCCTCTGGTTACTGACCCTCCTGCCACTGGAAACAGTTTCTCCCTCTCTACTCTATCAAAATCCCTCATAAGTTTGAACACCTCTATTAAATCTGCCCTTAACCTTCTCTGCTTAGATCACCCCGCAACATTCAAAACTCAAGGGAATACAAGCCAGGTTTATGCAACCTGTCCTCATAATTTAACCCTTTAATCCTGGTATCACCCTGGTGCATCTGTTCTGTACCTCTCCAAGGCCAATATACCCTTCCTGAGGTTCGGTGGCCAAAACTGAAAGCAGTACTGCAGCTGGGGTCTAACCAGAGCTCAGCACAATGGAAGAGTCACTTCCTCCCTTTGTATTCTAGATCCCTTGAGATAAAGGCTAACATTTCATTGGCCTTTTTTATTTTTGTACCTGTCCACTAGCTTTTAATGATTTGTGTACACGGACACCTAATTCCTTTTGCTCCTCCACAGCTCCTTGTCCCTCACCATGAGGAACATGCTCTATTCTTTGATAGTTTTTATTTCAGCCTAATCTGATTGTTCATTCATGGAACCATGACCCTCCTTTGAAGTTTGCTGCTGATACTACATTAGCAGGAATGACAAACTATGAGGAAGAATGCAGGAAGATAAAAATGGATCAATGCAATAGGTAGCCAATGAAGTTTAATGCAGAGAAATATGAAGAGGTACATTTTTGGGAAAAAGTAGTTTAAGGACATGTGCTCTGAATAGTGAGGTTCTTAACACAGGGGATGGAGATACATTAATCTTTAATGGTGGCATTCTGGGTAGAAAAGATCATAAAAAGGCAAATGTGATTCTGGGTTATTATACACAGCGACATTGAATATAAAAGCAAGGAAGTGGTGTTAAAATTACACAAGGCATGGGTTAGAGTATTGTATGCAGTTCTGGACACCCGATTATAGGAAGGATATTATATCCATGGAAAGGACAGAATGAAGATAGATTGGAATGATACCAGGAATTAGTAGTTACAGGTATGAAGAGAGGCTTAAAAATTCTGTCTTTTTTCACTTGAACAGATAAGGTTAAGATAGATCTAATAGAGGTTTAAAAGAAACCATAATCTTTTTTGAGCAGGTAAATAGTAAAAGATTGTTTTGCAAACAAAGAGTCCTAGATTCAGGGTCACCCGAGAAGAACAAGTATATGAAAATGAAGAACATAAAAGATTACAATATTAAAGGGGGTGCAGGAGAAACCTGGGGGTGTATGTACACAAATCTTTGAAGGTGGCAGGACAAGTTGAGAAGGCTGTTCAAATACCATATGGGATCCTGGGCTTTATAAATAGAGCCATAGCGTACAAAAGCAAGGAAGTTATGGTAAACCTTTATAAATCACTGGTTAGGCCTCAGCTGGAGTGTTCAATTCTAGGCACCGCACTTTAGGAAGGATGTCAAGGCCTTGGAGAGGGTGTAGAGAAGATTTACAAGAATGGTACCAGGGATGAGGGACTTCAGTTATGTGGAAAGACTGGAGAAGCTGGGATTGTTCTCCTTAGAGCAGAGAAGGTTAAAGGGAGATTTAATAGAGGTGATCAAAATGATGAACGGTTTTGATAGAGTAGATAGGGAGAAACTGTTTCCAATGGCAGGAGGGTCGGTACCCAGAGGACCCAGATTTAAGGTAATTGGCAAAAGAAGCAAAGGTGAGATGAGTGAAATGTTTTTACACAGTGAGCTGTGATGATCTGGAATCTACTGCCTGAAAGGGCGGTGGAAGCAGATTCAATAGGAACTTTCAAAAGGGAATTGGATAAATACTTGAAAAGGAAAAAATTGCGTTGGTATGATTCATCCAGTTCAGCTTCTGGCCAGTGGTGATGCCCAAGATGTTGATGGCGGGGCACCAGATGATGGTGGTGCCACTGAAGGTGGTGTGGGGGTGGGGGGTGGTGTTGTTTGAGATGGTCATTACCTGCCACTTGTCAGCCCAAGCCTGGATGTTGTCCAATTCTTGCTGTAGGCCGCTATGGTCTACTTCATTACACTGTGAATCATCAGGAAACAGCCCTATTCACAGTCTTATGATCGAAGGAAGGCCATTGATGAAGCAGCTCAAGATATTTGGCCCATCATTTGACACTAACTAGTACAACATTGGGAATCTCACTGAGACGCACAAGGATATGTGGGAAATGGAAATGTTGGATTTATGCAACGGGGGTGATTGTCTGACCTTGGGTTTAAGGCTGGGGTTGTTGGTGGAGTATAGCCAGAGCTTGTCCTATGTCTAACTTTGGCCTGATCAAACAGTGCTTGTTACAAACACAATGGATGTAAAAACTGAAGAAAATCTTTTATTCCCAAGCACCGACATCTGTTCTGTTTGCCCAAAATGAATCCCAAAAATGGAAAAAGTTGTTATTTTTTTCAATACACTGGAGCTGATACAATCTGTCAAACAGTGCCCCTTAATCAAGTGATAGCTCTCTGGGGTGCCTTAGATAGAAATTATATTGCGGTTTAACGGTGACAGACATCTAATTAGCATAAAGGTAATCGGGTTATCTGGATGTAGCTAAGAGGTAGGACTCAGGAGACTTGCAGCAGATGAAGAGCTTTCTACACCAGTTTGCATGATTGCCTAAGCCGTTCATTTTTAAAGGAACAGTCAGTCACAGCTGAGATGCAGTGGGTTCCATGGTTCTAATATTCTCTGAGCTCTGAGAGCCATACTATTAACAGTGAGTATAAAATATCTGCGGTGTGCACAGATTATCAAAACAGCAGGCAGAAGGCAATGGCACATTATCATCACCCTATCTTTTTTTTAAGCATGTTTGGAGAGTTTCCATGCTCATTGTGGCAGCCCTTACATTACACCAAATAGTCTACAGAAGAGTATCATTAATGGGACATTTCCAAGACTCATCCCAGCAATCACTAGATCCTCATTGAGAGCAACCGTCTTGGTGATCTGAAAGTATGATCTAAAGTAGTAACTGTAAGTGAAACATTTAATGCTTATTTTCTTAGAATATTAGTTATTCATAAGTTTATATTAAAAATGGGAAATTCTTAGACTATCAGAGAACTTTCCCTTTGGTTGACTCGGATCACAGAATATTCTGGGTGTCAGAGTTTTAAATGTCTGTGATTCGACTATGGTGCCTACCAGTGATTGTTGGAACAATCTTGGCTGAAGATCTGTGCCCATGAGAAGCTTAGTTGAGATTTCCCAAAGCTATTTCTCTCTATGATAATTTTGTTCTAAAAAATTCCCAACGGCCTTGAATTTCTAATTGCAGTCACTAAAGTTCAATAAACCTCAGCAATGAAGGTTCACCATTTATTGATTGTCCCATTGTTGGGGTCTTCCAGCATTCTTACACTGCCTTCTGTCACTCTCATGCACAGTTCCCAGATCCCTATATCTTTGAGAGTGGCTATCATTGCCTTGAAGTCTGGGCAAGCTCCTGGTAATATGGCCAGGAAACATACCTGTCTGGTAATTGTACTCATCCTTTGCTTCCACAAAGTCTCCCTCCCACCTTTGAGAGACATGGGGCATCACACCAGACCTTGTTTTAAATTGAAAATATCAAACAGTTTCAATTTACAAAAGAGAAACTAGCACACTAGTAACAGCCATATAATCTAGTTCTATATTTACAGAAAACATCCTTTCACCGAACTCTTCAAGTGAACAAAATAATGAAAAGATCTCAAATTTCAGAGCCAATTTTGTAGATAACTCTTAAATAACACAGTGGCCCTGATTTTGGGTGGGTGAGCACTGGTAGGAGTTAGAAACTCACCCCCTGCTCCACAAATGTTTTTACTCCCGGGCTTCATTTAAATCCCACCGGCTAACTTCTCACCCGTTCCAGGCGGGAAGTTGGAGGGAAGCGGCTGAAAATTGCGCAGCCTCGAGGCTGTGCGATGAGAGCAGGGAAGTGGTAGGATTGGGCAGTGGGCTGGGCTGTACCGCGGGGGTCCCTACGATCAAGAATTCGCAGCATGGGAGGTCTCAGCTTTCCTTCTGGGCCCCCGAGGAGCTCTCATGATCCTCCTGACCCCAGAAACATGTAAAAACTTACTTTTTGGGCCTCTTCTGGCTCTGATCCACTTCCTGGCTGGGTTGGCCACTCACTATTCCACTCACTATTCCACTCACTATTTAGGCCGTTCAGTAAAAATTGCAACCGGGTCCAGACATGCACTTGTTGAAAAGGACCCCGCCGGCTTTGGGCAGTTGTCTTTTTGCCGCCTGCTCGGTGGAGCGGGTGAAAATGGCGGAAGGGCAGCTCCTGGTGGCTCCAGGACGGGTAAGGAACCTCGGCAACTTTAACTGCCCACCCGCCCGGTAGAGTTAAAATTGCCCCCAGTGTTTCTTTACTTTGATTTTGATCACAGCGGGAGCCTGTTTAATCTAAACTGCTTCTTTGAAATGCAAATGTTTTTCTATCCTTCAGGAGTTCCTTCTTAAAGATTTTCAAATTGACTCTTTTATTCCAACTGTAGAACTCCAGAAAAGTATCACTGGGACTTGTTGGATTTTGAATACTGACCCATTAGATTTAATTTCATCGTACACAAACTGAACCACTCAGACAGCATCGTTTACAGTTATTTATTATTCTTTTCTCTAACCTGTAACTGATGAAATGTTCAACAGATCAAAATATGGGAATCTGAAGCGCAGTTGGTTTTTAAACTGCTTATTTACTGTGACTGGATTAAAGGAATAGCCATTAAATCAAATTAGATAAAGATATCTCCTATTTGTCACAGTGATCCAACAGTTGGAGTGGGGAGTGACAGAGCTCACTGCCATTTGTACAAAAAAGATAATTTTTGAGTTCATAGTATCATAGTAGTTGTAAAAGATACAATCATCTAATACAAGCTTGTCTAATCCAGTCTTTGTATAGAATTTCCCTGTAATCATCAGCTAATTATTAGTAATGATACCAGAGTGAATTAATCCCCTGCTGTGAATATCATTCAATGCTTCACTGAGACTCTGCACAAACCCTGAAACCAAACTTTTATAAAAATGGTAAAACAATTCTTCAAAATTCCAAACATATGGTAACATCCCAAAGAGCGACATAATCACAACATAATAACTTAACCAGTGTGATATAACCAGTGTGATATAACCAGTGTGATATAACCACTATGATATAACCACTGTGATATAACCAGTGTGATATAACCACTATGATATAACCACTATGATATAACCAGTGTGATATAACCACTAAGATAACCACTGTGATATAACCACTATGATATAACCACTATGATATAACCAGTGTGATATAACCACTAAGATATAACCACTAAGATATAACCAGTGTGATATAACCACTGTGATATAACCACTGGGATATAACCACTGTGATATAACCAGTGTGATATAACCAGTGTGATATAATCAATGTGATATAACCAGTGTGATATAACCAATGTGATATAACCACTATGATATAACCACTATGATATAACCAGTGTGATATAACCACTGTGATATAACCAGTGTGATATAACCACTATGATATAACCACTATGATATAACCACTGTGATATAACCACGGTGATATAACCACTATGATATAACCACTGTGATATAACCACTGTGATATAACCAGTGTGATATAATCAATGTGATATAACCAGTGTGATATAACCAGTGTGATATAACCACTATGATATAACCACTGTGATATAACCAGTGTGATATGACCAGTGTGATATAACCAATGTGATATAACCACTATGATATAACCACTATGATATAACCACTGTGATATAACCAGTGTGATAAAATCAATGTGATATAACCAGTGTGATATAACCACTGTGATATGACCACTGTGATATAACCAATGTGATATAACCAGTGTGATATAACCAGTGTGATATAACCACTATGATATAACCAATGTGATATAACCACTGTGATATAACCACTGTGATATAACCACTGTGATATAACCAGTGTGATATAATCAATGTGATATAACCACTGTGATATAACCAGTGTGATATAACCACTATGATATAACCACTGTGATATAACCACTATGATATAACCACTGTGATATAACCAGTGTGATATAACCAATGTGATATAACCACTATGATATAACCACTATGATATAACCACTGTGATATAACCAGTGTGATATAATCAATGTGATATAACCAGTGTGATATAACCACTATGATATTACCACTATGATATAACCACTGTGATATAACCACTATGATATAACCACTGTGATATAACCAATGTGATATAACCACTGTGATATAACCACTATGATATAACCACTATGATATAACCACTGTGATATAACCAGTGTGATATAACCAATGTGATATAACCACTATGATATAACCACTATGATATAACCAGTGTGATATAACCAATGTGATATAACCACTATGATATAACCACTGTGATATAACCAATGTGATATAACCACTGTGATATAACCAGTGTGATATAACCACTGTGATATAACCACTGTGATATAACCGGTGTGATATAACCACTGTGATATAACCAGTGTGATATAACCAATGTGATATAACCACTATGATATAACCAGTGTGATATAACCACTGTGATATAACCAGTGTGATATAATCAATGTGATATAACCACTGTGATATAACCAGTGTGATATAACCAATGTGATATAACCACTATGATATAACCACTGTGATATAACCAGTGTGATCTAACCAATGTGATATAACCACTGTGATATAACCACTGTGATATAACCAGTGTGATATAACCAGTGTGATATAACCACTATGACATAACCAGTGTGACATAACCACTGGGTCTGGGTTAAAATTGCTAAAGTTTCGCTTTTATTGATTATCTGCCAATTAGGTTACAACTTTCCTATTTGCTCCCAGAAATCCATTCTTTCATGTATGTTAAGGTTAACACAAACTCCCAATGGCACTCGCTGCTTAATTTTAATAAGCTCAAAAATTAACTAATATTATGAAAAAAAAACAACTGCTGAATAATCAAAACTGTTTTAAATAGAGGTGAATATTTTTCTTTTTGTATTCAGTGTATTATCACTAAAGGTAAAGATAGCTCAAAGCTTCCACTAGATTCCTCAGACAAGCTTAGCTTCCAAATACAGAAAAGCATCATCTTCCATCTGACTGTATTATTTCTAACCCCACACCTGCTCCATTTATGGTCCCTGCTGAGAAAGACCAGCCCAGTGATGGGTAGATTTGTTCTGTACACTGGTATGCTGGACTAGCTGGATTACTCTTGTATAGAGCCAGTGCCGTCTCGATGGGCTGAATGGTCTCCTTCCTGCTGTAACCTTTCTATGATTCTATGATCCACTGGGAACTGGACTGAGACAATGTCGTGCATCTCACTTAAAACCACTGAAAGGCATCGCTGGCCCTTCAGCGAGTTTTTGGGTAGCATCATCTCCTGGAACTACCAGAACACACTGCTCCACAACTTGAATTATTCAGCACGTCTGTCAGCATCTCTAAAGAGGAAGGAATGGGTAACCGGTCGATCTTCACACGAGGAGTGA
Organism: Heptranchias perlo; assembly: GCF_035084215.1. Lineage (NCBI taxonomy): Eukaryota > Metazoa > Chordata > Chondrichthyes > Hexanchiformes > Hexanchidae > Heptranchias > Heptranchias perlo. Next base: position 34,254,778 of record NC_090356.1, on the reverse strand, counting down.
AGATCAAGTTCAGTCTGTGGATGAAGCAGGATTAGAGGGGAGGGATAATTTCATCAGAGTGCGCAAATGTAATTCAGACACCATTTTAGTTATGCGTTCTGTCCTTATATTTCTATTTTTTGCCATTATAAATTCCTACGTCCACATTTATCCTGGAAATTGCTCACTCTACAGCCTCTCGGAGCAGGCTAGGCACAGGGACTAATTTGCTCAATGACTGAATGTATCACTTCATGTGCCTCATCGTATGGTGTATTTTGCTAACAACATGATCAGGAACCGTTTTCCTGGTGTATTCTGAATCCAACGGCTGAAGAGCACACTAGTCACAGGGTCAAAAGCTGAAATCAATTGAAGAAGGCAACTTCAGCCCACTTGACTTCATCCATTCACCAACCCTACCACTTTCCTATTACAGCCTGTAAAGTCTATAACAATCAGGCAGGTCCTCAGCTTGACCCCACATCTGAAGGATGACATCTTATAATTTTAGAATTTTACAGCACAGAAAGAAACCATTTGGTCCATTATGTCTGTGCTAGCAAAGCAATGCAAAACCACTGTCCCTACCTCTCCCCATAGACCTGAATTTTCTTCCACTTCAAAAGTTTATTGATTTAAAGATGCAATGGTAAAGATAGCTCCCCCATAAGTGACACCCCAACCAAAGAAAGTAGTATGTTCCTATTCACTCTATCAAAACCCTTTGTATTTTGAAAAATCTTAATTAAATCACCTCTTAGCCTTGTCTGCCCAAATGAAAGTAACCCTAATGTTTTACATAGAAACATAGAAAATAGGAGCAAGAGTAGGCCATTCGGCCCTTCAGGCCTGCTCCGCCATTCAAAATGTTCATGGCTGATCGTCTAACTCAGTACCCTGTTCCCACTTTTTCCCTATATCCCTTGATCCCTTTAGCGTTAAGAAATTTTAAGTATGCCATCAAGCCACCCTTGATCTCCTGTCCACAACCATCTCCCTGTCCATACCACTGCATTTCCTCATATACTTTGTGTCAGAACTTGCAGTTGATGGAGGCTTGTGGTATTGCAACTGAGATTGATCCTTGGATTTGTAAATACCAACATTTTACCAACTCTTAAAGATGAACCATCACTGCTCCAAAAAAGATTAATTCCTATAACTCTGGGTCGCCTGATGTAAAGCAAGGTAATTCTGAATAAAAACATGACAAGTGCAGAGGTGAATCCCGCAGCAAAACATACAGACAGCTCATCTGTTGCATTTTTTTCTCAAAACTGACAAAAAATGCCTCTGGGAAATTGCATGCCAAGCATAGCAAACCTGAGGTGATTAATTATTTACAACTTTCTCCATAGAACAGTCAAAAGGCATACGATAACGCTGGGCTCTTTCCACAATAATCAAGATCGGAGTATGCATTATTTACCAGGAATAATCAGTACATTATTAGTTAAGCAACAATGGGCACTCTATGTACTGTGACAGGACCTGATGGCCGATTGAAAGTGACAACTTGTTTCTGCTGTAAATCAGCCAGGGTATCTTTACATTGAGTTACATTCAGTCTACAGCACAGAAACAGGCCATACGGCCCAACTGGTCTACGCTGGCGTTTATGCTCCACATGAGCCTCCACCCTCCGTACTTCATCTCACCCTATCAGCATACCCTTCTGTTCCTTTCTCCCTCGTGTGGTTATCCAGCTTCCCCTTAAATGTATCTACACTATTCGCCTCAACCACTCCCTGTGGTGGCACATTCCACATTCTCACCACTCTCTGGGTAAAGAAGTTTCTCCTGATTTCCCTATTGAATTTATTAGTGACTATCTTATATTGATAACCTCTAGTTCTCGACTCCCCACAAATGGAAATATTTTCTCTATGTCTACCCTATCAAACCTTTTCATAATCTTAAAGGCCTCTATCAGGTCACCCCCCCCCCCAGCCTTCTCTTTTCAAGAGAAGATTCCCAGACTGTTCAATCTTTCCTTTTCAGCATATCCTCTCAGTTCTGGTGTCATCCTTGTGAGTCTTTTTTGCACCCTCTCCAATGCCTCTATATCCTTTCTATAATACGGAGACCAGAGCTGTGCACAGTGCTCCAAGTGTGGTCTAACCAAGGTTCTACATAACTTCTCTGCTTTTCAATTCTATCCCTCTAGAAATGAACCCCAGTGCTTAGTTTGCCTTTTTTATGGTCTTATCAACCTGCATCGCTATTTTTAGTGATTTGTGTATCTGTACCACAAGATCTCTCTGCTCCTCTACTCCATTTAGACTCTTATTATCCAAGCAGTATGTGTCCTCCTTATTCTCCCTAACAAAATTCACCACTTCACACTTATCCATATTGCAATTCATTTGCCAATTACACGCCCATTCTGTAAGTTTATTAATGTCCTCTTGCATTGACGCATTCTTCCTTAGTATTAACTAAACCCCCCAATTTCATGTCATCCGCAAATTTTGAAATTGTACTTCCGATTCCTGAGTCCAAATTGTTAATGTAAATTGTGAACAACAGTGATCCCAGCACTGATCCCTGTGGAACACCACTTCCCGCTTTTTCCAGACTGAATAGCTACCCTTAACCCCTGCTCTCTGTTTTCTGTTTTGTAGCCAGCTTTCTATCCATTCTGCTAAATGTCACCGGACTTCACATACTCTGACCTTAGTCATGGGTCTACTATGCGGTACCTTATTGAAGGCCTTTCGAAAATTCAAATATATTTCATCCACTACATTACCCTTGTCTACTCTTTCTGTCACTTCTTCAAAGAATTCAATAAGGTTGGTCAAGCATGACTTTCCCTTTTGAAATCCATACTGACTATTCTTTATTATATTGTTGGTTTCTAGATGTTTTTCTATTACATCTTTAAGTAAAGATTCCATTATCTTTCCCACCACCAATGTTAAGCTAATTGGTCTGATTATAATTCCCTTTTTAAATATAGAAATCACATTATCTGTCTGTTTATAGAGGAATATATTTCTTCTGGACTCCATTGATCACCGTTTTAAATATTACCCACTGTCATTCTATCTCTTTGTCAATTTTTTTTCCAGATTACCTGCCCTAGTTCCATTCTCATCCTCTCAAAATTAGCTTTTTTCCAATCTATTACCTTGGTCTTTGTCTTACTTATGTATTTCTAAATCATTATTCTAAACCTTATTATTTTATGATCGCTATTGCCTAGATGTTCCCCTATGTCCAAGCAATTGTACATCAAATGTACCTTCAAACCAAAAGAAGTATTTAAGACGGCATTAGTTTCACCTCTGATTGGCAGGGGTAAGGTGGGAGTCACAGTCTGTCTTACGAGGATATCCTCAATCAAATTTGAAAAAAAATTAACACACAGGAAATGCAGTGTAATAGAATATTTAATAAAGGTGTAAGAAGTGTATTGACTGAGGGGGGACTGAATGGTATCTGCTCCCATCAATTAGCTTTTCTAATGTTACAAATCTTGAATCAGTTTTGAACAAATTATTCTTCAACAGCTACTGGGGAGAGAGGAAGGAAGCACTACACATTACTGCTTCAAATAGAACAAAACTGGCTGGGAACAGCAATGAGAATAATCAATATTCTGAATGAAAGGAGATCACAGTCCGTCCAATGGTCCAACTAATGAAGAATTTTAAACGTATTAGACTATGAATTACTGCCAGTGGTTCAAAATGTTAACATTGGGATTAACCTGATCACAATAAATGATCTCACCTCCTTTAGAACCATAGAACCATAGAAAAGATACAGCACAGAAGGGGGCCATTTGGCCCATTGTGTCTGCTCCGGCTCGAAGAACAACCAGGTGCCCATTCTAATCCCACCTTCCAGCACCCGGTCCGTAGCCCTGCAGCTTACAGCACTTTAGGTGCAGGTCCAGGTACTTTTTAAAAGAGTTGAGGGTCCCTGCCTCTACCACCAATTCAGGCAGCGAATTCCATACACCCACCACCCTCTGAGTAACAAAGTTTTTCCTCATGTCCCCTCTAATCCTTCCGCCAATCAGCTTAAATCTACGTCCTCTAGTTCTTGAACTCTCCGCTAGGGGAAACAGGTACTTCCTGTCTACTCTATCTAGGCCCCTCATAATTTTGTACACCCCAATCAAGTCTCCCCTCAGCCTCCTCTGCTCCAAGGAAAACCACCCCAGCCTATCCAATCTCTTCTCGGAGCTGCAATTTTCAAGCCCTGGCAACATTCTTGTAAATCTTCACTGCACTTTCTCCAGAGCAATTACGTCCTTCCTGTAATGTGGTGACCAGAACTGCATACAATACTCCAACTGTGGACTTACCATCATTACATCCCTGCTTTTGTATTCTATACCTCGGCTAATAACGGAGAGCATTCCATATGCCTTCTTCACAACCTTATCTACCTGTATTGCCACCTTCAGAGACCTGTGCACATGCACTCCAAGGTCTCTCACTTCCTCTACCCCTCTCAATATATTCCCATTTACTGCGTATTCCCTTTTGCTGTTTGCCCTCCCTAAGTCCATTACCTCACACTTCTCCGGGTTGAACTCCATTTATCAATTTTCCACCCACTCCACCAACCCATTGGTATCTTCTTGGAGTCTACAGCTATCCTCTTCACTATCAACTACACGGACAATTTTTGTGTCTTCTGCAAATTTGCCAATCATGCCCCCTACAGTCAAGTCCAAATCATTAATATATACCACAAACAGCAAGGGACCCAACACTGAGCCCTGTGGCACACCATTGGAAACGGATTTCCATTCGCAAAGACATCCATCGATTTTACCCTTTGTTTCTTGTTACTGAACCAATTTTGGATCCAATTCACCACATTTCCCTGTATCCCATGGGCTTTTACCTTTCTGACCAGTCTGCCATGTGGGACCATGTCAAATGCCTTACTAAAATCCATGTCCACAACATCCACTGCACGACCCTCATCAATCCTCCTTGTCACTTCCTCAAAGAATTCAATCAGATTTGTAAGGCTCCTGAGTAGTGCCTTGTAGATGGTGGAAAGGATTTGGGGAGTCAGGAGGTGAGTCACTCGCCACAGAATACCCAGCCTCTGACCTGCTCTTGTAGCCACAGTATTAATTTGGCTGGTCCAGTTAAGTTTCTGGTCAATGGTGACCCCCAGGATGTTGATGGTGGGGTATTCGGTGATGGTAATGCCGTTGAATGTCAAGGGGAGGTGGTTAGACTCTCTCTTGTTGGAGATGGTCATTGCCTGGCACTTCTCTGGCGCAAATGTTAATTGCCACTTATCAGCTCAAGCCTGGATGTTGTCCAGGTCTTGCTGCATGCGTGCTCAGACTGCTTCAATATTTGAGGGGTTGCGAATGGAACTGAACACTGTGCAATCATCAACGAACATCCACATTTCTGACCTTATGATGGAGGGAAGGTCATTGATGAAGCAGCTGAAGATGGTTGGGCCAAGGACACTGCCTTGAGGAACTCCTGCAGCTCTGGCTTCTGTGATGGGGAAATTGGGAGGAGGCCGAGATGGATCATCCACTCGGCACTTCTGGCTGAAGACGGTTGTAAACGCTTCAGCCTTGTCTTTTGCACTCACGTGCTGGACTCTGCCATCATTGAGGATGGGGATGTTCACAGAGCCTCCTCCTCCCGTTAGTTGTTTAATTGTCCACCAACATTCATGACTGGATGTGGCAGGACTGCAGAGCTTTGATCTGATCTGTTGGTTGTGGAATCGCTTAGCTCTGTCTATAGCATGTTGCTTCCGCTGTTTAGCATGCATGTAGTCCTGAGTTGTAGCTTCACCAGGTTGGCACCTCATTTTTCGGTACGCCAGGTGCTGCTCCTGGCATGCTCTTCTACACTCCTCATTGAACCAGGGTTGATCCCCTGGCTTGTTGGTAAGGGTAGAGTGAGGAATATGCCGGGCCATGAGGTTACAGATTGTGTTGGAATACAATTCTGCTGCTGCTGATGGCCCACAGTGCCTCATGGATGCCCAGTTTTAAGCTGCTAGATATGTTCTGAATCCATCCCAGTTAGCACGGTGGTAGTGCCACCCAACAGGTTGGATGTTACCCTCAGTGCGAAGACAAGACTTCGTCTCCACGAGGACTGTGCGGTGGTCACTTTTATCAATACTGTCATGGACAGATGCATTTGCGACAGGTAGATTGGTGAGGACGAGGTCAAGTATGTTTTTCCCTCGTGTTGGTTCGCTCACCACCTGCCGCAGGCCCAGTCTGGCAGCTATGTCCTTCAGGACTCGGCCAGCCCGAGCCACTCTTGGTGATGGGCATTGAAGTCCCCCACCCAGAGTACATTGTGTGCCCTTGCTACCCTCAGTGCTTCCTCCAAGTGGTGTTCAACATGGAGGAGGACTGATTCATCAGCTGAGAGAGGGCGGTAGGTGATAATCAGCAGGAGGTTTCCTTGCCCATGTTTGACCTGATGCCATGAGATTTCATGGGGTCCAGAGTCAATGTTGAGGACTCCCAGCGTCACTCCCTCCTGACTATATATCACTGTACCGCCACCTCTGGTCGGTCTGCCCTGCCGGTGAGACAGGACATACCCAGGGATGGTGATGGAAGAGTCTGAGACGTTGGCTGAAAGGTATGATTCTGTGAGTATGGCTATGTCAGGCTGTTGCTTGACTAGTCTGTGGAACAGCTCTCCCAATTTTGGCACAAGTCCCCAGATGTTAGTGAGGAGGACTTTGCAGGGTCGACTGGGCTTGGTGTTTTGCCTTTGTTGTGTCCGGTGCCTAGTGGTCCGATGCCGGGTGGTCCGTCCGGTTTTATTCTTATTAAGACTTTTTGTAGCGAGATTTTACAACTGAGTGGCTTGCTCGGCCATTTCAGGGGGCAATTAAGAATCAACCACATTGCTGTGGGTCTGGAGTCACATATAGGCCAGACCGGGTAAGGACGGCAGGTTTCCTTCCCTAAAGGACATTAGTGAACCAGGTGGGTTTTTACGACAATCCGTTAGTTTCATGGCCACCATTATTGATTTAGTATTTTAATTCCAGACTTTATTTAATTAATTGAATTTAAATACCCCAGCTACCGTAGCGGGATTTGAATTCATGATTCCGGATTATTAGTCCAGGCCTCTGGACTACTAATCCAGTAACATAACCACTATGCTAATAGTTTGCCCACCACCGAGGTAAGACTGACTGGCCTATAATTATTCGACCTGTCGCTCGTACCCTTTTTAAACAATGGTACTACGTTTGCAGTCTTCCAGTCCTCCGGTACCTCCCCTGTATCTAGTGAGGATTGGAAAATGATCCTCAGAGCATCCGCTATTTCGTCCCTGGCTTCCTTCAATAGCCCAGGAAACAATCCATCCGGCCCTGGTGACTTATCAACTTTCAAGGATTCCAGTCCCTCTAGTACTTCCTCTCTCGTTATGTTTACCTTATCCAATATTTCACACCTCTCCTCTTTAACTACTATATCTGGATCATCCCTTTCCTTTGTGAATACAGAGACAAAATATTCATTTAAAACCCTACCCACATCCTCTGCTTCTACACACAAGTTACCCTTATCATCCCTGATAGGTCCCACCTTTTCCTTAGCTATCCTCTTGTTCTTAATGTACTGATAAAACATCTTTGGGTTTTCTTTAATCTTACTAGCTAATATTTTTTCATGCCCTCTCTTTGTTTTCCTTATTTCCTTTTTTACGTCATCCCTGTACTTTCCATACTCCTCTCGGCTTTCTGCAGTATTTCGTTTTCTGTGACAGACATAAGCTTTCTTTTTCTGCTTTATCTTGCCCCGTATACTTCTAGACAACCAGGGGGCTCTAAATTTGGCCGTGCCACCCTTTTTCTTTGAGGGGACGAGTCTGCATTGTACCTGTAGAATTTCACTTTTTAGTGCCTCCCACTGGCTTGCCACTGATTTCTCCTCAAGTCGTTGTGTCCAGTCCACTTCTGCCAAATGACCTCTTAGTTCTGTAAAATTTGCCTTCCCCCAATTTAAAATGTGTACTCCTGATTTAACTCTGTCCTTTTCCCTAATAATGCGAAAACTAACTGAATTGTGGTCACTATCCCCAATATGGTCACCCACTGTCACTTCACCCACTTGCCCATCTTCATTTCCCAGGACTAAATCTAGAATTGCATCCCCTCTTGTTGGGCTTGTCACGTACTGGCTAAAAAAGTTCTCCTGGACACTGATCAAGAATTTTGGGCCCTCTGTGCCCCTCACACTGTTTGAATCCCAGTTGATGTTAGGGTAGTTGAGGTCCCCGACTATTATTGCCCTCTTATTTTTGCACTCAGAAATTTGCCTACATATTTGTTCTTCTATCTCCCTTTCACTATTCGGGTGTCTATAGTACACTCCTAGTAGTGTGACTGCCCCTTTTTTATTTCTTAGCTCAACCCATATGGCCTCGATTGATGATCCATTTAGCATATCATCCCTTCTCACAACTGGAATTGATTCTTTAGCCAATAATGTGACCCCCCCTCCTTTTTTATCACCCACTCTATCCTGCCTGAAAACTCTATATCCAGGGATATTGAGCTGCCAATTATCTCCCTCTTTAAGCCAGGTTTCCGTTATAGCAATGATATCATGCTGCCATGTGTCTATCTGTGCCCTTAGCTCATCTGCTTTGTTTGTAATACTCCTTGCATTGAAGTATATACCCTTTAACCCCGTCAAATTCCTGTGCTGAACACTATTTAACCTTTGCTTCTTATGCCTTTCTGAGTCACTAACTACGTCACTAACTGCTTTTCTACTTCCCGTTTCCTGGTCTGAATTTGTCCTATCTGTACCTGCCCTTTGGTTCCCATCCCCCTGCCATACTAGTTTAAACCCCCCCCGCAGAGCTAGCAAATGCCCCCGCGAGGATATTGGTCCCGGTTCTGCTCGGGTGCAACCCGTCCAGCTTGTACAGGTCCTGCCTTTCCCAGAATCGGTCCCAATGCCTCAGGAATTTAAACCCTTCCCTCCTACACCATCTCTCAAGCCACGCACTCATCTAGTCTGGTCTCCTATTTCTGCTCTCGCTAGCACGTGGCACTGGGAGTAATCCTGAGATTACTACCTTCGAGGTCCTGCTTTTTAATTTATTTCCTAACTCCCTACATTCTGCTTGCAGGACCTCATCTCTGTTTTTACTGATGTCGTTTAGTCGCGATATGGACCACGACCTCTGGCTGTTCACCCTCCCCCTTCAGAATGTCCTGCAGCCGCTCCGTGACATCCTTGACCCGAGCACCAGGGAGGCAACATACCATCCTGGAGTCACATCTGCGACCGCAGAAACGCCTATCTGTTCCCCTTATGATTGAATCCGTATCACTATTGCTCTCCCATTCTTTCTCCTCCCCTCCTGTGCAGCTGAGTCACTCGTGGTGCCACGGTCTTGGCTCTTGCTGCTTTCCCCTGATAAGCTGAAGGTGATCTCTAGGCTAGTGTCATCACGAAGGATCTTCTGTGGTTAGGCCCAGAGATACATTACTCAGAAATTCTAATCTAACTGCTAACCTCCTTGGCTATAAAGATGTCCTCACACTGTGAGCTTTGCACGTGCCTGAAATATAATGGTCAAGCTCACCAAATATATGCAGAGTGAGCTCCCAGAGATAATGAGCTTCCCATCAATCTCTTACAATTTGATCACAGCCCTATCCTAGCTTCACCTGTTGAAGAATCACACACTTCCCAACCGTAATGTAGAACTGGAATTATCGGCACGTAAAGAAGCACCCAGAAAGCAAGCTTTCAAAAAACCCTGGCTGCATGGTGCGTGTCCATTTACTCACGCTCCCTGGGATACATGGCGCATGTCCATTTACTCACACTCCCTGGGATACATGGCGCGTGTCCATTTACTCACACTCCCTGGGATACATGGTGCGTGTCCATTTACTCACGCTCCCTGGGATACATGGTGCGTGTCCATTTACTCACGCTCCCTGGGATACATGGCGCGTGTCCATTTACTCACGCTCCCTGGGATACATGGTGCGTGTCCATTTACTCACACTCCCTGGGATACATGGCGCGTGTCCATTTACTCACGCTCCCTGGGATACATGGTGCGTGTCCATTTACTCACGCTCCCTGGGATACATGGTGCGTGTCCATTTACTCACGCTCCCTGGGATACATGGTGCGTGTCCATTTACTCACGCTCCCTGGGATACATGGTGCGTGTCCATTTACTCACGCTCCCTGGGATACATGGCGCGTGTCCATTTACTCACGCTCCCTGGGATACATGGCGCGTGTCCATTTACTCACGCTCCCTGGGATACATGGCGCGTGTCCATTTACTCACGCTCCCTGGGATACATGGCGCGTGTCCATTTACTCACGCTCCCTGGGATACATGGCGCGTGTCCATTTACTCACGCTCCCTGGGATACATGGCGCGTGTCCATTTACTCACGCTCCCTGGGATACATGGCGCGTGTCCATTTACTCACGCTCCCTGGGATACATGGTGCGTGTCCATTTACTCACGCTCCCTGGGATACATGGTGCGTGTCCATTTACTCACGCTCCCTGGGATACATGGTGCGTGTCCATTTACTCACGCTCCCTGGGATACATGGTGCGTGTCCATTTACTCACGCTCCCTGGGATACATGGTGCGTGTCCATTTACTCACGCTCCCTGGGATACATGGCGCGTGTCCATTTACTCACGCTCCCTGGGATACATGGCGCGTGTCCATTTACTCACGCTCCCTGGGATACATGGCGCGTGTCCATTTACTCACGCTCCCTGGGATACATGGTGCGTGTCCATTTACTCACGCTCCCTGGGATACATGGTGCGTGTCCATTTACTCACGCTCCCTGGGATACATGGTGCGTGTCCATTTACTCATGCTCCCTGGGATACATGGAGCGTGTCCATTTACTCACGCTCCCTGGGATACATGGCGCGTGTCCATTTACTCACGCTCCCTGGGATACATGGCGCGTGTCCATTTACTCACGCTCCCTGGGATACATGGCGCGTGTCCATTTACTCACGCTCCCTGGGATACATGGTGCGTGTCCATTTACTCACGCTCCCTGGGATACATGGTGCGTGTCCATTTACTCACGCTCCCTGGGATACATGGCGCGTGTCCATTTACTCACGCTCCCTGGGATACATGGCGTGTGTCCATTTACTCACGCTCCCTGGGATACATGGTGCGTGTCCATTTACTCACGCTCCCTGGGATACATGGTGCGTGTCCATTTACTCACGCTCCCTGGGATACATGGTGCGTGTCCATTTACTCACGCTCCCTGGGATACATGGAGCGTGTCCATTTACTCACGCTCCCTGGGATACATGGTGCGTGTCCATTTACTCACGCTCCCTGGGATACATGGTGCGTGTCCATTTACTCACGCTCCCTGGGATACATGGTGCGTGTCCATTTACTCACACTCCCTGGGATACATGGTGCGTGTCCACAGATAGTGGGATCTCAGTGATCCCAGGATTGGTAAGTAACTCATTATTTTTACTGCTGATCTGCCCAGGTTTAAAATGGTCCCCACTGTATTTCTCTTTGCGCCGTGCCCTCTCCTGCTCATAGACCCTTGTCAGTGCTGGTCTGAAGCTGGCTCCTGAGAGCTGTGCGAGCGTCACCTCAAATTACATTCTCTCATTGTCCCTTGGTGTCTCTGCTCGGCATCCTTTTCCCCAGATCAGCTTGTCGTCCTCCTGGGGTGAAGGTAAGCATGTCTCTTTGGGCTGATCTGGTCCACGATGGCACATCTGGTGGGGGAACCGACTTGTCAGCTAGTCTCAGTTAGTAGCTGTCTCACCTCTGAGTCAGAAGGTTGAGTGCTCAAGTCCCACTCCATGGCTGACACTTCAGTGTAACCCGGAGGGAATGCTGCATTGTTGGAAGTGCTATCTTTTGGATGAGGCGTTGAACGATGGCTCTGTCTGGCTGTTCAGCAGGAAGTAAAATATCCCATTGCATTATTTGAAGAGCAAGGAGTTCTCCCGGTGCCCTGAACAACATTCCTCCTCCACCAACACCTCCAGGAAAGCACATTAGCTGTTTGTGAGGCTTGCTGTGTGCAGTTAGTGCCATCTCTCCCTACATAATAACAATGGCCACACTTCAGAAGTAAATGGTTGATTGTGAAGTGCTTTGGGCTGCCTGAGAACATGCTAAGGAGCTGTGTAAACGCTGTGCCTCTTCTCTGTCTGACACCAGGCTGGTCGTCAGTACTCCAGGGCCCTGTTGATTGAACTGATAATTTAGCTCACTAATGGGACACAGAGGGACCTATCATGGGCTGGATTCTTCCCACTCAGCAATGATAACCCTGCAAGGCAATACACTACTGCGTCCTTGCTGGGCAAGCAATTGGAAGCTGAGCAGTTTCAGGTTGTTTAAACTCCAACTGTACCTCTGTAAGGTCTGGAGATGTTTCAGTCTTGGCTCTTACCAACTTGCATGTAGCCCCTCTGGACTTAGATAAGTGGATGTCTCACAATAGTGAGAGAGTGTACACTCCAGAGCAAACAAATAGAAACTACCTGTGTGAAATTCTCAGCAGTTTAGTTTGGAGACTCTTAAATATGGTGATGGGTTTCCACATTATATAATCATTTGGTTCAAAAGAAACAGCTGTGATTAGAAACTTACTGTGAGTGTGTGTGTGTAGGAGAGAGCGTGTGTGAGTGAGTGAGTGTGTATGAGAGTCAGCGCGCGCGCGTGTGAGTGTGTGTGAGTATGTGTGACAGTGTGAGTGTGTGCGTGTGTGTGAGTTTTTCAGGTGAAGTGGGAGGAATCATGATTTTTTTGCTTTCCATTTCAATGAAAATATAAGAACATGAGAAATCGGAGCAGGAGTAGGTCACAGGGCCCCTCGAGTCTGCTCCGCCATTCAATCAGATCATGGGTGATCTTTGACCTCAACTCCAATTTCCCACCCAATCCCCATATCCCTTGATTCTCTGGCTGGGAGAAAGATTGATTATTTATTGCAGATACTGACTCGTTACAAAGTGGCACAGAACATATGCCAGGCTGTGTGTGGTATTGTATAGTCAATGTTCAGTGCCTGCTTTAATATGAAGGTAATTCTCTGGAAATGGTCCGAAAACAACATTATTGTGAATAGCTCAAATTTCTGCCACCTTGTTTGACTTTAATTAACTGGCAACTCAAGCCATTGTCATGGCAACAGCTATACCATAGCCAATACACAGGTCTCTTTTTGCCTGAACGATGACACAGTGCCTTTAAAATGTTAAACACAAGGTTCTGTAAAGGTATTTTTTCATTTGTAAATCGGACTGACTAATGTGCCTTGGTTCTAGCTCCTGTCACAGACAGCATGGTTTGACGTTACACAGCCTGACAGCCTCTTCAAAGGCCAGTGAAGATGAGTGGATACTGACTAAGGACCACTTATTAACACTGGCAAGAACTACACCGGGGTACAAGTAAACAGAATACAATCAATCAATAAATAAAGATCTATCTTATGAGTTGTTAGAACCTAAAAAGGAAATGAGAATTGAATGAAATGCTGGTACACAGACCATGTTTAAGTGAAGTAGACATCCTGCTGTCTCTTGTGCTCTGGATTGCTAGCTCATTAAGCACGAGAGAGATGAGCAGCCTGCCCAGTGCACCGTGTCTTGCTTTGGGGCTCCTGCTGCCTGAATCTTTATGGTTCAACTAGTTTTACAAAGTCAGACTCACTGATTCTCACATTTGTAGCTGGGAGACAAATAGATGTCAGCGGTTTGAGAATACAAGAAGCAAAAATCTATGTTGTTAAAGGAATTACTCCAGACTGCTTCAAACAGTCGGAGTAGATTCCTCTGCCATCTTGTGAGCAGGTACTGACTCTCCTTCCTCAGCGAGCTTGTTTTCTGTAGAAAAATGATCAGAATTTCTAAAGAAATTGATTAACAAAAGTGATTTAATTTCTGGATCTTTTCTACAAAATTCCCTGATCGTTCGGAAGTCAATGACTGGCTGCAGAAATCGATGGGTTAGCATCAGTAATCCTCAAACACAATTCCCTTCCTCAGGCACTGAATCTCACCGCTTGCAGTATCTGTAGAACTGCGCTCTACCAAACCTCTGGTTCTAACAACAAGATCTTACAAACTGTACAAGTATTTACCATGGTCAAGTTCTCATCAATATTGAGCAACCAAAATGTCCGTGGAGTGAACCGCTGCAGTCCGTGTGGTGAAGGTTCCCCCACAGTGCTGTTAGGAAGGGAGTTCCAGGATTTTGACCCAGCGACGATGAAGGAACGGCGATATATTTCCAAGTCGGGATGGTGTGTGACTTGGAGGGGAACGTGCAGGTGGTGTTGTTCCCATGTGCCTGCTGCTCTTGTCCTTCTAGGTGGTAGAGGTCGCGGGTTTGGGAGGTGCTGTCGAAGAAGCCTTGGCGAGTTGCTGCAGTGCATCCTGTGGATGGTACACACTGCAGCCACAGTGCGCCGGTGGTGGAGGGAGTGAATGTTTAGGGTGGTGGATGGGGTGCCAATCAAGTGGGCTGCTTTGTCCTGGATGGTGTCGAGCTTCTTGAGTGCTGTTGGAGCTGCACTCATCCAGGCAAGTGCATCACACTCCTGACTTGTGCCTTGTAGATGGTGGAAAGGCTTTGGGGAGTCAGGAGGTGAGTCACTCGCCACAGAATACCCAGCCGCTGACCTGCTCTTGTAGCCACAGTATTTATGTGGCTGGTCCAGTTAAGTTTCTGGTCAATGGTGACCCCCAAGATGTTGATGGTAGGGGATTTGGCGATGGTAATGCCATTGAATGTCAAGGGGAGGTGGTTAGACTCTCTCTTGTTGGAGATGGTCATTGCCTGGCACTTATCTGGTGCGAATGTTACTTGCCACTTATGAGCCCAAGCCCTGTTGTCCAGGTCTTGCTGCATGCGGGCTCGGACTGCTTCATTATTTGAGGGGTTGAGAATGGAACTGAACACTGTGCAACCATCAGCGAACATCCCCATTTCTGACCTTATGATGGAGGGAAGATCATTGATGAAGCAGCTGAAGATGGTTGGGCCTAGGACACTGCCCTGAGGAACTCCTGAAGCAATGTCCTGGGGCTGAGATGATTGGCCTCCAACAACCACGACCATCTTCCTTTGTGCTTGGTATGACTCCAGCCACTGGAGAGTTTTCCCCCTGATACCCATTGACTTCAATTTTACTAGGGCTCCTTGGTGCCACACTCGGTCAAATGCTTCCTTAATGTCAAGGGCAGTCACTCTCACCTCACCTCTGGAATTCAGCTCTTTTGTCCATGTTTGGACCAAGGCTGTAATGAGGTCTGGAGCCGAGTGGTCCTGGCGGAACCCAAACTGAGCATCGGTGAGCAGGTTATTGGTGAGTAAGTGCCGCTTGATAGCACTGTCGACGAAAACATTTTACTTAGAAATATTGTGAACTTCTGCCTTCCAAAATATTAGAGATCTTAATATTTTATCTTTCCTGTTTTTTCCCCTCCTATCCTGAAGGAGAGGATACAGTTGCTGAGATTAGGAGATTATGGAAAGACACTGAAGGATGTGGATGAACAGAGCGGCCTAGGTGTTCAAATATATAACTCCCTGTGATTGTGAGCAGGTGGATAAAGCCACATGAAGGCCAACAGTATTTTGAGTAGAGCGATAAAGAAGGTATTGATAAATTTGTACAAGGCAATGGTTAAACCACAGTTGGAGGCCCCGACTTTAACTAGGAGGGGAGTTTGAAACTCATCTCCTGCCCTCGGGATGAAGCCTGGTTTATTTTAACTCCCAGGCCTCATTTAAATAGCTCCGGCCGACTTCCTGCCTGGAACGGATGGGAAATCGGGGGGGTGGTGGTGGGATTGGGTCCCAGGGCTGTTTCGCTGGGGTCTCACGGTCAGGAGTTGGGGTGGGGGAGGTGAAAATCCACAGCAGGGGAGGCCCAGAGGTGAACACCTGCTCCTCCAGGCCCCACAAGACCTGTTTGGACCTCTTCTGGCCCCGGCCCCTCTTTCTGCTGTCTTCACCTGGTGGGAAAGACAAGAGTGGATTCCCGACTCAGGTCACCAGTTAGTGATGTCATCAGGACCTGACATACATGTGTAAAGAAGGACCCTGCAGGCTTTGGGCGGGTGTCCTTGCTGCCTGCTCAGTAGAGCAGCTTAAAATTCGGAATGGTGGATTCCTGGCAGCTTTCCGGCAGGTGAATGACCTGGGAGCATTTATCTGCCCACCTGCCCGGTTGCTACTGGGTGGGTAGGATTAATATCACCCCCAGAGTCCTGTATTCAGGTTGGGCACTCCATTAAAGCCATCAAGATCATATAACGTAGATTCTCCCAGGGTGATGCCTGGGTTAAGAAACTATGCTTATTAGGAGAGACTAAAGCTGAGAGCAGAATTATCGAGTTTTTAAAATTATGATGGGTTTGATAGAATGAATAGACTATTTCCTCTGGTTTTGGGGGGTCAGTGATGAGGGGTCATCTATTTAAAATTGTCACGAAGGGAAGTGAGGACAGAAGTCAGGAAAATGTTCTTTTTGTGTTGTTGGAGCATGGACTGTTTCACCACAGACACTGGTTGAGGCAGAGACCACTGTATCCCTTAAGGGAAAATTGGATAAATACGAAAAGCTCGGGCAATAGGGAGAGACAGTGGGGAAGTGACAGTACGGTAGTTTGGACTGCTCTAGCCAAGAGCCAATACAGATATGATGGGCCGAATGGCCTCCGTCTTTGTTCTAAACTGCTACTGTTCTTTGGAACTGCGAAAATTAAAGGAGATCTAATAGAAGTGTTTTGAAAGGGTTTCAGAAAGTAAATAGTGAAAAGTTATTTCCACTGGCTGGTGAATCAGTAACAAGGGATCAAGACGAGGGTTAGCACAAAAAGCATTCAGGAGGAGGCTGGGAGAAACTTTTAGAAGCAGTGGGTTGTTAGAATATGGAATATATTACAACAAGTGGCTATTGAAACCGTGTCAATCATCGCATTTAAGAGGGAATTAGGTGAACACTTTAAGTGGAAAAATATGAAAGAGTTCAGGGAAAGATCAGGGAAATGGGATTAAAGCAGAGAGTCAATGAAACTCTCACCAGTGAAGAGCCAAATCCTCCTTCGGTATAAACTTCTGTGATTCGAGATTTGATCCGTTGTATCTTTTGAAGCATTACGGTTCGTTTTTCAAGTTCATTCTTACCTCCTTATCAGACCGCACTGGTCTGGACCTTCCTATCTTGCCTTTTCTCGAAACAGAATAATCTTTCTTTCCTCATCTGACATGCCTTACACAAACTCCATTTTATTTTTGTTCCATTTCTAAGTCTGATGTGGCAAACATGGAGCATAACAGGAGCATAAAAGGAGCATAACGGAAGCATAACGGGAGTGAAACTGGCCTTGGTCGGTGGCTCAAAATAGGCGCTAGCGAATCGGCAGCTGGTTTTACACCCCCCGATTTACACCCCCCCGATTTACACTCCTCCCGATTTACACCCGCCCGATTTACACTCCTCCCGATTTACACCTCCCCGATTTACACCCGCCCGATGTACACTCCTCCCGATTTACACCCACCCGATTTACACCCGCCCGATTTACATCCCCCGATTTACACCCTCCGATTTACACCCCGCCCGATTTACACCCCCCGATTCACAGCCCTCCCGATTTAAACCCTCCCAATTTACACCCCCCGATTTACACCCGCCCGATTTACACTCCTCCCGATTTACAGCCCCCGATTTACACCCGCCCAATTTACACCCGCCCGATTTACACTCCCCCGATTTACACCCCCCAATTTACACCCCTCTCGATTTACACCCCCCGATTTACACCCGCCCGATTTACACACCTCCCGATTTACACCCTCCCGATTTACACCCACCCGATTTACACCCCCGATTTACACCCACCCGATTTACACCCGATTTACACGCCCCGATTTACACCCATCCGATTTACATCCCCCGATTTACACCTTCCGATTTACACCCGCCCGATTTACATCCCCCGATTTACACCCTCCGATTTACACCCCGCCCGATTTACACCCCCCGATTCACAGCTCTCCCGATTTAAACCCTCCTAATTTACACCCCCCGATTTACACCCGCCCGATTTACACTCCTCCCGATTTACAGCCCCCGATTTACACCCGCCCGATTTACACCCGCCCGATTTACACTCCTCCCGATTTACACCCCCCCGATTTACACCCCCCAATTTACACCCATCCGATTTACATCCCCCGATTTACACCCTCCGATTTACACCCACCCGATTTACATCCCCCGATTTACACCCTCCAATTTACACCCCGCCCGATTTACACCCCCCGATTCACAGCCCTCCCGATTTAAACCCTCCCGATTTACACCCGCCCGATTTACACCAGCCTGATTTACACTCCTCCCGATTTACACCCCCCGATTTACACCCCTCTCGATTTACACCCCCCGATTTACACCCGCCCGATTTACACCCCTCTCGATTTACACCCCCGATTTACACCCGCCCGATTTACACTCCTCCCGATTTACACCCTCCCGATTTACACCCACCCGATTTACACCCCCGATTTACACCCACCCGATTTACACCCCCTGATTTACACCCATCCGATTTACATCCCCCGATTTACACCCTCCGATTTACACCCACCCGATTTACATCCCCCGATTTACACCCTCCAATTTACACCCCGCCCGATTTACACCCCCCGATTCACAGCCTTCCCGATTTAAACACTCCCGATTTACACCCGCCCGATTTACACCAGCCCGATTTACACTCCTCCCGATTTACACCCCCCGATTTACATCCCCCGATTTACACCTGCCAGATTTACACCCCGCCCAATTTACACCCGATTTACTCCCCCCGATTTACACCCACCTGATTTACACCCGATTTACACCCGATTTACAACCCCCGATTTACAACCCCCGATTTACACCCCCCGATTTACACCCCTCCCGATTTACACCTCCCCGATTTACACCCGCCCGATGTACACTCCTCCCGGTTTACACCCCCCGATTTACACCCCCCGATTTACACCCACCCGATTTACACCAGATTTGCACCCCCCGATTTACACCCATCCGATTTACATCCCCCGATTTACACCCTCCGATTTACACCCACCCGATTTACATCCCCCGATTTACACCCTCCGATTTACACCCCGCCCGATTTACACCCCCCGATTCACAGCCCTCCCGATTTACACCCTCCCAATTTACACTCCCCGATTTACACCCTCCGATTTACGCCCTCCCGATTTACACCCCGTCCGATTTACACCCGATTTACACCCTTCCCATTTACACCCCCCGATTTACATCCCTCTCGATTTACACCCTCCCGATTTACACCCTCCGATTTACACCCGCCCAATTTACACCCTCCGATTTACACCCTCTCGATTTACACCCTCCCGATTTACACCCTCCGATTTACACCCGCCCGATTTACACCCTCCGATTTACACCCTCCGATTTACACCCGCCCGATTTACACCCCCCGATTTACACCACGCCCAATTTACACCCTGCCCGATTGAGACCCGATTTACACCCACCTGATTTACACCAGCCCGATTTACATCCCTCCCGATTTACACCCTCCCGATTTACACCCCGTCCGATTTACACCCTCCGATTTACACCCGCCCGATTTACACCCCCCGATTTACACCACGCCCAATTTACACCCTGCCCGATTGAGACCCGATTTACACCCACCCGAATTACATCCCGCCCGATTTACACCCGATTTACACCCTCCCGATTTACACCCACTCGATTTACATCCCCCGATTTACACCTGCCAGATTTACACCCCGCCCGATTTACACCCGATTTACTCCCCCCGATTTACACCCACCTGATTTACACCCCGCCCGATTTACACCCCCCGATTTACACAACGCCCAATTTACACCCTGCCCGATTGAGACCCGATTTACACCCACCCGATTTACACCAGCCCGATTTACATCCCTCCCGATTTACACCCTCCCGATTTACACCCCGTTCGATCTACACCCTCCGATTTACACCCGCCCGATTTACACCCCCCGATTTACACCCCGTCCGATTTACACCCTCCGATTTACACCCACCTGATTTACATCCCGCCCGATTTACACCCGATTTACACCCTCCCGATTTACACCCACCCGATTTACATCCCCCGATTTACACCTGCCAGATTTACACCCCGCCCAATTTACACCCGATTTACTCCCCCCGATTTACACCCACCTGATTTACACCCCACCCGATTTACACCCATCCGATTTACACCCCCCAATTTACACCCACCCGATTTGCATCCCCCGATTTACACCCTCCCAATTTACACCCCGTCCGATTTACACCCGTCCCGATTTACACCCTCCGATTTACACGCCTCCCGATTTACACCCTCCGATTTACACCCTTCCCGATTTACACCCCCCCGATTTACATCCCCTGATTTACACCCTCCCGATTTACACCCACCCGATTTACACCACTCCCGATTTACACGCCCCCGATTTACACCCCCCCGATTTACACCTGCCCGATTTACACCCGATTTACACCCATCCGATTTACATCCCCCGATTTACACCCTCCGATTTACAGCCCCCCGATTTACACCCCCCGATTTACAGCCCTCCCGATTTACACCCTCCGATTTACACCACTCCCGATTTACACGCCCCCGATTTACACGCCCCCGATTTACACCCCCCATTTACACCTGCCCGATTTACACCCGATTTACACCCATCCGATTTACATCCCCCGATTTACACCCTCCGATTTACAGCCCCCCGATTTACACCCCCCGATTTACAGCCCTCCCGATTTACACCCTCCGATTTACATCCCCCGATTTACACCCCCCATTTACACCTGCCCGATCTACACCCGATTTACACACATCCGATTTACATCCCCCGATTTACACCCCCCCCCGATTTACACCCCCAGATTTACAGCCCTCCCGATTTACACCCTCCGATTTACACCCTCCGATTTACACCCTCACGATTTACACCCCGTCCGATTTACACCCGATTTACACCCCTCCCGATTTACACCCTCCCGATTTACAACCCCCGATTTACACCCCTCCCGATTTACACCCTCCTGATTTACACCCGCCCGATTTACACCCCCCGATTTACACCCCGCCCAATTTACACCCCGCCCGATTGAGAACCGATTTACACCCACCCGATTTACACCCTCCCGATTTACACCCACCCGATTTACACCCCCCGATTTACACCCTGCCCAATTTACACCCGATTTACACCCCCCAATTTACACCCGCCCGATTTACACCCGATTTACACCCTCCCGATTTACACCCACCCGATTTACATCCCCCGACTGACACCTGCCAGATATACACCCCGCCCGATTTACACCCGATTTATACCCCCCGATTTACACCCACCCGATTTACACCCCGCCCAATTTACACCCGATTTACACCCCACGATTTACACCCCCCCCCGATTTACACCCCCCATTTACACCTGCCCGATTTACACCCGATTTACACCCATCCGATTTACATCCCCCGATTTACACCCTCCGATTTACAGCCCCCCGATTTACACCCCCCATTTACACCTGCCCGATTTACACCCGATTTACACACATCCGATTTACATCCCCCGATTTACACCCTCCGATTTACACCCACCCGATTGACACCTGCCAGATATACACCCCGCCCGATTTACACCCGATTTACACCCCCGATTTACACCCACCCGATTTACACCCCGACCAATTTACACCCGATTTACACCCCACGATTTACACCCCACCCGATTTACACCCCTCCCGATTTACACCCGATTTACATTCCCCGATTTACACCCACCCGATTTACAACCAATTTACATCCCCCGATTTACACCCTCCCGATTTACACCCACCCGATTTACACCCCCCCCCCTGATTTACAACACCACCGATTTACACCCCCCCCCCTGATTTACAACCCCACCGATTTACACCCCCCCCCCTGATTTACAACCCCACCGATTTACACCCCCCCCCCCGAATTTACAACCCCCCCCCGATTTACACCCCACGGATTTACACCCACGATTTACACCCACGATTTACACCCACCAGATTTACACCCCCCCGATTTACACCTCCAGATTTACACCCCCCCCCCGATTTACACCCCCCCCCGATTTACACCCCCTCCGATTTACATTCCCCTGATTTACACCCCCTCCCGATTTACACCCACTCTGATTTACACTCCGCCGTTTTACACCCCTCCCGATTTACACCCCTCCCGATTTATACCCCTTCCGATTTACACCCCGCCGTTTTATACTCCTCCCGATTTACACCCCTCCAATTTACACCCTCCCGATTTACACCTCTCCAATTTACACCCTCCCGATTTACACCCCTCCAATTTACACCCTCCCGATTTACATCTCTCCCGATTTACACCCTCACGATTTACAGCCCCCCGATTTACACCTCTCCCGATTTACACCCTCACGATTTACAGCCCCCCGATTTACACCCCTTCCGATTTACACCCCCCCGATTTACACCCCCACCGATTTACATCCCTCGATTTACACCCCCCCCCCGATTTACACCCCTTCCTATTTACACCCCGCCATTTTACACCTCTCCCGATTTACACCCCCCCCCCCCGATTTACACCCCGCTGTTTCATACTCCTCCCGATTTACACCCCTCCAATTTACACCCTCCCGATTTACAACCCCGGATTTACACCCTCCCCATTTAGACCCCCACGATTTACACCCCCCGATTTACACGCCCCCACGATTTACACCCCTCCCGATTTACACCCCCCCGATTTACACCCCTTCCGATTTACACCCCCCCCTGATTTACACCCCCTCCGATTTACAACCCCCCCGATTTACACCCACCCGATTTTTACCCCTTCCGATTTACACCCTCCCGATTTACACCCCTTCCGATTTACACCCCCCTGATTTACACCCCCTCCGATTTACATCCCCCGATTTACAACCCCCCCAATTTACAACCCCCCGATTTACACCCCTTCCGATTTACACCCCCCGATTTACACCCCCTGATTTACACCCCTTCCGATTTACACCCCCCCGATTTACACCCCTTCCGATTTACACCCCCCCCTGATTTACACCCCCTCCGATTTACAACCCCCCCGATTTACACCCACCCGATTTTTACCCCTTCCGATTTACACCCTCCCGATTTACACCCCTTCCGATTTACACCCCCCTGATTTACACCCCCTCCGATTTACATCCCCCGATTTACAACCCCCCCAATTTACAACCCCCCGATTTACACCCCTTCCGATTTACACCCCCCGATTTACACCCTCCCGATTTACACCCTCCCGATTTACACCCCCTGATTTACACCCCTTGCGATTTACACCCCACCGTTTTACACCCCTCCCGATTTACACGCCCTCCGATTTACATCCCCCGAATAACACCCCCCCCCCGACTTACACCCCCACCCCGATTTACACCCTCTGATTTAAACCCCGCCGTTTTACACCCCTCCAATTTACACCCCCCGATTTACACCCCTTCCAAT
This sequence comes from Heptranchias perlo, assembly GCF_035084215.1. Taxonomy (NCBI): domain Eukaryota; kingdom Metazoa; phylum Chordata; class Chondrichthyes; order Hexanchiformes; family Hexanchidae; genus Heptranchias; species Heptranchias perlo. The sequence continues at coordinate 34,231,192 of NC_090356.1, read as the reverse complement.
TTACACCAGCCGATTTACACCCTCCCGATTTACACCCACCCGATTTACACCCCCCGCGATTTACACCCCGCCCGATTTACACCCCCCGATTTACACCCACCCGATTTACACCCCCCGATTTACACCCTCCCGATTAACATCCCCGATTTACACCCTCCCGATTTACACCGCCCCCCATTTTTACACCCCCCCGATTTACAGCCCACCCGATTTACACCCCTCCAATTTACACTCTCCCGATTTACACCCCCCGATTTACGCCCCTCCCGATTTACACTCCTCCCGATTTACACTCCTCCCAATTTACACCCCTCCGATTTACATCCCCCGAATAACACCCCCCCCCGATTTACACCCCCACCCCGATTTACACCCCTTCCGATTTACACCGCGCCGTTTTACACCCCTCCCGATTTACACTCCTCCCAATTTACACCCCTCCGATTTACACCCCCCCGATTTACACCCCTTCCGATTTACACCCCCTCCGATTTACATCCCCCGATTTACACCCCCTCTGATTTACACCCCGCCGTTTCACACCCCTCCCGATTTACACTCCTCCCGATTTACACCCCTTCCGATTCACATCCCCCGAATAACAACCCCCCCCCCGATTTACACCCCCACCCCGATTTACACCCCTTCCGATTTACACCCCGCCGTTTTACACCCCTCCAATTTACACCCTCCCGATTTACACCCCCCGATTTACACCCCTTCCAATTTACACCAGCCGATTTACACCCTCCCGATTTACATCCACCCGATTTACAACCCCTCGATTTACATCCCGGCCGATTTACACCCACCAGATTTACACCCTCCCGATTTAGAACCCCCGATTTACACCCCCCTCGATTTACACCCTCCCGATTTATACCCTCCCGATTTACACCCTCCCGATTTACACCCTCCCGATTTACATCACCCCGATTTACATCATCCTATTTACACCCCCCGATTTACACCCTCCCGATTTACACCCTCCCGATTTACATCCCCGATTTACACCCTCCCGATTTACACCCTCCCGATTTACATCCCCGATTTACACCCTCCCCGATTTACAGCCCACCCGATTTACACCCCTTCCGATTTACAGACCTCCCGATTTACACCCCCCCAGATTTACACCCCCCCCCGATTTACAGCCCACCCGATTTACACCACTTCCGATTTACACCGCACCCGATTTACACCCCCCCCGATTTACACCCCACCCGATTTACACGCCCCCAATTTACACCCAGTCTGATTTACACCCACCCGGTTTACACCCCGCCCGATTTACACCCCCCGATTCACACCCCCCGATTTATACCCACACGATTTACACCCCCCGATTTACACCCACTCGATTTACAGCCCACCCGATTTACAAACGATTTACAGCCCACCCGATTTACACCCCACCCGATTTACACTCGCCCGATTTACACCCGCCCGATTTACACTCAATTTACAGATCGCCCGATTTACACCCGATTTACAGCCCGCCCAATTTACACCCGATTTACACCCCGCCCGATTTACACCCCGCCCAATTTACACCCGATTTACAGCCCACCCGATTTACACCCCGCCCGATTTACACCCCGCCCAATTTACACCCGATTTACAGCCCACCCGATTTACAGCCCGCCCGATTTACACCCGATTTACAGCCCACCCGATTTACACCCCACCCGATTTACAGCCCGCCCGATTTACACCCCGCCCGATTTACACCCGATTTACAGCCCACCCGATTTACACCCCACCCGATTTACACCCCGCCCGATTTACACTCAATTTACAGATCGCCCGATTTACACCCGATTTACACCCGCCCGATTTACACTCAATTTACAGATCGCCCGATTTACACCCGATTTACACCCCGCCCGATTTACACCCTGCCCAATTTACACCCAATTTACAGCCCGCCCGATTTACACCCGATTTACAGCCCGCCCGATTTACACCCAATTTACAGCCCACCCGATTCACACCCGATTTACACCCCGCCCGATTTACACCCGATTTACACCCCACCCGATTTACACTCGCCCGATTTACACCCGCCCGATTTACACTCAATTTACAGATCGCCCGATTTACACCCGATTTACACCCGCCTGATTTACACTCAATTTACAGATCGCCCGATTTACACCCGATTTACACCCCGCCCGATTTACACCCTGCCCAATTTACACCCGATTTACACCCCGCCCGATTTACACCCTGCCCAATTTACACCCAATTTACAGCCCGCCCGATTTACACCCGATTTACAGCCCGCCCGATTTACACCCAATTTACAGCCCACCCGATTTACAACCCGCCCGATTTACACCCCGCCCTATTTACACCCGATTTACAGCCCACTCGATTTACAGCCCGCCCGATTTACACCCAATTTACAGCCCACCCGATTTGCACCCTGCCCAATTTACACCTGGTTTACACCCCACCCGATTCACACCCAATTTACAGCCCACCCGATTTACACCCCGCCCAATTTACAACCCGTCCAATTTACACCCGATTTACAGCCCGCCCGATTTACACCCGATTTACAGCCCACCCGATTTACACCGCACCCGATTTACACCCCGCCCGATTTACACCCGATTTACAGCCCGCCCGATTCACACCCGATTTACACCCCGCCCGATTTCCACCCCGCCCAATTTACACCCGATTTATAGCCCACCCGATTTACACCCCGCCCAATTTACACCCGATTTACACCCCGCCCGATTTACACCCTGCCCAATTTACACCCAATTTACAGCCCGCCCGATTTACACCCCGCCCGATTTACACCCGATTTACAGCCCACTCGATTTACACCCGATTTACACCCCACCCAATTTACACCTGATTTACAGCCCACTCGATTTACAGCCCGCCCGATTCACACCCGATTTACAGCCCACCCGATTTACACCCCGCCCAATTTACAACCCGTCCAATTTACACCCGATTTACACCCCGCCCGATTTACACCCGATTTACAGCCCACCCGATTTACAGCCCACCCGATTTACACCCACCCGATTTACACCCTGCCCGATTTACACCCCGCCCGATTTACACCCCGCCCGATTTACACCCGGCCCGATTTACACCCCGCCCAATTTACACCCGATTTACAGCCCACCCGATTTACACCCCACCCGATTTACACCAGATTTACAGCCCACCCGATTTACACTCGATTTACACCCCAACCGATTTACACCCGATTTACAGCCCACCCGATTTACACCCCACCCGATTTACACCAGATTTACAGCCCACCCAATTTACACCCCACCCGATTTACACCAGATTTACAGCCCACCCAATTTACACCAGATTTACAGCCCACCCGATTTGCAGCTCACCCGATTTACACCCCGCCCGATTTACACCCCGCCCAATTTACACCCGATTTACACCCTGCCCGATTTACACCCCGCCCGATTTACACCCGATTTACACCCGGCCCGATTTACACCCCGCCCAATTTACACCCGATTTACAGCCCGCCAGATTTACACCCGATTTACAGCCCGCCCGATTTACAGCCCTCCCGATTTACACCCGATTTACACCCAGTCTGATTTACACCCACCCGATTTACACCCTGCCCAATTTACACCCCGCCCGATTTACACCCCCTGATTTACACCCACCCGATTTACACCCCGCCCGATTTACACCCCGCCCGATTTACACCCCGCCCGATTTACACCCCCTGATTTACACCCCGCCCGATTTACATCCCCCGATTTAAACCCATGCGATTTACACCCCACCCGATTTACACCCGATTTACAGCCCACCCGATTTACACCCCACCCGATTTACACCAGATTTGCAGCCCACCTGATTTACACCCGATTTACAGCCCACCCGATTTACACCTGCCCGATTTACACCCTGCCCAATTTACACCCGATTTACAGCCCGCCCGATTTACACCCGATTTACAGCCCACCTGATTTACACCCCGCCCGATTTACACCCGATTTACAGCGCACCCGATTTACAGCCCACCCGATTTACAGACCACCCGCTTTACACCCGATTTACAGCCCACCCAATTTACCCCCCACCCGATTTACGCCCCACCCGATTTACACCCCATCCGATTTACTCCCGATTTACACCCCAACCAATTTACACCCGATTTACACCCCACCCGATTTACACCCGATTTACACCCCACCCGATATACACTGATTTACACCCCACCCGATTTACACCCCACCCGATTTACACCCGATTTACAGCCCACCCGATTTACACCCCACCCGATTTACACCTGATTTACAGCCCACCCGATTTGCACCCCACCCGATTTACACCAGATTTACACCCCGCCCGATATACACTGATTTACACCCCACCCGATTTACACCCCACCCGATTTACACCCGATTTACAGCCCACCCGATTTACACCCCACCCGATTTACACCAGATTTACAGCCCACCCAATTTACACCAGATTTACAGCCCACCCGACTTGCAGCTCACCCGATTTACACCCCGCCCGATTTACACCCCGCCCAATTTACACACGATTTACACCCTGCCCGATTTACACCCCGCCCGATTTACACCCGATTTACAGCCCACCCGATTGACAGCCCACCCGATTTACACCCCGCCCGATTTACACCCGGCCCGATTTACACCCCGCCCAATTTACACCCGATTTACAGCCCGCCAGATTTACACCCGATTTACAGCCCGCCCGATTTACAGCCCTCCCGATTTACACCCGATTTACACCCAGTCTGATTTACACCCACCCGATTTACACCCTGCCCGATTTACACCCCGCCCGATTTACACCCCCTGATTTACACCCACCCGATTTACACCCCGCCCGATTTACATCCCGCCCGATTTACACCCCATGATTTACACCCCGCCCGATTTACATCCCCCGATTTACACCCACGCGATTTACACCCCACCCGATTTACACCCGATTTACAGCCCACCCGATTTACACCAGATTTGCAGCCCACCTGATTTACACCCGATTTACAGCCCACCCGATTTACACCTGCCCGATTTACACCCGATTTACAGCCCACCCGATTTACACCTGCCCGATTTACACCCGATTTACACCCTGCCCAATTTACACCCGATTTACAGCCCGCCCGATTTACACCCGATTTACAGCCCACCCGATTTACCCCCACCCGATTTAAACCCCGCCCGATTTACACCCCGACCGATTTACACCCCACCCAATTTACACCCGATTTACAACCCGCACAATTTTGCACCCCGACCGATTTACACCCCACCCGATTTACACCCGATTTACTCCCCGCCCGATTTACACCCCGCCCGATTTACGCCCCACCCGATTTACACCCCATCCGATTTACTCCCGATTTACACCCCAACCAATTTACACCCGATTTACACCCCACCCGATTTACACCTGATTTCCACCCCACCCGATTTACACCCGATTTACACCCCACCCGATATACAGTGATTTACACCCCACCCGATTTACACCCCACCCGATTTACACCTGATTTACAGCCCACCCGATTTGCACCCCACCCGATTTACACCAGATTTACACCCCGCCCGATATACACTGATTTACACCCCACCCGATTTACACCCCACCCGATTTAGACCAGATTTACACTCCACCCGATTTACACCCGATTTACAGCCCACCCGATTTGCACCCCACCCGATTTACACCAGATTTGCAGCCCACCTGATTTACACCCGATTTACACCCCACCCGATTTACACCTGATTTCCACCCCACCCGATTTACACCCGATTTACACCCCACCCGATATACACTGATTTACACCCCACCCGATTTACACCCCACCCGATTTAGACCAGATTTACACTCCACCCGATTTACACCCGATTTACAGCCCACCCGATTTGCACCCCACCCGATTTACACCAGATTTGCAGCCCACCTGATTTACACCCGATTTACAGCCCACCCGATTTACACCCCGCCCGATTTACACCCGATTTACAGCCCGCCCGATTTACACCCCGCCCGATTTACACCCGATTTACAGTCCACCCGATTTACACCCGCCCGATTTACACCCTGCCCAATTTACACCCGATTTACAGCCCGCCCGATTTACACCCGATTTACAGCCGACCCGATTTACACCCCGCCAGATTTACACCCGATTTACAGCCCACCCAATTTACCCCCCACCCGATTTAAACCCCACCCGATTTACACCCCGACCAATTTACACCCCACCCAATTTACACCCGATTTACACCCTGCCCGATTTACACCCCGACCGATTTACACCCCACCCGATTTACACCCGATTTACACCCCGCCCGATATACACTGATTTACACCCCACCCGATTTACACCCCACCCGATTTACACCTGATTTACAGCCGACCCGATTTAGACCAGATTTACAGCCCACGCGATTTACACCCGATTTACAGCCCACGCGATTTACACCCGATTTACAGCCCACCCAATTTACACCCTGCCTGATTTACACCCGATTTACAGCCCACCCGATTTACAGCCCACCCGATTTAGACCAGATTTACAGCCCACCCGATTTACACCCGATTTACAGCCCACCCGATTTAGACCAGATTTACAGCCCACCCGATTTACACCCGATTTACAGCCCACCCGATTTAGACCTGATTTACACCTCGCCCGATTTACACCCCGCCCAATTTACAGCCCACCCGATTTACAGCCCACCCGATTTACACCCCGCCCAATTTACACCCGATTTACAGCCCACCCGATTTACACCCCGCCCGATTTACAGCCCACCCGATTTACAGCCCACCCGATTTACAGCCCACCCAATTTACACCCTCCCGATTTACACCCCACCCGATTTACACCCACCCGATTTACACCCCGCCCAATTTACACCCCTCCCGATTTACACCCCTCCCGATTTACACCCTCCCGATTTACAGCCCACCCAATTTACACCCCTCCCGATTTACACCCCTCCCGATTTACACCCACCCGATTTACACCCATCCGATTTACACCCACCCGATTTACACCCTCCCGATTTACAGCCACCCGATTTACACCCTCCCGATTTACAGCCACCCGATTTACACCCTCCCGATTTACAGCCCACCCAATGTATGAAACAGATTGCCGATTCACTATCGCTCACTTTGCACTGCCGATAAAGAGTAATTCCATCCCACTGTGCCATTGCTTCTGTTCACTTATCCACTGATGCTTTAACCGAGCTCTTTGTCAGTTTAAAGCCGGGATCACAATCTCCTGAAGTGTTTATTCTACTACTGTACAAAATGGAGAAAGATCAGATGAGGACACGTGATACAACCAGTGCCTGAAATTCAGTGCTGAGGGTTTGCTGGTCACCCCTGGGCTCACTTCAAATGACGGAGATATTGAAACAGTAAAGGCACACTCTGGGTCGTCGGGAGTGAGGTCACTGTGGGAATGGGCTGATAGGGGGAGCCCAAGAAAAATATCTGGAGTAAAGACTCAAAAATGTAACATGTGATTTCCCAAATAATATTGCCTGAACTTTTCTTGTCTCCAAAAACGTCTCCATGATTCTATCCCACTCCATTCTTACTTTCAGCATCAACTTGAACAACAATATCAAATCCAACAATTCAACCGTCACCACATCCCGAGGGCCCACCTATCTCCAGCTTACTAACCAGCTCTGTGATTCATAAACACCAAATCCAAGGCAGCAGCCCTTGCCCTGGTAACCTGCCTGATTGTTGTGTGAGGACACAGTCATTGAGTGCGTCAGTCAATCTGGTCAAGTCTCTAAATGGTTTCCTAATTCAAAATCATTTCAAAGAAACCCTGACTCAAATATGTCACTTTGTTCGAATTGATTGTGATTCAGGTGCTTTACAATTCAGCCCATTGAAATGCAGTAATGAACATAACACATGCAAATAACTATAACCATCAATACTGTATATAGAATCATAGAATGATTACAACAGGGAAGGAGGCCAATCGGCCCGTCGAGTCCGTGCCGGCTCTCTGCAAGAGCAATCCAGCTAGTCCCACTCCCCGCCCTTTCCCTGTAGCCCTGCAAATTTTTTCCTTTCAAGTACTTATCCAGTTCCCTTTTGAAGGCCATGATTGAATCTGCCTCCATCACCCTCTCGGGCAGTGCATTCCAGATCATAACCACTCGTTGTGTGAAAAAGTTTTTTCTCATGACACCTTTGGTTCTTTTGCCAATCACCTTAAATCTATGTTCTCTGGTTCTTGACCCTTCCGCCAATGGGAACAGTTTCTCTCTATCTACTCTGTCCAGACCCTTCATGATTTTGAATACCTCGATCAAATCTTCTCGCAACCGTCTCTGCTCCAAGGAGAACAATCCCAGCTTCTCCAGTCTATCCACGTAACTGAAGTCCCTCATCCCTGGAATCATTCTAGTAAATCTCTTCTGCACCCTTTCTAAGGCCTTCACACCCTTCCTAAACTGTGGTGCCCAGAACTGGACACACTACTCCAGTTGTGGTCGAACCAGTCTTTATAAACGTTCAACATAACCTCCTCGCTTTTGTACTCTATGCCTCTATTTATAAAGCCCAGGATCCTGTATGCTTTCTTAACCACTTTCTCAACCTTCCCTTCCACCTTCAATGATTTGTGCACATATACCCCCAGATCTCTCTGTTCCTGCACCCGTTTTAGGATTTTATCCTTTGGTTTATATTGCCTCTCCTCATTCTTCCTACCAAAATGTATCACTTCACACTTTTCTGCATTGAATTTCATCTGCCACGTGTCTGCCCATTCCACCAGCCTGTCTATGTCCTCTTGAAGTCTATCACTATCCTCCTTCCAAGTTTTGTGTCATCTGCAAATTTTGAAATTGTGCCCTGTACACCCAAGTCCAAGTCATTAATATATATCAAGAAAAGCAGTGGTCCCAGCACTGACCCCTGGGGAACACCACTGTACACCTCCCTCCAGTCCGAAAAACAACCGTTCACCACTACTCTCTGTTTCCTGTCCCTTAATTAATTTCATATCCATGCTGCCACTGCCCCTTTTATTCCGTGGACTTCAACTTTGATGACAAGTCTATTATGCGGCACTTTATCAAACGCCTTTTGGAAGTCCATATACACCACATCAACCGCATTGCCCTCATCGACTCTCTCTGTTACTTCATTAAAAAACTCAATCAAGTTAGTTAAACACGATTTGCCTTTAACAAGTCCGTACTAGCTTTCCCTAATCGATCCACACTTGTCCAAGTGACTGTCAATTTTGTCCTGGATTATCCTTTCTAAAAGTTTCCCCACTACTGAGGTTAAACTGACTGGCCTGTAGTTGCTGGGTTTATCCTTACAGCCTGTTTTGAACAAGGGTGCAACATTTGCAATTCTCCCATCCTCTGGCACCACCCCTGTATCTACGGATGTTTGGAAGATTATGGCCAGTACCTCTGCAATTTCCACCCTTAGTAACCTAGGATGCATCCCATCCGGACCGGGTGACTTATCTACTTTAAGTACAGCCAGCCTTTCTAGTACCTCCTCTCCATCAATTTATAGCCCATCCAGTATCTCAACTGCTTCTTTACTTACTGTCACTTTGGCAGCATCTTCTTCCTTGGTAAAAACAGATGCAAAGTCCTCATTTAGTACCTCGGCCATGCCCTCTGCCTCCATGAGTAGATCTCCTTTTTGGTCCCTAATCGGCCCCACCCCTCCTCTTACTACCTGTTTACTATTTACATGCCTATAGAAGACTTTTGGATTCCCTTTTATGTTGGCCACCAGTTTATTCTCATACTCTCTCTTTGCCCCTCTTATTTCATTTTTCACTTCCCCTCTGTACTTTCTATGTTCAGCCTGGTTCTCGCTTATATTATAACCTGACATCTGTCATATACCCCTTTTTTCTGCTTCATCTTACTCTCCATCTCTTTTGTCATCCAGGGGCTCTGGTTTTAGTTGCCCTACCTTTCTCCCTCGTGGGAATGTATCTAGACTGTACCTGAACCATCTCCTCTTTAAAGGCCGCCCATTATTTGATTACAGTTTTGCCTGCCAATCTTTGATTCCAATTTACCCGGGCCAGATCCGTTCTCATCCCATTGAAATTGGCTCTCCTCCAATTGAGTATTTTTACTCTAGATTGCTCCTTGTCCTTTTCCATAACTAATCTAAACCTTATGATACTATGATCACTGTTCCCTAAATGCTCCCCCACTGACACTTGCTCCACTTGGCCCACCTCATTCCCCAAAACCAGATCCAGCAATGCCTCCTTCCTCATTGGGCCAGAAACGTACTGGTCAATAAAGTTCTCCTGAACACACTTCAGAAATTCCTCCCCCTCTATGCTCTTTATACTATTACTATCCCAGTCTGTATTAGCATAGTTGAAGTTCCCCATGATCATTACTCTATAGTTCTTGCACTCTCTGTAATTTCCCTGCAAATTTCCTCCTCTATATCCTTCCCACTAGTTGGTGGCCTATAGAATACACCCAGTAGTGTAATGGCACCTCTATTGTTTCTTAAACATCTCCTTGCTGCAAATAAGTTTTGGTCTCACCTGTTGTTACAATGAATCCTGTTACAGTATTTTAACCATAAGGACCCTGGCTAATCTCTCTCTGCACTGGCCCAGTGTGCAGGACCCTGGCTAATCTCTCTCTGCACTGGCCCAGTGTGCAGGACCCTGGCTAATCTCTCTGCACTGGCCCAGTGTGCAGGACCCTGGCTAATCTCTCTCTGCACTGGCCCAGTGTGCAGGACCCTGGCTAATCTCTCTCTGCACTGGCCCAGTGTGCAGGACCCTGGCTAATCTCTCTCTGCACTGGCCCAGTGTGCAGGACCCTGGCTAATCTCACTCTGCACTGGCCCAGTGTGCTGGACCCTGGCTAATCTCTCTCTGCACTGGCCCAGTGTGCAGGACCCTGGCTAATCTCTCTCTGCACTGGCCCAGTGTGCAGGACCCTGCACCCACCCCTCCTGAGATCAGCTAATATCACAGCTAGAGAAATGAACCTGTAAGTGTCTGGGCAGTATGGGTTAGTACTACACTGGACAATATGGGTTAGTACTACACTGGGCAATAAAGGTTAGTACTACACTGGGCAATATGGGTTAGTACCACACTGGACAATATGGGTTAGTACTACACTGGACAATATGAGTTAGTACTACACTGGACAATATGGGTTAGTATTACACTGAGCAGTATGGGTTAGTACTACACTGGACAATATGGGTTAGTACTACACTGGGCAATAAAGGATAGTACTACACTGGGCAATATGGGTTAGTACTACACTGGACAATATGGGTTAGTACTACACTGGACAATATGGGTTAGTACTACACTGGATAATATGAGTTAGTACTACACTGGGCAATATGGGTTAGTATTACACTGGGCAATATAGGTTAGTACTACACTGGACAATATGGGTTAGTACTACACTGGATAATATGAGTTAGTACTACACTGGGCAATATGGGTTAGTATTACACTGGGCAATATGGGTTAGTACTACACTGGGCAATAAAGGATAGTACTACACTGGACAATATGGGTTAGTACTACACTGGATAATATGAGTTAGTACTACACTGGGCAATATGGGTTAGTATTACACTGGGCAATATAGGTTAGTACTACACTGAGCAGTATGGGTTAGTACTAAACTGGACAGTCTGGGTTATTGCTACAGTGGACAGTATAGGTTAGTACTACACTGGACAGTATATGTTAGTACTACACTGGGCAGTATGTGTTAGTGGTGGACTGGGTAATATGGGTTAGTACTACACTGGGCAATACAGGTTAATACTATCCTGGGCAGTATGGGTTCGTAAACTGGGCAGTTTGGGTTAATACTACACTGGGAAGTATGAGTCAATATACAATGGACAGTATGGGTTAGTACTACACTGGGCAGTATGAGCTAGTACTACACTGGGCAGTTTGGGTTAATACCACACTGGGCAGTATGAGTTAGTACTAAGCTGGGCAGTATGGGTTAATACTACACTGGGTAGTATGGGTTAATTCTGCACTGGGTGCTATGGGTTAGTACTAATCTGGGAAGTATGGGTTACATAGGAACATAGGAACAGGAGTAGGCCATTCAGCCCCTGGTGCATGCTCCGCCATTTGATAAGATCATGGCTGATCTGTGATCTAACTCCATATACCTGCCTTTGGCCCATATCCCTTAATACCTTTGGTTGCCAAAAAGCTACCTATCTCACATTTAAATTTAGCAATTGAGCTAGTATCAATTGCCGTTTGCGGAAGAGAGTTCCAAACTTCTACAACCCTTTGTGTGTAGAAATGTTTTCTAATCTCGCTCCTGAAAGGTCTGGCTCCAATTTTTAGACTGTGCCCCCCATTCCGAAAATCCCCAACCAGCGGAAATAGTTTCCCTCTATCCACCCTATCTGTTCCCCTTAATATCTTATAAACTTCGATCAGATCACCCACTAACCTTCGAAACTCCAGAGAATACAACCCCAATTTGTGTAATCTCTCCTCGTAACTTAACCCTTGAAGTCCTGGTACCATTCTAGTAAACCTACGCTGCACTCCCTCCAAGGCCAATATGTCCTTCCGAAGGTGCGGTGCCCAGAACTGCTCACAGTACTCCAGGTGCAGTCTAACCGGGGTTTTGTATAGCTGCAGCATAACTTCTGCCCCCTTGTACTCTAGTCCACTAGATATAAAAGCCAGCATTCCATTTGCCTTCTTGATTATTTTCTGCACCTGTTCATGACACTTCAATGATCTATGTACCTGAACCCCTAAGTCCCTTTGGACTTCCACTGCTTTTAACTTTTTACCATTTAGAAAGTACCCTGTTCTATCCTTTTTTGATCCAAAGTGGATGACCTCACATTTGTCTACATTGAATACCATTTGCCACAGTTTTGCCCATTCACCTAATCTATCAATATAGCTTTGTAATTTTATGTTTTCACCTACACTGCTTACAATGCCACCAATCTTTGTGTCATCGGCAAACTTAGATATGAGACTTTCTATGCCTTCATCTAAGTTGTTAATAAATATTGTGAATAATTGAGGCCCCAAGACAGATCCCTGCAGGACTCCACTAGTCACATCCTGCCAATGTGAGTACCTACCCATTATCCCTACTCTCTGTCGCCTTTCGCTCAGCCAATTTCCTAACCAAGTCCGTACTTTTCCCTTGATTCCATGGACTTCTATCTCAGCTAACAGTCTCTTATGTGGGACCTTATCAAATGCCTTCTGGAAGTCCATATAAATAACATCCATTGACATTCCCCTGTCCATTACTTTAGTCACCTCTTCAAAAAATTCAATCAGGTTTGTCAGGCATGACCTACCTTTCACAAATCCATGCTGACTCTCTCTGATTAACTGAAAATTCTCGAGGTGTTCAGTCACCCTATCCTTAATTATAGACTCCAGCATTTTCCCCACAACAGATGTTAGGCTAACTGGTCTATAATTCCCCGGTTTCCCTCTCTCTCCTTTCTTAAAAAGCGGAGCGACATGTGCAATTTTCCAATCTAGAGGGACTAGGCAGGTAGAGCAGGAGTCCCCTGGGTATGTTGCCTCCCTGGTGCTAGGGTCAAGGATGTCACGGAGCGGCTGCAGGGCATTCTGGAGGGGGAGGGTGAACAGCCAGTAGTCGTGGTCCATATTGGTACCAACGACATAGGTAAAAAAAGGGATGAGGTCCTGCAAGGTGAATTTAAGGAGTTAGGAGATAAATTAAAAAGCAGGACTTCAAAGGTCGTGATCTCAAGATTACTACCAGTGCCACGTGCTAGTGAGTATAGGAACAGGAGAATAGACAGGATGAATGCGTGGCTGCAGGGATGGTGTAGGAGGGAAGGATTTAGATTCCTGGGACATTGGGACAGGTTCTAGGGAAGGTGGGACCTGTACAAGCGTGACGGGTTACACCCGAGCAGGACCGGGACCAATGTTAATACTACACTGGGCAGTATGGGTTAATACTACACTGGGCAGTATTTTTTTTTATTCGTTCATGTGATGTGGGCGTCACTGGCAAGGACAGCATTTATTGCCCATCCCTAATTGCCCTTAAGAAGGTGGTGATGAGCCGCCTTTTTGAACCGCTGCAGTCCGTGAAGGTTCTCCCACAGTGCTGTTAGGAAGGGAGTTCCAGGATTTTGACCCAGCGACGATGAAGGAACGGCGATATATTTCCAAGTCGGGATGGTGTGTGACTTGGAGGGGAACGTGCAGGTGGTGATGTTCCCATGTGCCTGCTGCCCTTGTCCTTCTAGGTGGTCGGGATCGCGGGTTTGGGAGGTGCTGTCGAAGAAGCCTTGGCGAGTTGCTGCAGTGCATCCTGTGGATGGTACACACTGCTGTCACTGTGCGCCGGTGTTGGAGGGAGTGAATGTTTACGGTGGTGGATGGGGTGCCAATCAAGTGGGCTGCTTTGTCCTGGATGGTGTTGAGCTTCTTGAGTGTTGTTGGAGCTGCACTCATCAAGGCAAGTGGAGAGTATTCCATCACACTCCTGAGTTGTGCCTTGTAGATGGTGGAAAGGCTTTGGGGAGTCAGGAAGTGAGTCACTTGCTGCAGAATACCCAGCCTCTGACCTGCTCTTGTTGCCACAGTATTTATGTGGCTGGTCCAGTTAAGTTTCTGGTCAATGGTGACCCCTAGGATGTTGATGGTGGGGTATTCAGTGATGGTGATGCAGTTGAATGTCAAGGGGAGGTGGTTAGACTCTCTCTTGTTGGAGATGGTCATTGCCTGGCACTTATCTGGAGTGAATGTTACTTGCCACTTATCAGACCAAGCCTGGATGTTGTTCAGGTCTTGCTGCATGCGGGCTCGGACTGCTTCATTATCTGAGGGGTTGCGAATGGAACTGAACACTGTGCAATCATCAGCGAATATCCCCATTTCTGACCTTATGATGGAGAGAAGGTCATTGATGAAGCAGATGAAGATGGTTGGGCCTAGGACACTGCCCTGAGGAACTCCTGCAGCAATGTCCTGGGACTGAGATGATTGGCCTCCAACAACCACTACCATCTTCCTTGGTGCTTGGTATGACTCCAGCCACTGGAGCGTTTTCCCCCTGATTCCCATTGACTTCAATTTTAGTCGGGCTCCTTGGTGCCACAATCGGTCAAATGCTGCCTTGATGTCAAGGGCAGTCACTCTCACCTCACCTCTGGAATTCAGCTCTTTTGTCCATGTTTGGACCAAGGCTGTCATGAGGTCTGGAGCCGAGTGGTCCTGGCGGAACCCAAACTGAGCATCGGTGAGCAGGTTATTGGTGAGTAAGTGCCGCTTGATAGCACTGTCGACGACACCTTCCATCACTTTGCTGATGATTGAGAGTAGACTGATGGGGCGGTAATTGGCCGGATTGGATTTGTCCTGCTTTTTGTGGGCAGGACATACCTGGGCAATTTTCCACATTGTCGGGTAGATGCCAGTGTTGTAACTGTACTGGAACAGTTTGGCTAGAGGCGCAGCTAGTTCTGGAGCACAAGTCTTCAGCACTACAGCTGGGATGTTGTCTTGGTCCATAGCCTTTGCTGTATCCAGTGCACTCAGCCGTTTCTTGATATCACATGGAGTGACATTGGCTGAAGACTGGCTTCTGTGATGGTGGGGATATCGGGAGGAGGCCGAGATAGATTAATGTTTAATACTACACAGGGCAGTATGGGTTAGTCATATACTGGGCAGCAGCTTTACCCCAGGTCATCCATGGAACCTTCGAAGTATGAAAGCAGGAAAGGGAAGGCTGCCTGGCTCGATTCTGTCCATAAACCATGCTGACTTTGTCCTGTTGTAGGCCTTACCAATTCATTTAAGTACTTCAGGGAGGTAAATCACATGGGTAACAGTCCAAGGAAAATAAGCTTTGGGAACTTTCTCTTTGATCCGCATTAATCTGCATTAAAAGGCGACATTATTCAGTTCTGTAAAGTTGCATTCCATGCTCACAGTTGCACAAGAAGCATCATGTTCCGATTAGCATTTGATCATCTACATCTAAACCATGTAACCGTCTGTGAAGAGTTTAAAGTATATGATGATCATACAGGAGTTTCAATGTGATGGTCACAGTGTATCAGAAGCATTAGCATCTCAATGGTCTCATTTAATCAGGCAATGATTCTCTATTTAGGGAAGGGATTCACTAAAGCAGGTGCCATAACCAATGGGATTGATCTGATGACTCGTTTGTGTATCAAAGCACTCTTTTTTAATTTTTTATTATCAATTGAAATATTGTTGGCATCAGATCTGATTAGTGGAACAGTGATTTTATTGCTGCCTTTTATTTACTTAACCTGAAAAACCGTGTTGCAGCCCAGCACTGTCTCCAGGAGTACTGCAGGGAAACATGCAACACTGCACCGTCTCCAGGAGTACTGCAGGGAAACATGCAACACAGCACAGTCTCCAGGAGTACTGCAGGGAAACATGCAACACAGCACAGTCTCCAGGAGTACTGCAGGGAAACATGCAACACTGCACTGTCTCCAGGAGTACTGCAGGGAAACATGCAACACAGCACTGTCTCCAGGAGTACTGCAGGGAAACATGCAACACTGCACTGTCTCCAGGAGTACTGCAGGGAAACATGCAACACTGCACGGTCTCCAGGAGTACTGCAGGGAAACATGCAACACTGCACGGTCTCCAGGAGTACTGCATAAACCATGCCAACTCTCCCTAATTAATTTATACGTTTCTGAATGCTAACTAACTGATAACAGATACCAGTAACTCTCCCATTCCTGTTACTAAACTCACTGCCCTGTACCTACTTGGTTTGTCTGTTTCTTCTATGACATGTGATTCCTTCCAATTCTCTGATACTCTCCTTGAATCCAGGAAGCTTTGGAAGATTAGAATTAATGAATCCCAATTCCCTCAACTTTTTAAAAAATTCCCTTGGGTGGAAACCATCTGGACTTGAATTCAGTCCTATTACAATTTGGTACTTTGTCCATGACAATTTTTCAATTTATACTAATGCCTGCAGGTGTCTCCTCATCAATAATCTCTAGTCTTCCTTTGCCTCTGGTATTGTATCATTCTGTTCCACTCTGACGACTGAGGCAAAATATTAATTTAGCAGATACTTATCCTGCACAACTGTCACAGCTAAACCTGTTTTTAATTGTCCCATCTGCTCTCTTTTGGATGTGTTAAGTTTTCCTATTATCTTTGATACCAGCTGCAAGTTTGTTTTCATATGATCCTTTTTGGTCTTGTTTTCTTGCTGTCCTTTTGATAATCTTCAATCCTCATTCTTGCCACTATTCGTCACCCTTACATTGTGCTCCTTGCATTTAACATTGGTCCTAAGCTCACATATTTCATGCTTGTGTTAGCCATGGTATATACTTGTCTTGTAATCCACCAATTCCTGAATAAATCCCACAGGTTTACCAGCTAAAAGCCTCTCCTACCATATTGCAACCAATCCCTTTGTCATCCCCCCAAAGTTAGCTTTGTCCAAACCCATTCGAGCATGTTAGTGAATTCAATCAGATTACAGTCACTCTTCACAAGAATTTCCCTTGCTACCAGATTGCTATTTCCAATTTGTTACACACACCAAACTGATACAAGTCTATTCCATAGCTGCATTGAAGACCTTGCTGCTTTAAGGACTTATCCTGAATGCATTCAATAAATTGGTTCCGTGGTCTACTTGTGCTATCAGTTCTCTCCCAATTTATATACATATTAAGTTCTCCCATTATTACCACAGGTTTCTTCTGAAGGCCTCCATAATCTGCATGTATTCACATTCCCCTGTTACGTCATCACAGTAAATAATCCTCCACCAGTGTTTTGCAGCCTGTCCTGTTACTTTGCTCTATCCCCATGTTGATTAAACCCATTTAGATCTCTTAGAATCATAGAATCATAGAAGTTTACAACATGGAAACAGGCCCTTCGGCCCAACATGTCCATGTCGCCCGGTTTACCATCTTGATGGCGTCCACTATAATGCTGTTACTCCATTTTTGATTTTCCTTTATCTTTCCCAACAATCCTATATCCTGGAATATTAAGCTCTGATCTTGGCCACGCCATAGCTTGCTCTATAATGGCTCCACATCAGAGCAGTCTAGCTGCATTCGTGCTCTATTTATTTGGAATGCTCCTAACATTGGATTTAAGATGACCAGTTTGCTTTTCCTCTCGATGCCCCCCCCCACCCAGTGGCCCTTTTCTCTCTCCGAACCATTTCCCACATCCACTAAACCCTGTCTTCCCTGCCCTACACATCTTATTTTAAAGTCTTGATTTTTTTCCCATTATTCACAAATTCCTCAGAAAAATGATTTTTGTGATCCTCCAATTCTAAACTCCATAAATATTTCAAAATATCTCAAGGGGAGAGGCTGTGTCCAGTAGCATGTTGGTGTGTGTGGGTCACGGGGAGGGGGTGTGTCCAGTAGCATGTTGGTGCGTGTGGGTCACAGGGAGGGGGTGTGTCCAGTAGCATGTTGGTGTGTGTGGGTCACGGGGAGGGGCTGTGTCCAGTAGCATGTTGTTGGTGTGTGGGTCATGGGGAGGGGGTGTGTCCAGTAGCATGTTGTTGGTGTGTGGGTCATGGGGAGGGGGTGTGTCCAGTAGCATGTTGTTGGTGTGTGGGTCATGGGGAGGGGGTGTGTCCAGTAGCATGTTGTTGGTGTGTGGGTCATGGGGAGGGGGTGTGTCCAGTAGCATGTTGTTGGTGTGTGGGTCATGGGGAGGGGGTGTGTCCAGTAGCATGTTGGTGTGTGTGGGTCATGGGGGGGGAAGGGGCAGTTTTCAGAAATTGCTGATGACAGTGATCGTTTCTGTGGTTTTTGTGTGTAGTGACAGTCCAGTAATGGTGCTGCTAATGTCCACAGCAACCCAATAAATTAAAAGCTTCTAGTTACCGGATTCATTTGTTTTAAACCTGTGGATTAAAGGCCAAGAAAATGAGAGAAAACAGACTTTGCAAATGCAAACACGCTCACATACACCTGCCTCACGTCCCACAGCAATGAGGGGTGATTGGAGACATGGGCCCCGATATTAGCGGGGAGGTGGGATGGCAGGGGAGGGGGGGTCGATCGGGCCTGTGGCAAACCCACATGAACCAAACTTACCGTTTCCGACGCGATCGTATGTTGACTGACAGTGGTTAACGTCCTCTCTGGGTTTCGCCCCCCACAGCTCGCCTGATTGACAGGCTGACTGCCGTCAGGAGCTGCAACACGAGGCGGGAGGCGGAAAAGAGAGAGAGCAAGACATCATCCGGCACTGGACTGGAAGATCGAGGGGAGGAGAGGGGAAGATCGGGGGGAGGAGAGGGGAAGATCGGGGGGAGGAGAGGGGAAGATCGGGGGGAGGAGAGGGGAAGATCGGGGGGAGGAGAGGGGAGGAGAGGGGAAGACTGAGGGGGAGGAGAGGGGAAGACCGGGGGGAGGAGAAGGGGAAGACTGGGGGGGGGGGAGGAGAGGGGAAGACTGGGGGGAAGATCAGGAGGGTGAGATTGGGGAGAGATTGGGAGGGTGAAGAGGGACACATCGGAGCGGAAGACATCGGACATCGGAGCAAGTTTCAAAGGTCGGTGCATTTAGTGTTTTCACTTCATTGCATGGTTTTTTATTTAATTTATTTTGTTTCTTTTTCCCTGATCCGGCCCTTCATGTCTGGTTTCACCAGGTGTGAATCAGAAGCGGTGGGCAAGCCGCCCGGGTAAGTTAAAAATTATTCTAATCACTCACTCTGTCACAGGTAAAGTGCCTTAAATACATTTGTCTCTTTAACTGTCATCCCACTGGCTTCAATTGCTGGCGGGACTTCCGTTTTCGGGGCGCCCGTGCGCACAGGTGGATCCCTGGGAAACTCGGAAGCCGGTGGGTTGGAGCCTGCTTCCAAACCCAAACGGGATTCCCGCGATTTTCGGAATCCCCCCAACCCCAATGCATCGGCATTTGCCCCCTAAAATCACCCCCAAGAAAACAGTAATAATCTCTTTCTGAAAAGAACAGCTTAGTTCTGTAGAATGTGTCTGTTTATAAATACTTTGAAGCACGAAACGATAATGTAAAGATCCTGACCTGAGAATATTTTGGGACCTCTC
This sequence comes from Heptranchias perlo, assembly GCF_035084215.1. Lineage (NCBI taxonomy): Eukaryota > Metazoa > Chordata > Chondrichthyes > Hexanchiformes > Hexanchidae > Heptranchias > Heptranchias perlo. The sequence goes on along the minus strand of NC_090356.1, from coordinate 34,211,045 downwards.
AATCTCCCGAGGTTCCACAGTCTACAACATCATTTTCTTTTCATTACTTCTAAACGATGAGTCCACAGTCTGGCTCCTCTTGCACATTTCACTGACCACAATTTATTCCACACCCATTATCACAGTAGAAAAGAAAGAGTAAAATGAGTTCATTACTTTGCAATCACTTGCTGAGCCATTATCTGTACAACTCTCCTGGTATCACCAACGGGAAACAAAACAGAAACTGGAGCCAAGAGTTAAGTGGCATTGCCCACAGAATCTACCGTGGAATATTTACAGTGGGAGGATGGAGTTTTCGTGCTATGATTCACTTGACAGAATCGCAGCTGTAACCTCATGGTCGATATCTAAAGAGAATATGGCCCTGACATTACAGTGGGCCAAATATTAATACACAAATGCTTTATGCGTCAGTATGAAATTCTTTTGTCTGCTTTTCCATCAAAGGCGTTTTACTATGTTCATATGGTAATATTCACACAGAATAACTACACTCTGACTGTATGGCAGACAACTGCCACCTCTTGGAACTGTAGTGCTCATTCCATACAGCCACCTACTGTGCAGTACAAAGATATTGTCTGGAAATGCAGGCCTCAGGTAACACAATCGTTGTGTGAATCACTCGACACCCACTGTAACTTATTTACAAAGCGTTGTTTGCTCTGTAATTTCTCACAAGTAGCTCCCATCCCTATTTCCGTTCAGTAATCTGAACTAAATGGTGCATTAATGTTTGTACAATTACTTATGACCGAGGACATCAGGAAGTGGAGAGGAATGTCAATTAGACTGGCAGGAGCAACAGCTCACGATTGGCAATTGGCCGTCTCACCTCAGGTATAAGGGCGGGTGCTTTGGGGATACGACAATGTGCAAGGAGAATGTTAGGACCATTCAGGAGCTGAATGGTTATAAACTCTTCTCGCTGCTTGTGAGGAAAAGGGCCAAGAGTGTTGATGTTTGCTTTGTGAGTGTCTGCAAAGCTTCATCAAATAGCAACCTGGATCCAGCCAGTCTAGCTGTTTCTCTGGCTTGTGGAGCAAGATAACAGCGCCTATCAAACAATATCACAATACCTTGGTCAATCAGTAAATCATTATGTACCAAACCTACGACTAACGTCGACCTCAACATCGTATGTAGGAAGTAAGCTCAGGCAAGTAGATTGTCAACCTTCCATTCAGGGTTTCCCATACACTCTCATCATTTCTACTTTGGCTCTGGACACAACCATTGCTCAGTTGGGACTTTCCCAATGGACGGGCTACAACTTTTTGTCATTTCAGTGCTGGTCACTCTTTCCTCCCAGCTGATACTCAACATTTGCCTTGGACATCACGGCCTAGAAATTCAATGGTGCCTAGTCATTTGTCGGGTGCTAAACGGGTGCCAAAGCCTCTAATATGGCAGACAGAAAGCGTGCGCTCATTACAAGCCAGATGTGCGCCGTCCGCCATATTGGTATAGGCTAAAAAATTGGCGTACATGGCCCATGTCGCAAAAAGGCATTAGTCCCCTTGCAAATGCAAATTACAGGCCTAATGCCTGTTTCTTGCCCCCTTTACCAAATTTGGTTGTGCTGAGGCAGCTGGCCCAGGGCCCAGCTGCATTCAGGAAATCCAGGCCTACATACGGCCTAACTGGGGGTCTGAAAGGGACTGCTGTGGACCGCCATCAAACAGAGTAAGTTTGTAAAAAATACTCACCTGAAAGTGGAGCTGGGAGGAACAGAACTGCTGCCAACCATGTTTCACCCTCCCTCCCATCCTCCAACCCTCCCTCCCTCTCTCCCTCCCAACGCCCTGACCCCCATCCCATTCGCTGCCTTGATAACCTATCCCAATGTCACAATCACACCTCCTCCCGATTGCCTTCGCTTTCCCTGTTGCTCCTATCTCAATCGCTTCCCCTTCCCCTTTAACAACCTGAGGGCCACTGTGTTGCCTCGTCACTGGCCCGTTGCCTGGTTACGCCCAACAGGTGTCTGCAGCTCGCCGGTCTACCTGTTCAGGCGCTGGGATCGTTCCCTGTGCCCAGTTCACAGCCCGTGAACCAATTTCTAAAAACCATCCACCTTCCTAAGGGTGCAGCTCTCAGCACCCTACAATCCTCTAGCCTCATTCACTCTCTTTCTCACATTTATATGTCTCTCCTCCTCTTAAATGTTTTCCATAGTCCATCAAAAACACTTCCAGCCAGAGCAATGAATCTATCTAAAGCCAGCGTAAATCAGTTACCCCCAAATTTCCTCTGAAGTTATGCCAAAAACTTTCCAGGAAATTCCGCGCCATGAACTTATTCACCACTTCTGCCTTCTCAACACTAATATTCACCGTCTTCAGAATTCTTTTGTCCTTCTGTGTTACTCCTGATAATTATAGCGCAATCTTAGTCTTCGGGCAGCTGATGTCAAGCCTCCATTTCATTCCTTCCTTTGACTAAGAGGGTTGTGAATCTTTGGAATTCTCTACCCGAGGGCTGTGGATGCTCAGTCATTGAGTATAGTCAAGGCTGAGATCCATAGATTTTTGGACACTAATGGAATCAAGGGATATCAGGATCGGGCAGAAAGTGGAATTGAGGTTGAAAATCAGCCATGATCTTATTGAATGGTGGAGCCGGCTCGAGGGGCCGTATCATGGAATCATAGAAAGGTTACAGCATGGAAGGAGGCCATTCAGCCCATCGAGTCCGTGCTGGCTCTATGCAAGAGCAATGAAGCTACTCCCACTCCCCCGTCTTTTCCCCATAGCCCTGCAAATTTTTTCCTTTCAAATACTTATCCAGTTCCTTTTGAAGGCCATGATAGAATCTGCCTCCACCACCCCCTCGGGCAGTGTATTCCAGATCCTAACCACTCGCTGTGTAAAAAAGTTTTTCCGCATGTCACCTTTGGTTCTTTTGCCAATCACCTTAAATCTATGTCCTCTGGTTCTTGACCCTCCCGCCAATGGGAACAGTTTCTCTCTATCTACTCTGCCTAGACCCTTCATGATTTTGAATACCTCTATCAAATCTCCTCTCAACCTTCTCTGTTCCAAGGAGAACAACCCCAGCTTCTCCAGTCTATCCACATAACTGAAGTCCCTCATCCCTGGAATCATTCTAGTAAATCTTTTCTGCACCCTCTCTAAGGCCTTCACATCTTTCCTGAAGTGCGGTGCCCGGTACTGGACACAATACTGCAGTTGGGCCAAACCAATGTTTTATAAAGGTTCATCATAACTTCCTTGCTATTGTACTCTATGCCTCTATTTATAAAGCCCAGGATCTCGGATGCTTTTTTAACCACTTTCTCAACCTGCCCTGCCACCTTCAACGATTTGTGCACATATACCCCCAGATCTCTCTGTTCCTGTACCCCCTTTTAGAATTGTACCCTTTAGTTTATATTGCCTCTCCTCATTCTTCCTACCGAAATGTATCACTTTGCATTTTTCTGCGAAATTTCATCTGCCACGTGTCCGCCCATTCCATCAGCCTGTCTATATCCTCTTGAAGTCTATCACTATCCTCCTCACTGTTTACTACCCTTCCAAATTTTGTGTCATCTGCAAATTTTGAAATTGTGCCCTGTACACCCAAGTCCAAGTCATTAATATATATCAAGAAAAGCAGTGGTTCTAGTACCGACCCCAGGGGAACACCACTGTACACCTCCCTCCAGTCCGAAAAACTACTTCTCTCTGCTTCCTGTTCTTAGCCAATTTCGTATCCATGCTGCTACTGCCCCTTATTCCGTGGGCTCAATTTTGATGACAAGCCTATTATGCGGCACTTTATCAAACGCCTTTTGAATCATAGAAAGGTTACAGCACAGAAGGAGGCCATTCGGCCCATCGAGTCCAAGCTGGCTCCATGCAAGAGCAATCCAGCCAGTCTCACTCCCCCACCCTATCCCTGTGTCCCTGCAAATGTTTTCCTTTCAAGTACTTATCCAGTTCCCTTTTGAAAGCCATGATTGAATCTGCCTCTACCATCCCCTCGGGCAGAGCATTCCAGATCCTAATCACTCGCTGTGTAAAAAGAGTTTTTCCTCATGTCATCTTTGGTTCTTTTGCCAATCATCTTAAATCTGTGTCCTCTGGTCCTTGACCCTTCCGCCAATGGAAACAGCTTCTCTCTATCTACTGTGTCTAGACCCATCATGATTTTGAATACCTCTATCAAATCTCCGAGCAACCATCTCTGCTCCAAGAAGAACAACCCCTGTTTCTCCAGTCTATCCACGTAACTAAAGTCCCTCATCCCTGGAATCATTCCAGTAAATCTCTTCTGCACCCTCTCTAAGGCCTTCACATCTTTCCTAAAGTGCGGTGCCCAGAACTGGACACAATACTCCAGTTGTAGCCGAACCAGTGTTTTATAAAGGTTCATCATGACTTCCTTGCTTTTGTACTCTATCCCTCTATTTATAAAGCCTACGATCCCATATGTTTTCTTAACCTCTTTCTCAACCTGCCCTGTCACCTTCAACGTGAAAGTCTATATACACCACATCAACTGCATTGCCCTCATCGATCCTCTCTATTACCTCATCAAAAAACTCCATCAAGTTAGTTAAACACGATTTGCCTTTAACAAATCCATGCTGGCTTTTCCGAATCAATCCACACTTGTCCAAGTGACTGTTAATTCTTTCCCGGATTATCATTTCTAAAAGTTTCCCCACCCCCGAGGTTAGACTGACTGGCCTGTAGTTGCTGGGTTTATCCTTACACCCTTTTTTAAACAAGGGTGTAACATTCGCAATTCTCCAGTCCTCTGGCACCACCCCTGTATCTACGGATGTTTGCAAGATTATGGCCAGCAACTCCGCAATTTCCACCCTTACTTCCCTCAGCAACCTAGGATGCATCCCATCCAGACCGGGTGACTTATCTACTTTAAGGAGAATGGCCTACTCCTGCTCTGTTTCTTATGTTCTTATTACCCAGCTCCTTAATCATCACAATGGCATCAAGTCTCCAGAGAGAATTACATCATCTAACATTCCAGGTCCTTTGGAAGGTCCTGTCCTACCGTAACACTGGCCTGGTGTCCCTACTTTCCACTGCTTCACTCATGATCTTCAACAACATGGGTGACAAGTTGCCAGGTTCCTATCTATATTTTGAATCATTTCGACATGTTTCCTCAATGCTTCGCACAGGCCTTTGCCCTCCTGCTGATTGAGACCCTGCCATGAACACGGAGGTAGAGGGGGCGAATCTCAACTGCCAGTCGTTTATCACCTGAAAAATAGGTGGCCAGCAGAAGGAAATGGTGAGGTTGCCTCAGTCACCATTGGATGACCAAGGCCCACCGGTAAATATTGGTACAGCACGCCTCCCTGTACCGTGTCATTGTACCCCCATTATAATTTTGAAGTACGTGGGTAGAGTGTGTACCACCCAGACTCCGCTCATCTGTATGAGGCAGTGAGCGGCCTACCCAAGGGTCCTTAAAGGGGCCGCTCCACAGAAGGCCCCAAACTCTTGGTCTGTTATAATTGTGGAGGGAGGAGGAGCAGGATTCCACATAAATACAGCGGCCCGCACTCGGCCCATGCCAGACCCCCTCTGTTAGGGGTTCCCACCCCCCCACACACCACATTCGAAGGACGGCCTCCTCAGCACAGGACTTGGCCGATTTCCTGTCCTCCCACGACCGGCTGCAGCCGAGCGCTTGTTTGATGCAACGCTGCTTGCCGGCTGCGTTCAAATGAGACCCAAACCTGAAAGTGGTTCAGGCCCCCCCAATGCTGGCTTCAGGCAGTGTGGGGTCGGGCTGGGGGGGAGAGCTGAGCTGCTCCGCCCCTTCACACCCGTTTCTGGCGTAAGTTGAAAATCTCCTCCCGTAGTAAATGTTAGCAACTCCTGCAGTGTTGTTCCTCTCCTAATTTTTACAGAGCGCTGACAAGCCAGATACATCTCTCTGATATTGTGGAAGGTCTTTGGCAGATGGGAAAGCACCCTTTCAGTCGACTGGTGTCACCGGTTAGAACACACTTGGTCCAGGTGGAAAAGATGGGTTTTCTCTGTAGCTGCCAAACAGGCTAACAAGATTTTAATATTATTAGTATTAATTTAATGGGCAGTTACAAGCCTATTGGAACCATGGTATTGCCAAGAATAAAAAGAATGGGCTGAGCTTTCTTAAGTATGAACATCCTTTTCTGCTAATTTTCTGCATTTGTCCAGTATAGGTTGGATGTAATCACCAATTCAGAGAGTTTAATGTTTTCAACTGAATGAAAGGTCCTATTCTTACAGCATCGAGTGGGACAGGCAGTGCCCTGTCCTCCAATCAGTCATTCAGCTGCTCATCTCTATCCTGAACTTTACATTAATTAGTTTATCTAAACCTGCCTGCAGTGGAGTGCATGATTATGCACCTTTAAGGGGTAATTCAGCCTCAAACAGCCCAGGACGTTGCGTCTATTCATTTTAATGTCTGTGCTGAACTCCTGATCTGCACTCCCAGTGGGCAGAGCTCTGAAACTAACCTCAACGAACCTTTCTGCAGGTTCCAGACTGGGGATCTGACACTTCATCCGTTCTATCAGTTTTCCCAAACATTCTTACTGTTAGTGGAAGATCACAATCACGCTGGTGACTGATAACATTCCCACTCTGCGCGATGGTTTATGGATTGATCAGATTTCAAACAGTTTAACTTTCTTCCCTCAGTTGGTGATATTTGGATTTGTGCCCAGTAAGCAGAGCACCTGAAGACACTATAAACTATTTGGTTACAGCTGTGTGAGTACAAACTGACAAAGAGACCTTATCTATAGAAGTGGTTCTTGTTACTTAGTCCTCAGTGTATCGCAATGGTGGTACAACATATAACTCAAGTAGGAAATTCCAGCCAAGCACTGAGCTAAATCTCGTTCCATTTACAGTATATTATGCACAGATAGCTTTCACTGCCCCATGGATCTCACACAGCACACCTGTCACTACTATTTCATTACACCTTGCTCCATAGAGCTACATTCCTATGATTTTTAAATAAATTATTAGATGCTATTCAAAATTCCAGATTTTTTAACAGAACCTTTTGGGAGTGCCTGTCCCCTGTGAATCACAGAGTATCGATCAATACACTCAGAAAATCAGAAAACAAACTGTTAGAACAAAACACAGCTTCCTGTCACATGATCACAAGTGGAGTTCATGAAGTGACCTGTTACACCTGGCAAATGGAATGATGTCATTTATTGCAAGGGGAATGGAATATAAGTTTTGGTTTCTTTATTTAAGAAAGGTCATAATTGATTTAAGGCGGTTCAGAGAAGGTTCACTCGACTGATTCCTGGGATGAGGGGGTTATCTTATGAGGAAAGGTTGGACAAGTTGGGCCTGTTTCCACTGGAGTTTAGAAAAATGAGAGGTGATCTTATTGAAACATACAAGATCCTGAGGGGACTTGAAGGGGTAGATGCTGAGATGATGTTTCCCCTTGTGGGAGAAACTAGAACTAGGGGCCACAGTTGAAAAATAAGGGCTCTCCCATTTAAGACGGAGATGAGGAGAATTTTTTTCTCTCAGAGGGTCATGAGTCTGTGGAACTCCCTTCCCCAGAGAGCGGTGGAGGCAGGGTCATTGAATATTTTTAAGGCTGAGTTAGATAGATTTCTGATTAACAAGGGAGTCAAAGGTTATAGTAGGTAGACGGGAAAGTAGGCTTGAGGTCACAATCAGATCAGCCATGATCTTATCAAATGGCAGAGCAGGCTTGAGGGGCCGAATGGCCTACTCCTGCTCTTAATTAGTATGTTCGTAACCTAGTGTGATACCAGTGTAGGTTGCTGTAACAGATAGGATATCACAGTACAATGACAGGTATGCTCTGGTCGCAGGAAGCTCCACCACACAACTCCAGTTTAATGAAGCCATTAACATTATTAGCATCTCCCCTGAAGCATTTCATTTTAAACAAACTACATCAAGTCCTGGAAGGGAGACGGTCGCATTTTCTCTAATATTCTGTGCTAAAAGTGTGAAGGAGACACAGAACATGAAAGAATCCTGAAAGTTCTAGTTTGCACTTGTTTGAAAACCACTATCGAGCCCATCTAGTCTCATTTTCAATTTACCAGCTGTGAAATTAACAATAAATTGTTCTTTCCTCCAATGGGATGTAATTCTTCTCTGGAAAAACATTCAGAATGAACCACTTTGCAATAAATTTACTGTGAAATGATTCAGTCCGTTGCTGCATACTGACAGAGTGACTGAGCGGAGACTTGGTTACACTGCCCGTTTACAAGGAGCTGAGAATACTTGCAATTGGTGTGACAAGTAAATTACAATAAAGTACCTTCTATGCATCAACATGTTGGATAAACAAGTGCTGATTGGCAGGAAACAGCAATACAAGAAACAGAATTGGAAGCCGCAGGTGGATTATTTCCACAACTTACTTTGTACATGGGTGGAGGGGGAGGGTGGAGGGGGAGAGGAGGATGGAGGGGAGGAGGAGGAGGGAGGGGGAGGGTGGAGAGGGAGGGTGGAGGGGAGGGGATGATGGAGAGGGAGGGTGGAGAGGAGGGGGAGGGTGGAGGGGAGGGGGAGGGTGGAGGGGAGGATGGAGGGGGAAGGGGATTATAGAGTGGAGGGTGGAGGAGAAGGAGGGTGGAGGGGGAGGGGAGGGGAGAACATAAGAACATAAGAAATAGGAGCAGGAGTAGGCCAATCGGCCCTTCGAGCCTGCTCCACCATTCAATAAGATCATGGCTGATCTGATCCTAACCTCAAATCTAAATTCATGTCCAATTTCCTGCCCGCTCCCCATAACCCCTAATTCCCTTTACTTCGAGGAAACTGTCTATTTCTGTTTTAAATTTATTTAATGATGTAGCTTCCACAGCTTCCTGGGGCAGCAAATTCCACAGACCTACTACCCTCTGAGTGAAGAAGTTTCTCCTCATCTCAGTTTTGAAAGAGCAGCCCCTTATTCTAAGATTATGCCCCCTAAAAGGATGGAGGTGGAGGATGGAAAGCAGCCGGAACTCTTCACTGGCAGTCGAACAAAAGCTCAATGGGATCACCTCAGGCTGTCCTGATATCCACAATATCGTCCATCAAAGCCTGTTTGAGAATTGGCTGCTTTATTGGAGACCCTTGGAGTTGGCCCACACTTTGCTCCTTTGAGATCAGAGCCTGGAAATGACGGTATCTGCATTATTCGGCGGCTAACAGTAGGTCACTGAAAGTTTTTGGGAGCTCATTAACCTGGCCAGGACTCTACCTGTTCAAACTCCCAATGTCACGACAGGTGTTCAGTGGGAGGAATTGAGTGAACCTCTGAAATTGCTGCCCAGTGATTCATAGAGTCATAGAGTCATAGAGTTATACAGCACGGATAGAGGCCCTTCGGCCCATCGTGTCCGCGCCGGCCATCAGTTCATGCTCAGTTCATGCTATTTTCCCTGAAATAAACGGGATGTGGTGTCTGTTTGCTGGTTGCCATGTGCAGGAAGTCTCTCTATCAGAAATATCACACACAGATTCCCTTGAAAATAAACCTTCCATCCAGATTTGATTTCATAATGGATTCAACTCTGTAGCAAAGCTGCTTATGTAAATTCTCCTGCTGTAAGTAAGCTAGATTTGTAACAATACAACAACTCACTGCCCTCCATGTGAGGATCAACAGAATAAACATACTAGCTTTGTGCTAATAATCACCAGACATACTGCCTGAACCAATGATACCTCAAGCAATATTGGGGCATTGCCCTCTCACAGACACCTCATGCACTGCCAGTGTCATTGATATCAACAACAACAACTTGCATTTATATAGCACCTTTAACGTAGTAAAACGTCCCAAGGTGCTTCACAGGAGGGATTATCAAAGCAAATTTGACACCGGGCCACATAAAGAGATTTTAGGACAGGTGACCAAAAGCTTGGCCAAAGAGGTAGGTTTTAACGACCATCTTAAAGGAGGAGAAAGAGGTAGGGAGACAGAAAGGTTTAGGGAGGGAATTCCAGAGCTTAGGGCCTAGGCAGCTGAAGGCACGGCCGCCAATGGTGGAGTAATTAAAATCGGGGATGCACAAGAGGACAGAATTGGAGGAACGCAGTGATCTTGGAGGGTTGTAGGGCTGGAGGAGGTTACAGAGATAGGGAGGGGCGAGGCCATGGAGGGATTTGAAAACAAGGATGAGAATTTTAAAATCGAGGCGTTACCAGACCGGGAGCCAATGTAGGTCAGTGAGCACAGGGGTGATGGGAGAACGGGACTTGGTGTGAGTTAGGATACGGGCAGCAGAGTTTTGGATGAGCTCAACTTTATGGAGGGTGGAAGATGGGAGGCCGGCCAGGAGAGCATTGGAATAGTCCAGTCTAAAAGTAATAAAGGCATGGATGAGGGTTTCAGCAGCAGATGATCTGAGGCAGGGGCGGAGACGGGCGATGTAAGGAGCTGGAGGTAGGCGATTTTGGTGATGGAGCGGATATGTGGTCGGAAGCTCATCTCAGGGTCAAATAGGACGCCAAGGTTGCGAACGGCCTGGTTCAGCCTCAGACAGTGGCCCGGGGAGAGGGATGGAATTGGTGGCCTAGGGAACGGAGTTTGTGGCGGGGACCGAAGACAATGGCTTTGATCTTCCCAATATTTAATTGAAGGAAATTTTTGCTCATCCAGTACTGGATGTTGGACAAGCAGTGTGACAAATCAGAGACAGTGGAGGGGTCGAGAGAGGTGGTGGTGAGGTAGAGCTGGGTGTCATCAGGGTACATGTGGAACCTGACATTGTGTTTTTGGATAATGTCGCCGAGGGGCAGCATGTAGATAAGAAATAGGAGGGGCCAAGGATAGATTCTTGGGGGACTCCAGAGGTAACGGTGCGGGAGTGGGAAGAACATAAGAACATAAGAAATAGGAGCAGGAGTAGGCCATCCGGCCCCTCGAGCCTGCTCCGCCATTCAACAAGATCATTGCTGATCTTCTACCTCAACACCATTTTCCTGCACCAGCCCCATATACCTTGATGCCTTTAATATCGAACAATCTTATCGATGTCTGTTTTGAATGTACTCAATGACTGAGCCTCCACAGCCCTCTGGGGTAGAGAATTCCAAAGATTCACCACCATCTGAGTGTAGAAATTTCTCCTCATCTCAGTCCCAAATGGCCTACCCTTTATTCTGAGACTGTGACCCCTGGTTCCAGACTCCCCAGCCAGGGGAAACATCCTCCTTGCAGCTACCTTGTCGAGCCCTGTAAGAATTTCGTAAGTTTCAATGAGATCACCTCTCATTCTTCTAAACTCAAGAGAATACAGGCCCTAGTCTACTCAATCTCTGCACATTCGACATCCCAGGAATCAGTCTGGTGAACCTTCGTTGCACTCCCTCTATGGCAAGAATATCCTTTCTTAGGTAAAGAGACCAAAATTTTACAAACTACTCCAGGTGCAATTTCATCAAGGCCCAATATAATTGCAGTAAGACATCTTTACTCCTGTACTCAAATCCTCTTGGAATAAAGGCCAACATACCATTTGCCTTCCTAATTGCTTGCTGCACATGCATGTTAGCTTTCAGTGACTCATGTACAATGGAATTCAATGTCGACAAATGTGAGGTCATCCACTTTGGATCAAAAAAGGATAGAACAGGGTACTTTCTAAATGGAAAAAAGTTAAAAACAGTGGATGTCCAAAGGGACTTAGGGGTTCAGTTACATAGATCATTGAAGTTTCATGAACAGGTGCAGAAAATAATCAATAAGGCTAATGGAATGCTGGCCTTTATATCTAGAGGACTAGAGTACAAGGGGGCAGAAGTTATGCCGCAGCTATACAAAACCCTGGTTAGACCGCACCTGGAATACTGTGAGCAGTTCTGGGCACCGCACCTTCAGAAGGACATATTGGCCTTGGAGGGAGTGCAGCGTAGGTTTACTAGAATGATACCCGGACTTCAAGGATTAAGTTACGAGGAGACATTACACAAATTGGGGTTGTATTCTCTGGAGTTTCGAAGGTTAAGGGGTGATCTGATCGAAGTTTATAAGATAGTAAGGGAAACAGATAGGGTAGATAGAGAGAAACTATTTCTGTTGGTTGGGGATTTTCGGAGTAGGGGGCACAGTCTAAAAATTAGAGCCAGACCTTTCAGGAGAGAGATTAGAAAACATTTCTACACGCAAAGGATGGTAGAAGTTCAGAATTCTCTTCCGCAAACGGCAATTGATATCAGCTCAATTGCTAAATTTAAATCTGAGATAGATAGCTTTTTGGCAATCAAAGGTATTAAGGGATATGGGCCAAAGGCAGGTATATGGAGTTAGATCACAGATTTTTTTTTTATTCGTTCATGGGATGTGGGCATCGCTGGCGAGGTCGGCATTTATTGCCCATCCCTAATTGCCCTTGAGAAGGTGGTGGTGAGCCGCCTCCTTGAACAGCTGGAGTCCACGTGGTGACGGTTCTCCCACAGTGCTGTTAGGAAGGGAGTTCCAAGATTTTGACCCAGCGACGATGAAGGAAAGGCGATATATTTCCAAGTCGGGATGGTGTGTGACTTGGAGGGGAATGTGCAGGTGGTGTTGTTCCCATGTGCCTGCTGCTCTTGTCCTTCTAGGTGGTAGAGGTCACAGGTTCAGGAGGTGCTGTCAAAAAAGCCTTGGCGAGTTGCTGCAGTGCATCCTGTGGATGGTACACATTGCAGCCACTGTGCGCCGGTGGTGAAGGGAGTGAATGTTTAGGGTGGTGGATGGGGTGCCAATCAAGCAGGCTGCTTTATCTTGGTTGATGTCAAGCTTCTTGAGTGTTGTTGGAGCTGCACTCATCCAGGCAAGTGGAGAGTATTCCATCACACTCCTGACTTGTGCCTTGTAGATGGTGGAAAGGCTTTGGGGAGTCAGGAGGTGAGTCACTCGCCACAGAATACCCAGCCTCTGACCTGCTCTCGTAGCCACAGTATTTATATGGCTGTTCCAGTTAAGTTTCTGATCAATGGTGACTCCCAGGATGTTGATGGTGGGGAATTCGGCGATGGTAATGCCGTTGAATGTCAAGGGGAGGTGGTTAGACTCTCTCTTGTTGGAGATGCAGCAACTCACCAAGGCTTTTTTGACAGCACCTCCTAAACCGGAGGAAGCCCTAGAGGAGTACAAAAAGTGCAGGGGGATATTTAAAAAGAAATTAGGAGATCAAGGAGGGGCCATGAAATAACACTGGCGAGCAAAATAAAGGAAAATCCTAAGATGTTTTATAAGTATATTAAGGGTAAGAGGATGACTAGGGAAAAAATAGGGCCCATTAGGGACAAAAATGGCAATCTGTGTGTGGAGCCGGCAGATGTAGGAGGGGTTCTAAATGAATTTTTTGCATCTGTTTTCACTATGGAGAAGGACGATGTAGACATAGAAATACGGCAGGGGGACTGTGATATACTCGAACATATTAACATCGAGCGGGAGGAGGTATTGGCGGTTTTAGCAGGCCTAAAAATGGATAAATCCCCAGGCCCGGACGAAATGTATCCCAGGCTACTGTGTGAGGCAAAGGAGGAGATTGCGGGGGCTCTGACACATCTGTTCAGAACCTCTCTGGCCACAGGGGATGTGCCAGAGGACTGGAGAACCGCTAATGTAATACCATTATTCAAGAAGGGGAGTAGGGAAAAACCGGGGAAGTACAGGCCAGTGAGCCTAAAATCAGTGGTAGGAAAATTATTGGAAAAAATTCTGAAGGACAAAATTAGTCTCCACTTGGAGAAGCAAGGATTAATCAGGGATAGTCAACATGGCTTTGTCAAGGGAAGATCATGTCTGACTAATTTGATTGAATTTTTTGAGGGGGTGACTAGGCGTGTGGATGAGGGTAACGCAGTGGATGTGGTATACATGGATTTCAGTAAGGCCTTCGATAAAGTCCCCCACAGGAGACTGGTCAAGAAGGTACGAGCCCATGGAATCCAGGGTGCCTTGGCACTTTGGATACAAAACTGGCTTAGTGGCAGAAGGCAGAGGGTGATGGTCGAAGGTTGTTTTTGTGACTGGAAGCCTGTGGCCAGTGGGGTACCACAGGGATCGGTGCTGGGTCCCTTGCTGTTTGTGGTCTACATTAACGACTTGGATATGAATGTAAAAGGTATGATCAGTAAGTTCGCTGATGATACAAAAATTGGTAGGGTGGTAAATAGCGAGGAGGATAGCCTCAGTCTGCAGGACGATATAGATGGGTTGGTCAGATGGGCGGAACAGTGGCAAATGGAATTTAACCCGGAAAAGTGCGAGGTGATGCACTTTGGAGGGACTAACAAGGCAAGGGAATACACAATGAATGGGAGGACCCTAGGCAAGACAGAGGGTCAGAGGGATCTTGGTGTGCAAGTTCACAGATCCCTGAAGGCGGCGGAACAGGTAGATAAGGTGGTAAAGAAGGCATATGGGATACTTGCCTTTATTAGCCGAGGCATAGAATATAAGAGCAAGGAGGTTATGATGGAGCTGTATAAAACACTGGTTAGGCCACAGCTGGAGTACTGTGTGCAGTTCTGGTCGCCACACTACAGGAAGGATGTGATCGCTTTGGAGAGGGTGCAGAGGAGATTCACCAGGATGTTACCAGGGCTGGAGCACTTCAGCTATGAAGAGAGACTGGGAAGATTGGGTTTGTTTTCCTTGGAGCAGAGGAGGCTGAGGGGGGACATGATTGAGGTGTACAAAATTATGAGGGGCACAGATAGGATGGATACTAAGGAGCTTTTTCCCTTCGTTGAGGGTTCTATAACAAGGGGACATAGATTCAAGGTAAAAGGCGGGAGGTTTAGAGGGGATTTGAGAAAGAACTTTTTCACCCAGAGGGTGGTTGGAGTCTGGAACTCACTGCCTGAAAGGGTTGTGGAGGCAGGAACCCTCACAACATTCAAGAAGCATTTGGATGAGCACTTGAAATGCCATAGCATACAAGGCTACGGACCAAATGCTGGAATATGGGATTAGAGTAGACAGGGCTGATGGCCGGCGCGGACACGATGGGCCGAAGGGCCTCTATCCGTGCTGTATAACTCTAACTCTAACTCTATGGTCATTGCCTGGCACTTCTCTGGCTCGAATGTTACTTGCCACTTATGAGCCCAAGCCTGGATATTGTCCAGGTCTTGCTGCATGCGGACATGGACTGCTTCATTATTTGAGGGGTTACGAATGGAACTGAACATCCCCATTTCTGACCTTATAATGGAGGGAAGGTCATTGATGAAGCTGCTGAAGATGGTTGGGCCTAGGACACTGCCCTGAGGAACTCCTGCAGCAATGTCCTGGGGCTGAGATGATTGGCCTCCAACAACCACTACCATCTTCCTTTGTGCTAGGTACGACACCAGCCACTGGAGAGTTTTCCCCCTGATTCCCATCGACTTCAATTTTACTCGGGCTCCTTGGTGTCACACTCGGTCAAATGCTGCCTTGATGTCAAGGGCAGTCACTCTCACCTCTGGAATTCAGCTCTTTTGTCCATGTTTGGACCAAGGCTGTCATGAGGTCTGGAGCCGAGTGGTCCTGGCGGAACCCAAACTGAGCATCGGTGAGCAGGTTATTGGTGAGAAAGTGCTGCTTGATAGCACTGTCGACGACACCTTCCATCACTTTGCTGATGATTGAGAGTAGACTGATGGGGCGTTAATTGGCCGGATTGGATTTGTCCTGCTTTTTGTGGACAGGACATACCTGGGCAATTTTCCACATTGTCAGGTAGATGTCAGTGTTGTAGCTGTACTGGAACAGCTTGGCTAGAGGCGCAGCTCGTTCTGGAGAACAAGTCTTCATCACTACAGCCGGGATGTTGTCGGGGCCCATAGCCTTTGCTGTATCCAGTGCACTCAGCCATTTCTTGATATCACGTGGAGTGAATCGAATTGGCTGAAGACTGGCTTCTGTGATGGTCGGGATATCGGGAGGAGTCCGACATGGATCATCCACTTGGCACTTCTGGCTGAAGGTGGTTGCAAAAGATTCAGACTTGTCTTTTGCACTCACGTGCTGGACTCCGCCATCATTAAGGATGGGGATGTTTGCAGAGCCTCCTCCTCCCATTAGCTGTTTAATTGTCCACCACCATTCATGACTGGATGTGACAGGACTGCAGAGCTTTGATCTGATCCGTTGGTTATGGAATCGCTTAGCTGTGTCTATAGCATGTTGCTTCCGCTGTTTAGCATGCATGTAGTCCTGAGTTGTAGCTTCACCAGGTTGGCACCTCATTTTTAGGTACGCCTGGTGCTGCTTCCTGGCATGCTCTTCCACACTCCTCACTGAACCAGGGTTGATCCCCTGGCTTGTTGGTAATGATTAACCATGATCTTATCAAATGGCGGAGCAGGCACGAGGGGCTGACTGGCCTACTCTTGTTCCTATGTTCCTATGTTCCTAAAAGGACACCCAGGTCCCTTTGAACATCAACATTTCCCAATCTCTCACCATTTAAAAAATACTCTGCATTTCTGTTTTTCCTTCCAAAGTGGATAACTTCACATTTTTCTACATTATATTCCATCTGCCATGTTCTTGCCCACTCACTTAGCCTGTCTGTATCCCCTTGAAGCCTCTTTGCATCCTCCTCACAACTCACATTCCCACCTAGTTTTGTGTCATCAGCAAACTTGGAAATATTACATTTGGTTCCCTCATCCAAATCATTGATATGGATTGTGAATAGCTGGGGCCCAAGCATTGATCCCTGCGGTACCCCACTGGTCACAGTCTGACAACCTGAAAAAGACCCGTTTATTCCTACTCTCTGATCTCTGTCTGTTAACCAATTCTCAATCCATGCCAGTATATTACCCCCAATTCCATGTGCTCTAACTTTGTTCACCAACCTCCTGTGTGGGACCTTATCGAAAGCCTTCTGAAAATCCAAATACACCACATCCACTGGTTCCACCTTATCTGGTCTACTAGTTACATCATCAAAGAACTCCAAATAGGTTTGTTAAACATGATTTCCCTTTCATAAATCCATATTGACTCTGCCAAATCCTATTATTATTTTCCAAATGTCCTGTTATCACATCCTTTATAATAGATTCTAGCATTTTCCCTACTACTGATGTCAGGCTAACAGGTCTGTAGTTCCCTGTTTTCTCTCTCCCTCCTATCTTAAATAGTGGGGTTACATTTGCCACCCTCCAATCTGTAGGAACTGTTCCAGAATCTATCGAATTTTGTAAGATGACAACCAATGCATCCACTATCTCTATAACCACCTCTTCCAAAACCCTGGGATGTCGATCATCAGGTCCTTGGGATTTATCGACTTTCAGTCTCATTAATTTCTCTCATACTTTTTTTTACTAATACTAATTTCCTTCAGTTCCTCATCCTCACCAGACCCTTGGTTCTCTAGTATTTCTGGGAGGTTTTTTGTGTCTTCTTCCATGAAGGCAGACAGTCTTTTCCTTTTTCCGTTCCTTTTGAAGCTTTTACAGTCCGTTTTTATGTTTCTCACTAGTTTACTCTCAGATTCTATTTTCCCTTTCTTTATCAATTTCTTGGTCCTCCTTTGCTGAATTCTAAAATGCTCCCAATCCTCAGGTTTACTGCTTTTTCTGGCAACTTTATTTGCCTCTTTCTTTGATTTAATACTATCTTTAATTTCTCTTCTTAGCCACGGATGGACCAGTTTTCTTATTGGGTTTTTGTGCCTTAAAGGAATATATATTTTTTGCATATTATGTATTAATTCTTTAAATGCTGGAAGTGAAGCCGTTCCAGGTGATTCTCTGGTTACGACTGGATGGATAAGAATGGAACCAGGCGAGCGCAGTCCCACCCAGCTGGACAACGGAGGGGAGGCGATGGAGGAGGATGGTGTGGTCAACCGTGTCAAAGGCTGCAGACAGGTGGAGAAGGACGAGGAGGGATAGTTTACCACGGTCACAGTCACACAGGATTGTCATTTGTCACACTCTCGGTGCCAGTGTCACAGAGATCTTAAGCAATGCCACTGTCCTGGACCTCCCACACACCACCAGGAGTTGGAACACTTTAAAAGCCATTCACTTAGTGAAAAGAAGAATACAACTACATTGTGATGCTAGACAGCAATTTACAGTGATTAAATTTGACATAAAAGTCTGCCAAAAATCATGACAACAAAAAATAAGGTTTGTACACAGGATGTGCGTCTCCTACACAAGATTGTATAAATATACAAGCAAACACACACCAATTCACCAAGATCCAGAGTCAGCTTAAGGTACCTGAAAAATTCCCAGCTGTGAGCCTTGCTGATGTATGTTGGTGGGGGAGGGGGGATGTCCCCTGAACACTGTGTTTCACTGTTCCTACCTGTCCGATGTAGCCAGCACATCACCTGCAATGGATTCTCCTCCTGTATCTGAATTCTATCCTTGGCTCCATCCTATTGCTCATCTTCATGCTGTCTCCCAGCGACATTCCCCATAAGCATGGGGTCAGCAGCCATATGGATGCCAATGACATCCAGCTTCACTCCTCCAACATCATCTTCAACTCCATTAATGTTTCTGTTATCTTCATCTGCCTGCTCAACATTAAGTCACGGATGAGCCAGAACTTTATGCAACTTAACACTGGCAAGATCCAAGCTACTGTGTTTATCACTTGTCAGCAATGTTGTTCTTTATCTTCCCATTTCATGGGTTGACCTTGGTTGGTCACTAAGGTTGAACCAGTGTATGACCTGTTTAACCTGTGTTAAGCTTCAAACCCTATATCTGGTCCATCACCAAGACCACCTACTTTTCCCTTCATTACATCACTTATCTACATCCATTCTATTCCATACCTTCCACACCACCAATTTCTCCAACGCTTTCCTCACCGGTTTTCTGAACTCTACTCTACATTCACCCAGATCTCTCCCACCCACATCCTATCCGGTACTAAATCCCATTTACCTATCTCGCCTGTCTTCACTCCATCTCCACCGTTTCCTGATCACCCACCAGATTGATTTAAAAATCTTCATCCTCGTTTATAGGGCCATGGCCTTGCTCTAATTCACCTCTCCAAACTCCTGCTTGGTATCCCAATCTCCTTGGGAGGTTCCCCCAATTAACATCTATAAATCCAAGTAAGTTGTTGTCATGGTCAGTCACAGCTTAATAGAGCCCCCTGAGGTGAGGGCCCAGCTTCTCATCACTAGACTTTGCTGCCTCACTAACATACAACAAACCTTTTTATCTTTCCTGCAAATTACAGAAAAGAGCAAGAATAGATTGTGACACACATAGAGAAATGGCAAATACAGACTCACACATTTCCTGATCATTTTCCAAACAGTCTATTGTCAGAAAGGATTCGTTCTTCATTATTCCTTTCAGTTTTGTTTGAAGACTCTCACAGATCCATTTTATTGGCGATTCTTGTTTGTTGCTGTCTATAATGGAAATGTTTGTGTTTGTTGGGCTCGTGCAGGAGTTTAAAATCATTGGTTTTCCTTTCTAAATGTTACTGACATTGCTGCTCTTCGAACAAGCCCTGCCCAGGTGTTGGAGTTGAAATGGTGAAGGTGGGAGAGCCACACACATGACCAAGGTCTCGGAGGCCCCTCAGGCCCTAAAGGTGGTTCTGCTGATATCAGTTTAATCTATTTTAATCAAATGGAAATCATCCAGTTTGAGCTACCCATTAAATTAGTACTCTTTAAAAATCAAACATTACCTTCCAGTGAAGGGCAGTATCACTGAACTGTTTGAAAACAGTGACATCAAGCTGGGCTATCTTTACCTAAAGGCCTTTAGAATTAAATCATTCAAATATTTAAAAACTTGATGCAGACTCACTCTGGAATACAGACTAACCATTCTGTGAGGCTTACACTGACACCCTGCTGTTTAAGAACTGCAGACACACGAAGACCAAGGCCCTGATATTACCAGGGAGGAGGGATGGCAATGGGGGGGATGACTGGGCGCGTGGGTAAACCACCCAGTAAAACCCGTCCATTCCCCACCCGATCGCGGGTAAATTGGAGCCACTTAACGAGGCTTCCGGGTTTCCCGTCTGAAAGCTGCGCAGCGGGCGGACTGCGCACCCACATCACAGGCTGTCAGCTGGAGGAGCTCTATTTAAAGGGGCAGTCCTCCAATGGCTGCTCCTGCAGCAAACACACAAAATTATCGAATGGAGCAGCCCTGGGGAAAGGCTGCTCCCAGATTCAGCGATGCCTCACTCCAGGTCCTACTGGATGGGGTGAGGAGGAGGAGGGATGTGTTTTACCCGGCGGATGGGAGGAAGTGGCCTGCCTCTGCCACCAAGAAGGCCCGGCTCGAGGTGGCAGAGGAGGTCACCAGCAGCAGCAACATCTCCCGCACTTGGATCCAGTGCAGGAAGCGCTTCAATGACCTAACTAGGTCAGTCAAAGTGAGTACACTTACTCATTCTCCTACACTCCGTCTTCCACATCACCGCCCCCAGCCCCCAACTCATTCTGCACTGCCAACATTACTCTATCACATCACTCCTCACACCCACTCAAAGCTCATCCTCAACTTACCTGCACTTCCTCACCTCCCCATTAGTCACCCCACCACTACCACTCAACCCAATCCTCATACACTGTCATGACTCTGTCTCATACTCACCCTCTGATGCATCTCTTTCACGGTCAGCCGCACCCAAACCAATGCATTCAGCGGTTGGCCATGTCACCATCACTCACTCACGCCTCTCCACTTTCTCCCCTTATAGGAGAAGAGAGTCCAGAATTCACAAGAGAGGGTGAGGACCGGAGGGGGGCCGCAACATGTCGTCGTCCTCACAGACGCAGAGCAGGAGGCGCTGGAACTGAGCCACACCCTCGAGTGCCTGTCCGTCTGGGACGCCGAGACGGCCACCCGACAGAACTTTAACATTCAGCACTCACAATAGCAATTGATGTTAACATGCCTTGCCATCTTCAGCACCTCAACATCTGTCATCATGCTTAATATTGCCTTCTGTTCTCTTACAGGGCCTTCAGCGACCGCTGTGATGGCGGAGGGCGATCCCTCAGAGGACCTGCCGGCCACTGAGGGGGCACCGTCACATCTGAGCGAGCCATCCATCAGCGCAGATACACACACCTCGGTGGGTCCCCATCCTCATTAAGTTGGGGTCTCACATAGAATCATAGAATCATAGAAGTTACAACATGGAAACAGGCCCTTCGGCCCAACATGTCCATGTCGCCCAGTTTATACCACTAAGCTAGTCCCAATTGCCTGCACTTGGCCCATATCCCTCGATACCCATCTTCCCCATGTAACTGTCCAAATGCTTTTTAAAAGACAAAATTGTACCCGCCTCGACTACTGCCTCTGGCAGCTCGTTCCAGACACTCACCACCCTTTGAGTGAAAAAATTGCCCCTCTGGATCCTTTTGTATCTCTCCCCTCTCACCTTAAATCTGTGCCCCCTCGTTATAGACTCCCCTACCTTTGGGAAAAGATTTTGACTATCGACCTTATCTATGCCCCTCATTATTTTATAGACTTAGACATGGTGAGTCACCACACACACATGAGCACAAGCAGACACTGATGGCAGGGGCAGCTGTGGAGAGTCCGTGTCGGTGGGAGCACTCTTCTCCAGGCTCTGCTCAGCTGGACACAGATGCTGAACCCTGGGGGCCATCCATGAAAAGGAGAGTGATCGAGGGGCACATTTGCGAGTTGCTGGAACAGGTGCCACGCGCACTCTCCACAATCGCGCAGAGGATGGAGGAGACCAACTCCTGCATGAGTGGAATGGTGGCACAGGTTCAGGAGGGAATCTCTGAGATACTGTCACAGGGACGTGAGGGAATCTCTGAGATAGTGTTGCGGGTAAGTGCGGGAATGTCTGCGATTGAGGGAAGGGTAGCCTACATTGGCTCAACAATGAGTCCATTGAGGCCCTGACAACGGCCCCTTGGACTCAGGGTAAACAACATTCTGCAGCCTTAAACAGGCAGGTAGATACTCTGGCACTGGCCTTAAAAGGCTTTACGCATGTCCTCCAAACTGTCATCCAGCAGAGTGGTAGGAGTGATGTGGGCCTGACCCAAGGGAGGGAAGATGGCGAAAGGGGACATGGAAGTGGGGACGCCACTCAAAGCGCCCCCACGTCTCACCTGTTGCCCCCCTCTCAACCAGTACCCGCAATGCTGCTTCCTCTCCAGGTGGTCGAGTCTGCCCCTGCACAGGTGCAGGTGGAGCAGTCTTTGGAGGGACCCTCACGGGCACCAAAACCCAGAGGGCATCGGCCCAAAGCATCGAATCGGTCAGGGCATGAACAAGAGCAACCTGCCACTACCTCTGCTGCAGCCACAGGGGATGCACCACGTGGGAATAGTCGGAAGCGAAAGGCGAAGGTTTTGTGAGCACAAAAGGCGTGCACAAGGGAGTTTGACGGTTTGTCATGTTTTTTATTTATATTTGATTTTTGTTAATGGCACATTAAATATTATTATTGTCACCACTACTGTCACGTCTTGGCCATTCTTGACTGGCTTGTGTAATAAGGCCCTTTTATGAGGTTCACCATGAACACCCACACTTGATGCCACCCATTGGGTCACTCTACAGTGGGTGTAGGTGTAGGTGCCGGACTATTTTGTGCAGGGGGCGGGTGAGGGGGCTGGTGAGGCTGCTCCTCTGTCCAGGTGGTGAGGACTGGACTTTTCACACTGTCTGATGTTAGGAGATCCGGTCACATATCAGTGACTCCCTGGCCTCGCGAGCAGCCAGGTGAGCCCCAGTTCTGCCCATGGGTTGCTCCTCCTCCTCTGCCTCCTGCTCCTCATCCTCCTCCTCCTCCTCCTCAGCCGCCTCCTCCTTCTCCTCAATGTTGGTGGCAAATGTGAATGGGGCCTCCTCCAGCGGCACCCCTCTCTGTTGTGCCAAATTGTGCTCCTCAGAGGTGTCATGAGCCACGTGTGCAGGGGGTATCCCTTGTCCCCGAGGAGCCAGCCCTTGCGGGTGTTTGGTGCGTGGAAGAGGGGCGGGATGTTGGACTCCCTGAGGATGAAGGAATCGTGACAGCTGCCAGGGAATCTGGTGCACACGTGAAGGAATCTCTTGCGGTGGTCACAGATGAGCTGAGTGTTGATGGAGTGATAGCCCTTCCTGTTGATGAACAGTCCTGGCTCGTGTGGAGGTGCTCGTATTGCTATATGGGTGCAATCGATTACACCCTGCACCCGTGGGAAGCCAGCCACAGCGTGGAATCCCACTGCCCTCTCCTTCTGGCTGAGGTCATCCATGGGGAAGTTGACGTGCGAGGCCCTGCAGACCAAGCCGTCGGTGACCTGCCTTATGCACTTGTGTGCAGACGACTGAGAGACCCCAGCGATGCCCCCGGTGGCACCCTGGAACGATCCGGAGGCGATGAAGTTGAGGGCAGTGGTGACTTTGTCAGCAACAGGTAAGAAGATGCTGCTCGGGCCAGCCGGGAGCAGCTCGGCATGAAGGAGGCTGCAGATGTCTGCGACTACCTGGCGACTGACTCTGAGCCTCCGTATGCACTGCTCCTCAGAGAGGTCCAGGAAGCTGAGCCTCGGTCTGTAGACCCTGTGGTGAGGGTAGTGTCTCCTGCGACGTCACTCTCTCTGTTGTTGCCCTCCGTGCTCTTGTGCAGGTGCCTGTGGTGCAGCACTGTGTTGTGGAGCTCCACGTGGCGGAGGTGGACGGCGTGCCTGGCGAGGCTGGTGATGTTACTCGTCCTCGGATGAAGTGATGAATGCAGCCATGTCTCCCCCCATCCTGACGGTGTGAGTTTGAGGGGGTCCACAAAGTAGGTAAATGTGTTTGGACAGCAGAGTTTAGGGTATAAATTAAGAATTTTGAGTGGAAAGACAAAGGTCTTGCAGCCAAAACTTTGTCTGAAGTGACAGAGTGCCCTGTTGCCATAAATGAGATTTTCCCCCCCACCTGTCAAATAATCATTTGCATCTCCCATTGGCTGCTGACTGAAGCACGTCTGCTCCAACAGGGAGTGTTTCCCACAGCACGGGAAACACGCTGAGGATCCTTCAAAATTGCACCCCTGCCAAAATCTCCACTTCGTGAAGTCTCTCAAGTACCTCAACTATCTACCTAACTGTGTAAAGCAGCATCTCGCCGGCTTTAATTACCGGTGGGAGTCCCGCATGCAGGAGCTGCGCGCACCCGAACACGTCACTGGGGAACCCGGAAGTCAGCGGGTTGGAGCCGGGCTCCGATCTCGCTCCGGGATTCCGCCATTTTATGAGCTCCCCGACCCCCAACACACCCGCTCCGCCATCCGAAAATCGGCTCCCAAGAGTTGGAAGAGGTGTTTTTCTGGATCATGTAATCTTTGTATGAAATCCTTACGTTAATGTTAATTATGCTAATTCCTTAACAAAAGGAAGGAGCAACAGCATTCATTTAAACCTTTCATCCCCAGGTTCAAACAATAGGTTTCAACATTTGCCTGAAAATTAAAACTCGCTGTTGATCCCAGGAGGACATGTGGAGCTGATCATGTGATTAAACTGATGACCTCAAACAATATTGAGGAAGTCCATTACAGTCCAAATATAGCTATTTATCCACTTAATCTCCTGTGTAATCCTGCCAGTGCGCTTTAGAACATTATTTACCTATTGTGGTTTTATTTAGGCTTTTGGGAGAGAGAAAAGACAATTTAATGACATCTCCACATTGCTCATTTATCTGAAACTTCTAAAGCTTGCACTAGATAGAGGTTAGGCTTTCAAATTCCCAACTGTCTAGCCTTTGGTCCTCCACTTACCACGACACTTCTGCACAATCACACCCTCGCCACCACTTTTGATGCCCTTGTCCCCAGTAAAACCCTTACTCTCTCTCTCTCACCTGGGTTGTTCCCCCGGTACAGCCTTCAACTCCACTCCCTTACGCCCAAGGGACGCAGACTTGAATGTTTATGATGTACAACTGGTTTAGCAATTCATTACCAGATCTGGCTGAACAACATCGAGCACTATCGGGTCCTGCTCTCCTCTGCCAAAACTAATCACTATTCCAGGATCACCCTGGAATTGAAAGATAACCCCCAGCTCCTTAAACCCCTGTCCTCTGCCCCCTCCATCCTCGCCTCCAACAAAGTACGAGGAGCTGACGGTCTGGTCCCACATGAACGTTGACGACACCCAGCTCTATTTCACTCACACCTTTCTCAACCCCTCCACCGGGTCCGTGTTATCAGACTGCTTGTCTGACCTCCAGTCTTGGATGATCCTTAATTTCCTCCAATTAAACGTTGAGAAATCCAAAGCCATTATTTTCGGTCCCCACCACAAACTCTGTCCCCTAGCCGGTGTA
The DNA here is from genome assembly GCF_035084215.1 of Heptranchias perlo. Taxonomy (NCBI): domain Eukaryota; kingdom Metazoa; phylum Chordata; class Chondrichthyes; order Hexanchiformes; family Hexanchidae; genus Heptranchias; species Heptranchias perlo. The sequence continues at coordinate 34,185,759 of NC_090356.1, read as the reverse complement.
CGAATCACTCTTTGTGTGAATAAGTGCTTGCTGGCATCAATCTTGAGCTTGCCTTTTACCTGTTTGTATCTACGTCCCCTCCTGCAGTCATGGTTTAACTTGGAATAGTGCTCAGGATTAACATTTTCTATTATACACACATCTCTATAAGGGCTCCTCATTTCAAGGATGGACAGTCCAAATCTTTATAACCTTACCTCATGACACATTGAGTAAAGTTTTGTCTTTATTTATGTTCCAAAGTTAGACTAACACACCATTCAATAATTAGCTTTCACAGCGATTGGTAAATGCTTTATTACAGAAAAAGGTTTTTTTTATTGCTTCAGAATCTTAAAAAAAATAACTAAAACTGCAGCTATCAATGTTTACAACATTTCAAATAGTAAATAGCCCGTGGCTGCCTTTCTTCAAATCACATCAATGTAGAAGTGATATCAAGACCTGTTAGGACAGGCTTTAAATGGACAGCGACCTGATCAGTGGGCCAGTCACTGAAGGGCTCAATAACCCAATCATTCATTAAACAGACACCAGAGTGCCTCCCATTTTCCCCTGTAGAATCCATTTGTTCAGTTAACCTTCTTTTACACCTTCCAATCAAAAGTTGCTCAAAATGTATTTTTATGAACAAAGTTTTAAGAAAGAAGCTGGCTGCTATTTCCTTTGAGCGTACTCTTTTTGTATATTACATCAGGAAGATGGTAAAATGTTGTCAGGTGATATATTTGAACTATTTTGTATACAAATCTCAATTAATTATTGTTGAGGAAATACTATTATCATCATTAGCACGTGACATAAAATGTCTGATTTGGCATCCCCTTAAAGTGTTTGTTTTACATTAATATGCAATTGCTAAATAACTCTCAGTGAATGTGACACGGAGGTGCAAAGGCAAACACTAATAATTGGTTGGCAGTTCAGTTTCTCGAGCAATTATTTATCTTATGGATGGAGTCTGAGAGCAGAAATTACACATTCTTCATCTCTGGCTGGTCATTCCTAATGGGGTTCAACACCGGGACTGTGTGAAGGAAATATTCCGGAACTTTGCCCATCCCGAGGAGATTTTGTACTATTGATTTTTCCCATTCTTGCTAACACCTCAGTTACTGACAGAATTCAGAAAAGCCGGGCTGGAGGGCTCGCCCCGAAGAAGAAGATGTGAATGATGTTCTTCACCACAAATGTGTGAATATTATCTTGAGAATCAGAAAATAAAACAAAGTCTCACTCCATGTATAACTGTAAGGAATCTTACAACACCAGGTAATAGTCCAACAATTTTATTTTAAAATCACAAGCTTTCGGAGATTATCTCCTTCGTCAGGTGACTCACTCACCTGATGAAGGAGATAATCTCCGAAAGCTTGTGATTTAAAAATAAAACTGTTGGACCATAACCTGGTGTTGTAAGATTCCTTACATTTGTCCACCCCAGTCCATCACCGGCATCTCCACCCCATGTATAACATTTTAGATCACTGATGCTCTTGGTAAAACACCGATTTCAAATTCTCAGAAATGTACAGCTTTTGCAAATCCATTCGAAAACCTTTAAACAAGACCAGAACTGGTGCTGAGAAAGGCAAAATCCTTCATTCCGAAGTCCACAGATATATTACCATTTCTTACACTGACAGATTTATGGCCACTGCTTCCCAGATCCAAAACATTAAGATCTCAACCTTCACTCCACAGTTTAAAGTATCCCCGTAGACTGGTATAGAAAACGATTGAACAGCGCTAAACTCGAGGCAGGTAGCAATGGACATGGCACAGCGCAAAGGGTGGTGGGGGGGGCTGCGGGGGTGATGAAGATCGGAAAGCCTCACCTGACCCATCGCACGGGAAGGATGCTCTGTACCTGTTCACACTATCAGCGGGCTGAACCCGACTCAAGAATCATCGCGGGTTATATCTTCTGCGCCTGTGCTGAAACATCCTGCATTCTCAACAGACATAATCTCTGATGCTTAATGGCTTGATTTCAATTTCCAGATTAAGCACACACGTTGTAACACATAAGTAGTTGGTAACTGCTCCTTCCCAATATTCACTGGCTACCTCAAAATTATGTACCATTTTGTAGATTTCCACCCTAGTTTCCGCAAAAACCTTTGGGTAAATAACGTCTATCCCTGAGGACGCATTGGTTTTCAGCCCTATCAATCTGTCTGGTACATTCATGCAAATGATATCAAAGTCTTTGACTTCAGTTGTAGAATGATGAGTCTCACAGTATGAGTGTCTTCTCCAGTGAATGTTTAGAGGAAGTTATCATTTAGTATGTTAACGATTTTTAATTCACCCTCAGTTTTAACCTTGTTTGCATCTGTAATGGACCTCAATTCTTAAGGGATTTCAATTGAGTGTCAGTTTGACTCAGTTGGTAACACTCCTGCCTGAGTTAGAACGTTAAGAGTTCAAGCCCACTCTAAGACTTGAGCACATAATCTAGGCTGACATTGCAATGTGGTACTGATGGAGTGCTGTACTGTCGGAGGTACCGTCTGTTGGGTGAGTGTAAAAGATCCCATGGCACTTTTTTGAAGAGCAAGGAGTTCTTCCAATGTCCTGGCCAAAAATCAACCCTCAACCACAATCATTTTCCAGCGCGAGAGGAAATAATTGTGGAAATTTGTTTGGTGATGTGCAGTGGGCACAGTGTAGAGCTCCTCACTGGTGTGTTTGGAGATGTGCAGTGGGCACAGTGTAGAGCTCCTCGCTGGTGTGTTTGGTGATGTGCAGTGGGCACAGTGTAGAGCTCCTCGCTGGTGTGTTTGGTGATGTGCAGTGGGCACAGTGTAGAGCTCCTCGCTGGTGGATTTGGTGATGTGCAGTGGGCACAGTGTAGAGCTCCTCGCTGGTGTGTTTGGAGATGTGCAGTGGGCACAGTGTAGGGCTCCTCGCTGGTGTGTTTGGTGATGTGCAGTGGGCACAGTGTAGAGCTCCTCGCTGGTGTGTTTGGAGATGTGCAGTGGGCACAGTGTAGAGCTCCTCGCTGGTGTGTTTGGAGATGTGCAGTGGGCACAGTGTAGAGCTCCTCGGTACCAGTGATGAAAGTGAAGGCAATGTTCTAGGTAGTTTAAATTGCTAATGTCAGCTTTCATATAAATAGGAAAAATAAGTAAATCTGTAAATAAGTAAATAAGGAGACAACTTAGAATGTTCCTGAAAAATGAATCGAGCAACTGAGTGTCCAGAACTAAACACTTTTCTGCGACTGACCAAGTTCAGTCGCCTGAAGGATTTGAAATTCAGAATATCCATCTGCTGAATTCGTTCATTGATGCCGGTGTGGGGAGCTCATTGGCTCCTGAGCTTCTTGATTGGCCATTATTCTCCCTTAGGTATTTGCAGTAAATTTCACCACAAGTTCACTGAGGTAAGTAAAATTGAAACTAAAGAAAAAGGCATACTCGAAGTACAGAGACAATAAAGGAGAGGATGACAAAAGGGAACACAAAGGGGTTTGGAAAGAAGCCAAAAAAACAATTAGTAAAGCAAAGAGGAACTACGAAATTAAATTATCAAGGGATATAAAAAGAAATAATAAATTATTCTACAGACACATAAATAACAAAAGAAAAATCAGGATAGTGATTGGGCCACTAAGGGATACACACGATAAACTCACAGGTAACGACAGAGAAATGGCAGTAATATTGAAGTTACTTTGCCTCAGTATTTACCAGGGAGACTAACAAGGTGGGCAGGACATTAGAAGAGGGGGGCGATAATTGATAAACTAATCAAACTTAGAGAGGATAAAACCCCTGGTCTGGATGGATTGCATCCACACATATTAAAAGCAGTTAGGTAGCACTATTACATATATATAAAAATTCATTAGAAAAGGGAATAGTGCCAGAGGAGTAGCGGACAGATAATGTTCGTCCTATATTTAAAAAGGGAGATAGAACAAGTCCAGGGAACTATAGACCAATTAGCTTAACATTGGTGGTAGGAAAGATAATGGAATCTTTACTCAAAGATGTAATAGAGAAAGATCTAGAAACCGAAAATATAATAAAGAATAGTCAGCACGGATTTCAAAAGGGAAGGTCATGCTTGACCAACCTTATTGAATTCTTTGGTGAAGTAACAGAAAGAGCAGATAAGGATAATGTAGATGTAATACATTTGGATTTTAAGAAGGCCTTTGATAAGGTACCGCATTATAGACTCACGACTAAGGTCAGAGCATGTAGAGTCAGGGGACATGTAGCAGAATGGATAACAAGCTGGCTACAAAACAGAAAACAGAGAGTAGGGGTTGAAGGTAGTTACTCAGACTGGCAAAAGGTGGGAAGTGGTGTTCCACAAGTGTTGATCACAATTTACATTAACAATTTGGACTTCGGAATCGGGAGTACAATTTCAAAATTTGCGGATGACACTAAATTGGGGGGTATAGTTAATACCGAGGAGGACTGCGACATAATGCAGGAAAACATTAATAAACTTGCAGAATGGGCGTGTAACTGGCAAATGAATATCAATATAGGTAAATGTGAAGTGGTGCATTTGGTAGGAGGAATAAGGAGGCCACATACTGCTTGGAAAATAATTGTCTGAATGGAGTAGAGGAGCAAAGGGATCTGGGGGTACAGATACACAAATCACTAAAAGCAGCGATGCAGGTTAATAAGGCCATAAAAAGCAAACCAAGCACTGGGGTTCATTTCTAGAGGGATAGGACTGAAAAGCAGGGATTATGCTAAACTTGTTCAGAATCTTGGTTAGACCACACTTGGAGTACTGTGCACAGTTCTGGTCTCCATATTATAAAGAGCGTATAAAGGCATTGGAGAAGGTGCAAAAAAATTTACAAGGATGATACCAGAACTGAGAGGTTATACCAATCAGGAAAGTTGAAGAGGATGGGGCTTTTTTCTTTAGAAAAGTGAAGGCTGAATGGTGACCTAATAGAGGTCTTTAAGATTATGATGGGGTTTGATAGGGTAGATGTAGAGAAGATGTTTCCACTTGTGGGGGAGTCCAAAATTAGGGGCCATAAATATAAGATAGTCACTAATAAATCCAATAAGGATTTAAGGGGAAATTTCTTTACCCAAAGAGTGGTAAGAATGTGGAACTTGCTACTACGAGGAGTAGTTGAGGCGAATAGCATAGATGTAGTTAAGCTAGATAAGTACATGGGCTACAGGCATGGTGCCGGAGGATTGGAGGACTGCTAATGTTGTACCATTGTTTAAAAAGGGTGAAAGGGATAGACCGAGTAATTACAGGCCAGTCAGTCTAACCTCGGTGGTGGGCAAATTATTGGAAAAAAATTCTGAGGGACAGCATAAATCGCCATTTAGAAAGGCAAAGATTAATCAAGGACAGTCAGCATGGATTTGTTAAGGGAAGGTCGTGTCTGACTAACTTGATTGAATTTTTTGAGGAAGTAACAAGGTGGGTCGATGAGGGTAACGCATTTGATGTAGTCTACATGGATTTTAGCAAGGCTTTTGACAAGGTCCCACATGGCAGACTGGTCAGAAAAGTAAAAGCCCATGGGATCCAAGGGAAAGTGGCAAGTTGGATCTAAAATTGGCTCAGTGGCAGGAAGCAAAGGGTAATGGTCGACGGGTGTTTTTGTGAATGGAAGGCTGTTTCCAGTGGGGTTCCGCAGCGTTCGGTACTAGGACTCTTGCTTTTTGTGATATATATTAATGATTTGGACTTAAATGTAGGGAGCATGATTAGATGTTTGCAGATGATACAAAAATTGGCCTTGTGGTTGATAGTGAGGAGGAAAGCTGTAGACTGCAGGAAGATATCAATGGACTGGTCAGGTGGGCAGAAAAGTGGCAAATGGAATTCAATCTGGAGATATATGAGGTAATGCATTTGGGGAGGGCAAACAAGGCAAGGGAATACACAATAAATGGGAGGATACTGAGAGGTGTAGAGGAAGTGAGGGATCTTGGAGTGCATGTCCACAGATCCCTGAAGGTAGCAGGACAGGTGGTTAAGAAGGCATAGAAAGGATAGAATCATAGAAAGTTATAGCACAGAAGGAGGCCATTCAGCCCATCGTGTCCATGCTGGCCAAAAAAGAGCTATCCAGCTTAATCCCACTTTCCAGCACTTGGTCCATAGCCCTGTAGTTTACAGCACTTCAGGTGCACATCCAGGTACTTTTTAAATGAGTTGAGGGTTTCTGCCTCTTCCACCCTCTCAGGCAGTGAGTTTCAGACCCCCACCACCCTCTGGGCGAAAACATTTCTCCTCAACTCCCCTCTAATCCTTCTACCAATTACATTAAATCTATGGCCCCCTGGTCACTGACCTCTCTGCTAAGGGATACAGGTCCTCCCTATCCACCCTATCCAGTCCTGTCATAATTTTATACACCTCAATTAAATCTCCCCTCAGCCTCCTCTGTTCCAAAGAAAACAACCCCAGCCTCATAGCTAAAATTCTCCAGCCCTGGCAAGATCCTCATAAATCTCCTCTGTACCCTCTCGAGTGCAATCACATCTTTCCTGTAATGTGGTGACCAGAACTGTACACAGTACTCAAGCTGTGGTCCAACCAATGTTTTATGCAGTTCTAGCATAACATCCCTGCTCTTATATTCTATGCATCGGCTAATAAAGGAAAGTATCCCATATGCCTTTTTAACCACCTTATCTACCTGTCCTGCTACCTTCAGGGATCTGTGGACATGCACTCCAAGGTCCCTCTCTTCCTCTACACCTCTCAGTATCCTCCCATTTATTGTGTATTCCCTTGCCTTGTTTGCCCTCCTCAAATGTATTACCTCACACTTCTCCGGATTGAATTCCATTTGCCACTTTTCTGCCCACCTGACCAGTCCATTGATATCTTCCTGCAGTCTACAGATTTCCTCCTCACAATCAACCACACGGCCAATTTTTGTATCATCCGCAAACTTTTTGATTAAGTCGCCCACATTCAAGTCCAAATCATTAATATATACCACAAAAAGCAGGGACCTACTACTGAGCCTTGTGGGACCCCATTGGAAACAGCCTTTTGGTTGCAAAAAGACCCCTCAACCTTTGCTTCCTGCCACTGAGCCAATTTTGGATCCAATTTGCCACTTTCCCTTGGATCCCATGGGCCTTTACTTTTTTAACCAGTCTGTCATGTGGGGCCTTGTCAAAAACCTTTCCTTTCCTTTCCTTTATTAACCGATGCATAGAATATAAGAGCAGGGAGGTTATGTTAGAACTGTATAAAACATTGGTTAGACCACAGCTTGAGCACTGCGTACAGTTTTGGTCACCACATTACAGAAAAGATGTGATTGCACTGGAGAGGGGACAGAGGAGGTTTACGGGGATGTTGCCAGGGCTGGAGAATTTTAGTTATGAGAAAAGCTGGGATAGGCTGGGGTTGTTTTCTTTGGAACAAAAGAGTCTGAAGTGACATTTAATTGCGGTGTATAAAATGATGAGGGGCCGAGATAGAGTTGATAGGGAGGACCTATTTCCCTTAGCAGTGGGGTCAATGACCAGGGATCATAGATTTAAACCAATTGGTAGAAAGATTAATGGAGCTTTTTTTTCACCCAGAGGATGGTGGGGGTCTGGAACTCACTGCCTGAAAGGGTGGTAGAGGCAGAAACCCTCAACTCATTGAAAAAGTACTTGGATATGCACTTGAAGTGCCGTAACCTACAGGGCTATTTTTAAATGAGTTGAGGGTTTCTGCGTCTACCATCCTTTCAGGCAGGATCAGGATAATGCAACAGTTTGGGTAGAGATAAGGAATAATAAGGGGAAGAAAACACTAGTGGGCGTAGTATATAGGCCTCCTAATAGTTGCAACTCTGCTGGAAGAAGTATTAATCAGGAAATAGTCGGGGCGTGTAATAAGGGAACAGCTATAATTATGGGGGATTTTAACTATCATATTAACTGGACAAATCAAATTGGGCAGGGCAGCCTTGAGGAAGAATTTATTGAGTGTATTAGGGATGGATTTCTTGAGCAGTATGTAACTGATCCTACAAGGGGGCAGGCAACCTTGGACCTGGTCATGTGTAATGAGCCAGGATTAATTAATAATGTCCTAGTTAAGGATCCCCTTGGAATGAGTGACCATAACATTCCATATCCAATTAGAGGGTGAGAAGGTTGGTTCTCAAACAAGCGTACTGAGCTTGAATAAAGGAGACTATGATGGTATGAGAGCGGAATTGATTAAAGTGGACTGGGAAAATAGATTAAAGGGTAAGACGGTACATGAGCAGTGGTGTTCATTCAAGGAGTTGTTTTACAACTTTCAAAAAATATATATTCCACTGAGGACAAAAGGGTGTAAAAGAAATGACAGCCATCCGTGGCTAAGTAAAGAAATTAAGGATAGTATCCGACTAAAAACAAGGACATATAAGGTGGCCAAACTTAGTGGGAGGATAGAAGATTGGGAAGTCTTCAAAAGACAGCAAAAAGTAACGAAAGGATTGATTAAGAAAGGGAAGATAGATTATGAAAATAAATTAGCAAAAAATATAAAAACAGATCGGAAGAGTTTCTATAGTTATATAAAAAGAAAAAGGGTGGCTAAGGCAAACATAGGTCCCTTAGAGGATGAGACCGGGAAATTAATGGTGGGAAACATGGAGATGGCAAAAATGCTGAACAAATATTTTGTTTCAGTCTTTACGGTAGAGGACACTAAGAATATCCCAACACTGGACAAAAAGGGGGCTCTGGGGGGGAGGAGCTAAATACGATTAAAATCACTAAGGAATTGGTACTCAGTAAATTAATGCGACTCAAGGTGGATAAATCCCCTGGACCTGATGGCTTACATCCTAGGGTCTTGAGGGAAGTGGCAGTAGGGATTGTGGATGCTTTGGTAATAATCTTCCAAAATTCTCTGGACTCAGCAAAGGTCCCGGCAGATTGGAAAACTGCTAATGTAACACCCTTATTTAAAAAGGGTAGTAGGCAGAAGGCTGGAAATTATAGACCAGTTAGCCTAACATTTGTGGTGGGTAAAATTTTGGAGTCTATTGTTAAGGAGGCAGTAACGGAACATTTGGATAAACATAATTTAATAGGACAAAGTCAGCATGGCTTTATGAAGGGGAAGTCATGTCTGACAAATTTGCTTGAGTTCTTTGAGGACATAATGTACAGGGTGGATAAGGGGAACCAGTGGACGTAGTGTATTTAGACTTCCAGAAGGCATTCGACAAGGTGCCACATAAAAGATTATTGCTCAAGATAAAGAATCACTGGATTGGGGGTAATATTCTGGCATGGGTGGAGGATTGGTTATCTAACAGGAAGCAGAGAGTTGGGATAAATGGTTCATTCTCGGACTGGCAACCAGTAGCCAGTGGTGTTCCGCAGGGGTCGGTGCTGGGTCCCCAACTCTTTACAATCTATATTAACGATTTGGAGGAGGGGACTGAGTGTAACGTATCAAAGTTTGCAGATGATACAAAGATGGGAGGGAAAGTAGAGAGTGAGGAGGACATAAAAAACCTACAAGGAAATATAGACAGGCTGGGTGAGTGGGCGGAGATTTGGCAGATGCAATACAATATTGGAAAATGTGAGGTTATGCACTTTGGCAGGAAAAATCAGAGAGCAAGTTATTATCTTAATGGCGAGAAACTGGAAAGTACTGCAGTACAAAGGGATCTGGGGGTCCTAGTGCAAGAAAATCAAAAAGTTAGTATGCAGGTGCAGCAGGTGATCAAGAAAGCCAGCGGAATGTTGGCTTTTATTGCTAGGGGGATAGAATATAAAAACAGGGAGGTATTGCTGCAGTTATATAGGGTATTGGTGAGACCGCACCTGGAATACTGCATACAGTTTTGGTCTCCATACTTAAGAAAAGACATACTTGCTCTCGAGGCAGTACAAAGAAGGTTCACTCGGTTAATCCCGGGGATGAGGGGGTGGACATATGAGGAGAGGTTGAGTAGATTGGGACTCTACTCATTGGAGTTCAGAAGAATGAAAGGCGATCTTATTGAAACATATAAGATTGTGAAGGGGCTTGAACGGGTGGATGCGGTAAGGATATTCCCAAGGATGGGTGAAACTAGAACTAGGGGGCATAATCTTAGAATAAGGGGCTGCTCTTTCAAAACTGAGATGAGGAGAAACTTCTTCACTCAGAGGGTGGTAGGTCTGTGGAATTTGCTGCCCCAGGAAGCTGTGGAAGCTACATCATTAAATAAATTTAAAACAGAAATAGACAGTTTCCTAGAAGTAAAGGGAATTAGGGGTTACGGGGAGCGGGCAGGAAATTGGACATGAATTTAGATTTGAGGTTAGGATCAGATCAGCCATGATCTTATTGAATGGCGGAGCAGGCTCGAGGGGCCGATTGGCCTACTCCTGCTCCTATTTCTTATGCTCTTATGTTCTTAAACTAGTTGGACTGAATGGCCTATTTCTGTGCTGTACGTTCTCTGTAGTTCAGAAGAAGAAGATCAACATGTGAAACAGAGTGATTGCCGATCTCGTCATTCCAGGAAATTGTGGGCCGGAAAATTTAATCACATTAAAACTCCCATTTTCTCAATCAGGTAAGATTGATAAAATCAGACGGTTGAGGTGAGATTGATGCCTTCAAGCATACAATTCCAATAAGACATGCACAAACTGTATCAGCCTTTACCCAATGCGTACCAGAGCTGTCTTTACCAAAATCTGCTGTCATCACCCACTTCTGCAAAAAAACACCCTTGACTCCTCTGTCCTTCAAACTACCACCCCATCTCCAACCTCCCTTTCCTCTCCAAAGTCCTAGACCGTGTTGTCGCCTCTCAAATCCATGCCCACCTTTCCCGCAACTCCACGTCCGAATCCCTCCAATCAGGTTTCTGCCCCTGCACTGTACTGAAACGACCCTTATCAAAGTCACAAATAACATCCTGTGTGATGTGACGATGGTAAACTCTCCCTCCTCATCCTTCCCCATCTGTCTGCAGCCTTTGACACGGTTGACCACACCATCCTCCTCCAATGCCTCTCCTGCGTTGTCCAGCTGGGTGGGACTGCTCTCGCCTGGTTCCACTCTTATCCATCCAGTCGTAGCCAGAGAATCACCTGTAATGGCTTCTCTTCCCGCTCCCACACCGTTACCTCTGGAGTCCCCCGAGGATCTATCCTTGACCCCTCCTATTTCTCATCTACATGCTGCCCCTCGGCGACATCATCCGAAAACATAACGTCAGGTTCCACATGTCCGCTGATGGCACCCAGCTCAACCTCACCACCACCTCCCTCGATCCCTCCACTGTCTCTCATTTGCCACACTACTTGTCCGACATCCAGTACTGGATGAGCAAAAATTTCCTCCAATTAAATATTGGGAAGACCAAAGCCATTGTCTTCTGTCCCCACCACAAACTCCATTCCCTAGCCACCCTCTCCCTGGCCACTGTCTGAGGCTGAACCAGACTGTTCGCAACCTTGGCGTCCTATTTGACCCTGAGATGAGCTTCCGACCCCATATCCACTCCATTGCCAAGATCGCCTCCTTCCACCTCCGTAACATCGCCCGTCTCTGTCGCACCTCAGCTCATCTGCTGCTGAAACCCTCATCCATGCCTTTGTTACTTTCAGACACAACTATTCCAATGCTCTTCTGGCCGGCCTCCCACCTTCTACCCTCCATAAATTGAGCTCATCCAAAACTCTGCTGCCCATATCCTAACTTGCACCAAGTCCCGTTCTCCCATCATCCCATGTGCTCGCTGACCTACATTGGTTCCAGGTCCGGGAACACCTCAATTTTAAAATTCTCATCCTTATTTTCAAATCCCTCCATGGCCTCGCCCCTCCCTATCTCTGTAACCTCCTCCAGCTCTATAAACCTCTGAGATCTCTGCGCTTCTCCAATTCTGGCCCCGATTTTAATCGCTCCACCATTGGCGGCCATGCCTTCAGCTGCCTAGGCCCTAAGCTCTGGAATTCCCTCCCTAAACCTCTCCGCCTCTCTCTCCTCCTTTAAGACGCTCCTTAAAACCTACCTCTTTGACCAAGCTTTTGGTCACCTGTCCTAATATCTCCTTGTGTGGCTCGGTGTCAAATTTTGTTTGATAATCGCTCCTGTGAAGCACCTTGGGATGTTTTACTACGTTAAAGGCGTTATATAAATGCAGGTTGTATATGTTGTTGTTGTTGTGTACCAGAAATGCCTTTATACAAGGCAGAGCTGCCCCTCTGAGAACCTCAGACTGCTCCCCTCTGTACTCTGCCCAAACACACTGCTCAGACACCAGATGCCTGTCAAATGTCTGCTTCACATTTGCTGCCAGACTGCAGTACTGGCCACCCATGTGGATATCAGTGTTTTTAAAAACCATCAGAGCCAGCCTGACAAGCAGTGAAGTGACCCTCTTCAATCCTCTTTAATCAAAGGCTCAAAATCACAACCAACTCCAAATGTGACACATCTGTAAAAGACAATCCACAATGTTTTCTCTTTATTTTACGAAATGTAGTTTTTGATTATTACTGGGACTCTGCTGCTGGTTTTCAGACCTAATTGAGATCAGATGGTCGGATTGGCAACAAGGGCCATGAGTATAAAACAGTCTAATTAGTTGAATGATCTTTAAGTGGAGTTCAACTGTGCAGACACTGACGGCCTTCTATGGTAAGATTCCAGCTGTCATAATATTGCAATCAGTCACTCTGTGACAGAGTGTTTTAAACAACTGAATTACTTTCATCCAACTGGCCTTGGAATGCCAAGAGTTGGGAATTAGATTAAAGTTTCATTATCGGAGCTTGCACTGTCCCACGCAAGTGTAGAATGTGTCTCGCTTACCAGTGAGTCTCCAATCTCAGCGCTGCTGCTGCTGTGGGGAGGCACTGTAGCAGACACCAGACACCTACCACTTTGCCCCTCCCAGTGCTGGGATTAAGAGTGATGTTTGTGAAGGGTCAGGACAGCAGGCGAATTGCCTGTCCTCTTGGCCAAAGAACGGTGCATGGAGGTGTAAGGGGAGAAGGGAAAAGTAAAATCAGTTGGAACTATTTATGTTTTTCCTGTGATTATGCTTGTTGAATTTCAAGTGTTAGCACACTCAAGGGGTAGCACACTCTCGCCTCAATGTCAGAAGGTTGTGGGTTTGAGTCCCACTCCAGACACTTGAGTACAAATCTAGGCCGATACACCAGTGCTGAGGGAGTGCTGCACTGTCGGAGGTGCTGTCTTTCGGATGAAACATTAAACCGAGGCCCTGTCTGCCCTCTCAGGTGAATGTAAAAGATCCAGGAGACTATTTGAAGAGCAGGGGAGTTCTCCCCAGTGTCCTGGGCCATTATTTATCCCTCAACCAACATCACTAAAAACAGATTATCTGGTCAGTGCTGTTTGTGGGACCTTGCTGTGCGCAAATTGGCTGCCGCGTTTCCTACATTGTAACAGCTTCAAGAGTACCTGATTGATTGTAAAGCACTTTGGGACGTCCTAAACTCATGAAAGGCACTGTAGAAATGTAACTTCTTTCTTTCTTTAACAGCTGTCAGCCCTGAATCATGGGATGAAAATGTGCAAAGCGATGCTAAGCGTTGTCATGATGACATCATCCACAGCCCGATGATGTGTTGGAAAATGACATCAGACTGTTTACACAGATTTTTAAAGATCTGTTGCAGGTCTGTCACTGCAAAGGGTTAAAGCTGCCCAGCCCTGTCTCCAGTCTGCTCCTGGGGTCGATGTTGAGGGAAAATCAGTCCAGATTAATTAAAGAAAAAAGTTACTAAATCTGAGTGATAAAATAAATCAATAAATAATTAGTTTATTTTGTATACTCAACTATTCCACTGTGATCTAATCAACCTTTAATATTTACAGTCACAGCTTTAGACATCAATCTATATCGGCCAGAATGAAAAGTTTCAACACTACATTATTACTGATCAACACACATTTTATATTTCATTAAGTCACAACAGAACTGTTTGATAACCCGATGATAACATTCAGAATTACACTGACTATGGACCTCGATTTTAAATCCACAACCTGCTCGACGGGCAGAAATGGTCGGGCGAGGGGTTAAAATCCTAAAAATCGAGATCCCGCCTGCAACCCCCGCATTCCAGGCACCCGTAATATTCACCACGGTGATTCAGGCCCAGGACGAGGCTCCCGTTAAAAGCAGGCGGGGGCCTAAACACAGGGGGAGTCCCACACTGTCTGCTGCCCGGCAACAACCAGGCACGAGGGGCCGACTGGACAGAACAGGCCCAGGTCAATTTTAAAACATGGCATGTTTTTAAGCTCCGTGTGGGCCAGGAGGAGCAAGATTTCTCCCTCCAGGCCCCTCAAGGAGTCCTTGGGCCTCCCCGATCTTCGGGCCTCCCCAGCCCCACACTCCCTCTGTTATTAAGAGGAAACTTCAGCCACCAACGGCTGGGGACAGTCTCGCTGGGGCCCGGGCTCCGGCCTCCTGGCACTAACTTCAGGTCCAGGCTGTCAATCTGGCCGGGTTTCGGGCAGGTCTCTGGAAATATTTATCCAAATGAGTCAAACGAGTTCATCGCCCGCTACAAGATTCCTCCCCCCGTGCCCCCTCCCCCCTCCCCACCCCCTCTACCCCTCCCCCCTTCACCCCACCCTCACCTCCCCCCCCTCACCCTCGACTCCGACCCTCACCTCCCCCTCCCCCACCCTTGACCCCCACCCACACCTCCCCCTCCGCAACCCCCACCCTCACCTCCCCCCTCATCGCCCCCCACCCTCACCCCCCCACCCTCACCTCCCCCCCTCCCCACCCCCCGACTAATATCGGTCTCCATTCCCTCCCCATTACTCTGGATAAAACCAGGGCTTCAGCTTCACACAAAGCAAACAATCTTCACATACTGTAAGGAATATATAATAATATCATGCTTAATGTTTAATTTGTGCTTAATGTGGAAAGAAAGTGTGTGGGCAGAGAACGGTTTAATATCCCAAAGGCTCACATTTATTATAAATACCAAAAACACAAAACCCCAATAATCATCAGTACAGAGTGTGCTATCTCAGTGTACGGGCTCACACAGTGCAAGAAATGAGGACATCACTGCCAACCACAGACACACAGACAGACACAGACACACAGACAGACACAGACACACAGACAGACACAGACACACAGACAGACAGACACAGACACACAGACAGACACAGACACACAGACAGACACAGACGCGCATACACACACACACACACACACACAGGCAGATGCACACACACGCACAGAGACACACGCAGATGCACACACACAGACAGACAGACACACGCACAGACACACATATCCCGACACCCCCCCAAACACACACACACACACAAATCCCCCCACACACATACAGATAGGCACACACACTCACAGTGCAACAAATGCTGACACACTGCCAACCACAAACACACAAACACCTCGACACACATACAGACAGAGAGAGACATACACACATAGAAATCAGAGTGTATATATATTTTTAAAAATATCAGATTGCAAAAAATGATCTTGAAATGTTATCTGTTGTGGAGTTATATGTTATTTATAAAACACACAAACTTCATTATTCAAGTTATGATGTGTTTTACAGTCAATGTACTTCCAAATAATCTATATTCACGCTCTCTTCAAAAGTTCACATCCATGGGTCAAAACTTGTCCTTATATATAAATTATCAGGGCAGTGAGCCCATCTATCAGTGGGGTATGAACTGGAAATAAGACAGCCAGCAAACATCCCAAAGTCACACCATCAAACTCAGACCAAACCCTAATTCACATTTATTAAAAAGCAAGATGTACAGAACAAGAATTCATAGGGTTAAATTTTAAACTAGCGGCAGGATCTCAGCGGGGTATCAATGCGCGAGTTCGAAACCAGGCAAAGATTTTTGTGCGTTTTCTCGAGCGATCGCGACTCAATTGAAGGCCCTTAATGTGACTTCCGGGGTTCACGGCTCCAAGCTGCGCCACGGGCGAACTGCGCACCTGAATGGCGTGCTGGGAACTGGAGAATTTAAAGGGCCAACGCAACCATGGATTTTGAGGGAGAAAGGAGGAATGTTCAGAGATGCAGCGTCGCAGGAGTAAAGCAGCACCCCACTTTAACAACTCTTCTCTATAATTGTTACTGGCTGATGTGAGGAGCAGGACGGAGATACTGTACCCGGCTGACCTGTGGAAGTTCCCTGCTTCTGCCACCAAGAAGGCCTGACTGGAGGTGGCAGCGGAGGTGAGCAGCAGAAGCATGGTGGCAAGGTCATGGGTACAATGCAGGAAGCAATTTAATGACCAAACCGGGGTCAGGAAAGGATAGTTCAGTTACTGATTCACCTCCATCCTGTGGAGTACGTTACCCTCCCTCTCACTCTGCCCTGCGAAGCCGACTCCATCACATCACTCCTCACACCCACTTAAGTCTCATCCTCAATTTACCTTCACTTTCTGTGCAATTCCTCACCTCCCCATTTGTGAACTCACCTCTCCCACTCACCCCAATCCTGATACAATGTGATGAACCTGCCTGATACTCACCCTCTGATGAATCTCTTTCATGGTCAGTCTGACCCAGAGCAATGCATCCACTGAGTGACCCCGTCACACTCACTCACTCACACGTCTGTTCTTTCTCCCCTTGTAGGAGAAGAGAGCACAAAATACACGGGAGAGGAGTAGGACTGGAGGGGGCACCACAAATAGTGGCCCTGACACAGGCGGAGGAAGAGGTGTTGGAGCTCAGCTGGATGCAGGAATGCCTGACCATCGGGGATACCGAGACTGGCACCCCACAAACGGCTGGTGACAGAACTTTAACATCCCTCACACACATCATGAATTGATGTAATCAATGATTGACCTGCTGCACACCTCAGAGTGCTCGTCGCAATATTACTTTTGCAATGATTCTTAACATTGCTGTATGTTCCCTTCCAGGGCCTTCAAGAATTGCTGAAGAGGCTGACGATGTGATCAAGGGCGATTCCTCAGAGGAGCTACATGCCCCTGAGGGCACACCGTCAGCGAGCCATGCTCCAGCGCAGATACTCACACCTCGTTGGTGAGTCACCACACACAAGTGAGCACGAGAGGACAGTGGTGGCAGGGGCAGCTGTGGAGAGCCTGCGTCGGTAGGAGCTCTCCTCTCCGAGCTCTGCTGAGCTGGACACAGATGCTGAACCCCGGGGGCCATCCTTGAAAAGGAGAATGATCGAGGAGCAGGAGCAACTTTGCGACGTACTGGAAGACTTGCCACGCTCAGTCTCCACAATAACGGAGAGGATGGAGGATTCCACCTCCAGCATTAGTGGACTGGTGTCGTGGGTAAGTGCGGGAATGTCTGCGATGGAGGGAAGGCTCGCCTCCATTGAGCTTTAAACTCGGCTCACAAATGAGTCCATTCAGGCCCCGACAACGGCCGTGCAGGGACCAACATTCTGCCATCTTAAACAGGCAGGCAGATAATTAGCACTGGCCTTACAAGGCATCACACATATCCTCGAAGCTGTTGTCCAGCAGAGTGGTAGGAGTGATGTGGGCCTGGCCTAGGAGAGAGATGATGGCGAAAGGGGACATGGAAGTGGGGACTCCACTCAAAGCGCTCCCATGTCTCACCTATCGTCTCCCCCTCAACCAGTACCCACAATGCTGCCTCCACTCCTGATGGCCGAGTCTGCCCCTGCACTGGTGCAGGTGGAGCAGTCTTTGGTGGGACCCACACGGGCTCCGAAACAACCCAGAGGGCGTAGGCCCAGAGCATCTCAGCAGTCAGGGGAGGGACCTGAGCAACCTGCCACTACCTCTGCTGAAGCCACAAGGGATGCACCACGTAGAAGTAGTAGAAGGAGGAAGGCGAAGGTTTTGTGATCACCGAGGGGATGCACAAGGGTGTCTGACTCAATATCATGTTTCTCATTTCTCTTTTTTTATATAATTGTCTCCACCAATGCCACATCTTGCCCATTCTTCAGTCCCTTTGGTGAAAGCGCCCTTTCATGTCCCTCATCATGAACAGCGAGACTTGATGCCACCCATTGGGTGTGTTTACAATGGGTGTCTATGTGGTTGGAGGAATATTTTGTGCAAACTGGGGGGGGGGGGGAGGGGAGGGGTGTTCATGGTGCTCGTTCCAGGCAGTCTGAGAACTTGACTGTCTTCACTTTGCAGATCTCCTTATGAGAATCTATCAAATATAAACAACTCCCTGGCATCACGAGCAGCCAGGTGAGACACTACTCTGACGATGGGTTGCCCATCGGCCTCCACCTCCTCATTCTTCTCCTTCTCATCATCCTCCTCTTCCTGCTCCTCGTCCTCCTCATCGTCTTCTTCAATGTTGATGGCAGGTGCGGATGCTTCAGGATTGCATGGGACCTCATCCACCTGTAACCCTCTCTGTTGAGCGATGTTGTACAGGATGCAACGCACGACTATTACTCTACACACCCCCGGGGGTGAGTACTGAAGGGCTCCCCCAGATCAATCCAGGCACCTGAAGCACATCTTCAGCATTCCTATGGCTTGTTCAGTGACAGACCTGGTGGTGATGTGACTGTCGTTGTACCGCTTCTGTGCCTCGCTGGTGGGGTTTCTCACAGGTGTCATGATCCATGTCTGCAGGGGGTATCCCTTGTCTCCAAGGAACCAGCCCTTAAGTCTGTCTTGTGTGTGGAAGAGGGCCGGGATGTTGGATTTGTGCAGAATGAAGGAATCATGGCAGCTGCCAGGGAATCTGGCACACACCTGCAGAAACCTCTTCCGCTGGTCGCAAACCAGCTGGGCATTGATGGATTTTCAAAAGGAATTCAATAAAGTGCCACATAAAAGGTTGTTACACAAGATAAGGGCTCATGCGGTTGGGGGTAATATATTAGCATGGATAGAGCATTGTTTAATGGACAGAAAGCAGAGAGTAGGGGTAAACGGGTCATTTTCAGGTTGGCGAGACTTGAAGCCACCCATTGGGTGCATTTACAATGGGTGTCTGTGTGGTTGTAGAACAGTTTTATGCAAACTGGAGTGAGGGGGTGGGGGAGGGTGGTTGTTTCCTCACACGTGGGAGGGTCTACAGACAGAGGCTGAGCTTCATAGAATGGTTACAGCATGGGAGGAGGCCATTCAGCCCATCGAATCCGTGCCGGCTCTATGCACGAGCAATCCAGCTCATCCCACTCCCCTGCCCTATCCCCGCAGCCCTGCAAATTTTTTCCCTCCAAGTACTTTTGAAGGCCATGATTGAATCTGCCTCCACCACCCCCTCGGGCAGTGTATTCCAGATCCTAACCAATCCCTGTGTAAAAAAGTTTTTCCTCATGTCACCTTTGGCTCTTTTGCCAATCGCCATAAATCTATGTCCTCTGGTTCTTGACCCTTCCGCCAATGGGAACAGTTTCTCTCTCTTCAGACCCTTCATGATTTTGAACACCTCTATCAAATCTCCTCTCAACCTTCTCTGCTCTAAGGAGAACAATCCCAGCTTCTCCAGTCTATCCACGTAACTAAAGTCCTTCATCCCTGGAATCATTCTAGTAAATCTCTTCTGCACCCTCTCTAAGGCCTTCACATCTTTCCTAAAGTGCGGTGCCCAGAACTGGACACAATACTCCAGCTGTGGCCGAACCAGTGTTTTATAAAGATTCATCATAACTTCCTTGCTTTTGTACTCTATGCCTCTATTTATAAAGCCCAGGATCCTGTTTGCTTTCTTAACCCCTTTCTCAACCTGTCCTGCCACCTTCAATGATTTGTGCACATATACCCCCAGATCTCTCTGTTCCTGTACCCCTTTTAGAATTGTACCATTTATTTTATATTGCCTCTCCTCATTCTTCCTACCGAAATGTATCACTTCACACTTTTCTGCTTTAAATTTCATTTGCCACGAGTCCGCCCATTCCACCAGCCTGTCTATATCCTCTTGAAGTCTATCACTATCCTCCTCACTGTTTACTACTCTTCCAAGTTTTGTGTCATCTGCAAATTTTGAAATTGTGCCCTGTACACCCAAGTCCAAGTCATTAATATATATCAAGAAAAGCAGTGGTTCTGGTACCGACCCCTGGGGAACACCACTGTACACCTCCCTCCAGTCCGAAAAACAACCGTTCACCACTACTCTCTGTTTCCTGTCACTTAGGCAATTTCATATCCATGCTGCCACTGCCCCTTTTATTCCACGGGCTTCAATTTTGATGAAAAGCCTATTATGCGGCACTTTATCAAATGCCTTTTGAAAGTCCAGATACACAACATCAACCGCATTACCCTCATCAACCCTCTCTGTTACCTCATCAAAAAACTCAAATGTTTCTCTTTATTTACTTTATCTAAACCGTTCATGATTTTGAACACCTCCATCAAATCTCTTCTTAACCTTCTCTGCTCTAAGGAGATCAACCCCAGTTTCTCCAGTCTCTCCACATAACTGAAGTCCTCGGTATCATTCTAGTAAATCTCTTCTGCACCCTCTCTAAGGCCTTCACATCCTTCCTAAAGTGTGGTGTCCAGAATTGAACCCAATACTTCAGCTGAGGCCTAACCTGTGGTTTTAGCATAACTTCCTTGCTTTTGTACTCCAGGCTTCTATTAATAAAACTCAGGATCCCATATGCTTTTTAATGGCCTTTTCAACTTGTCCTGCCACCTTCAAAGATTTGTGTACATACACCCCCGGTCTCTCTGTTCCTGAACTCCCTTTAAAATTATACCATTTAGTTTATATTGCCTCTACTCACTTCACACTTCTCTGCGTTAAATTTCATCTGCCATGTGTCTGCCCATTTCACCAGTCTGTCTCTGTCCCCCTGAAGTCTGTTACTATCCTTCACATTGTTTACTACATTTCCGAGTTTTGTGTCAAACTTTGAAATTAAACCCTCTATATCCCAGTCCAGATCATTAATATATATCAAAAAGAGCAGTGGTCCTAATACTGACCCCTGGGGAACACCACTGTAAACTTCCCTCCAATCTGAAAAACAACCGTTCATCACAACTCTCTGCTTTCTGTCCCTGAGCCAATTTTGTATCCACACTGCCACTGTCCCTTTAATCCCATGGGCTTTAATTTTGCTAACAAGTCTATGGTACTTTATCAAATGCCTTTTGAAAGCCAATATACCCAACATTAATCACACTACCCTCATCAACCCTCGCTCTTACTTCATCAAAGAACTCAATCAAGTTAATCAAACTCGATTTTCCTTTAATTAATCAGCAGATAAACATAACAAATACTGTACGTAACTTTACACCAACTGTTCCAAAACAATGAACAATCCAGAGACTATCTCTTTGATAACTTTTGAGCATGAATCCCTGGTGAAGTGTATCTGATCGAGCTCCGATTGGCCCCAAGCCACATTATGATACAACGGAATAGGAAAACGGAAGAACATGAGATACCAGCTCAATACACATCTCACTTTGTTCGACTATTCCAATGCTCTCCTGGCCGGCCTCCCATCCTCCACCATCTGTAAACTCATCACAAGCTCTGCTGCCCTTATTCATCCTGCACCAAGCTTGGACCTGTTCGGTTGAATGGCTTGTTTTCATGCTGTAAAAGTCCCGCTCACTCAGCACCCCTGAACTTGTTGACCTATGTTGGCTCCAGGTACCTCAACGTCTGCAATTTAAATTTCTCTTACTCATGATTAAATTCCTTCCTGCCTTACCCCTCCCTATCTCTGTAACCTCCTGCAGTCCTACAAACCCTCCTCCCCCAGAACTCTCCGCTTCTCTGACTCTAGCCTTTTGTGCATCCCTCTCCCATGGGCAGACTGGCTTGCAGCTACCCAGGCCCTACACACCCTCCCTAAACCCCTCTGCCTTTCCCACTTCTCTCTCCTCCTTTAAGTCCTTCCTTAAAACTTACCTCTTTGACAAGCTTGTGGTCGCCTCTCCTAATATCTCCTTCTTTGGGTCGATGTCCATTCACCTCTGACTATTGCTCTGTGAAGCACCTTGAGACATTTTTCTGCATTAAAAGTGCTGTATGAATGTGAGTTGCTGTTGTTGGTGAAGTCCCAGCTAGCATGAGAGAAGATAAGAGAGGTATTCTCCCTAATAAATCAAAACCGAGGCACTCTGAGTTACTTCCTACAATTACAGTCCAAACACAGGAATCCACAAATGGAAACAATTTCAACAATCATTGCCTAGTAAATAAAATTTGACTTAATTGGATTCAGATACCAGACTGGTGCTCCCGTGTAACTAAAGTCACCAGAGAGAAGGTCATTGTTTACTGTCTCAAAGCAAACAAAATGTGTAATCACCACACCATGCACATGCACACACTCACAAACACACACTCACAAACACACTCACGCAAACACACACAAACACACACACACTCACAAACACACACTCACAAACACACACACACAAACACACTCACGCAAACACTCACAAACACACACAAACACACACTCACAAACACACTCACACAATCCAACACACACAAACACACTCACACAAACACACACACACAAACACACTCACAAACACACACACACACACACACACACAGTTATAGTCCAACGATTTTTATTTTCAAATAAAAATCGTTGGACTATAACTTGGTGTTGTAAAATTGTTTACAATTGTCAACCCCAGTCCATCACCGGCATCTCCACATCAACACACACACAAACACACACACACAAACACACACTCACAATCCAACACACACAAACACACACTCACAAACACACACTCACAAACACACAAAGACACACTCACAAACACACACTCACAAACACACTCACACAAACACACACACAAACACACTCACACAATCCAACACACACAAACACACTCACACAAACACACACTCACAAACACACACTCATAAACACACACTCATAAACACACACACAAACACACACTCACAAACACACACTCACACACACACACACAAACACACTCACACAATCCAACACACACAAACACACATACACACACACGCAAGCAAACACACACATACACATACACATATACTCCAACACAAAAACATGCGCAATCATGCATGCCCAAACTCACACACAAGCAAACACAGAGAGGCAGGGACTAATTAGGAACAGTCAGCATGGTTTTGTGAGAGGAAAATCATGTCTCACGAATTTGATTGAGTTTTTTGAAGGGGTAACCAAGAAGATAGATGAGGGCTGTGCAGTAGACGTGGTCTACATGGACTTCAGCAAAGCATTTGACAAGGTACCGCATGGTAGGTTGTTACATAAGGTTAAATCTCATGGGATCCAAGGTGAGGTAGCCAATTGGATACAAAATTGGCTTGACGACAGAAGACACAGGGTGGTTGTAGAGGGTTGTTTGTCAAACTGGATGCCTGTGTCCAGCGGTGTGCCTCAGGGATCGGTGCTGGGTCCGCTGTTATTTGTTATTTATATTAATGATTTGGATGAGAATTTAGGAGGCATGGTTAGTAAGTTTGCAGATGACACCAAGATTGGTGGCATTGTGGACAGTGAAGAAGGTTATCTGGGATTGCAACGGGATCTTGATCAATTGGGCCAGTGGGCCGATGAATGGCAGATGGAGTTTAATTTAGATAAATGTGAGGTGATGCATTTTGGTAGATCGAATCGGGCCAGGACCTACTCCGTTAATGGTAGGGTGTTGGGGAGAGTTATAGAACAAAGAGATCTAGGAGTACAGATTCATAGCTCCTTGAAAGTGGAGTCACAGGTGGATAGGGTGAACATAAGAACATAAGAACATAAGAAATTGGAGCAGGAGTAGGCCAATCGGCCCCTCGAGCCTGCTCCGCCATTCAATAAGATCATGGCTGATCTGATCCCAACCACAAATCTAAAGAACACAAGAAGTCGGAGCAGGACCCGGCCACATAGCCCCTGGGCCCTCTCCGCCACCCACAGGGCATTGACCGATCCGAACTCAGCTTCATGTCCAATTTCCTGCCCGCTCCCCATAACCCCTAATTCCCTTTACTTCTAGGAAACTGTCTATTTCTGTTTTAAATTTATCTAATGATGTAGCTTCCACAGCTTCCTGGGGCAGCAAATTCCACAGACCTACCACCCTCTGAGTGAAGAAGTTTCTCCTCATCTCAGTTTTGAAAGAGCAGCCCCTTATTCTAAGATTATGCCCCCTAGTTCTAGTTTCACCCATCTTTGGGAACATCCTTACTGCATCCACCCGATCAAGACCCTTCACAATCTTATATGTTTCAATAAGATCGCCTCTCATTCTTCTGAACTCCAATGAGTAGAGTCCCAATCTACTCAACCTCTCCTCATATGTCCGCCCCCTCATCCCCGGGATTAACCGAGTGAACCTTCTTTGTACTGCCTCGAGAGCAAGTATGTATTTTCTTAAGTATGGAGACCAAAACTGTATGCAGTATTCCAGGTGCGGTCTCACCAATACCTTATATAACTGCAGCAATACCTCCTTGTTTTTATATTCTATCCCCCTCGCAATAAAAGCCAACATTCCATTGGCCTTCTTGATCACCTGCTGCACCTGCATACCAACTTTTTGATTTTCTTGCACTAGGACCCCCAGATCCCTTTGCACTGCAGTACTTTCCAGTCTCTCGCCATTAAGAAAATAACTTGCTCTCTGATTTTTCCTGCCAAAGTGCATAACCTCACATTTTCCAATATTATATTGCATCTGCCAAATCTCCGCCCACTCACCCAGCCTGTCTATATCCCCTTGCAGGTTTTTTATGTCCTCCTCACTCTCTACTTTCCCTCCCATCTTTGTATCATCTGCAAATTTTGATATGTTGCACTCGGTCCCCTCCTCCAAATCGTTAATATAGATTGTAAAGAGTTGGGGACCCAGCACCGACCCCTGTGGAACACCACTGGTTACTGGTTGCCAGTCCGAAAAAGAACCATTTATCCCAACTCTCTGCTTCCTGTTCGATAACCAATCCTCCACCCATGCCAGAATATTACCCCCAATCCCGTGATTTTTTATCTTAAGTAATAATCTTTTATGTGGCACCTTGTCGAATGCCTTCTGGAAGTCTAAATGGTGAAGAAGGCATTCGGCATGCTTGGTTTCATTGGTCAGAACATTGAATGCAGGAGTTGGGATGTCTTGTTGAAGTTGTACAGGGCATTGGTGAGGCCACACTTGGAGTACTGTGTACAGTTCTGGTCACCCTATTATAGAAAGGATATTATTAAACTAGAAAGAGTGCAGAAAAGATTTACTAGGATGCTACCGGGACTTGATGGTTTGACTTACAGGGAGAGGTTAGACAGACTGGGACTTTTTTCCCTGGAGAGTAGGAGGTTTAGGGATGATCTTATCGAAGTCTATAAAATAATGAGGGGCATAGATAAGGTCGATAGTCAAAATCTTTTCCCAAAGGTAGGGGAGTCTATAATGAGGGGGCATAGATTTAAGGTGAGAGGGGAGAGATACAAAAGGGTCCAGAGGGGCAATTTTTTCACTCAAAGGGTGGTGAGTGTCTGGAACGAGCTGCCAGAGGCAGTAGTAGAGGCGGGTACAATTTTGTCTTTTAAAAAGCATTTGGACAGTTACATGGGTAAGATGGGTATAGAGGGATATGGGCCAAGTGCAGGCAATTGGGACTAGCTTAGTGGTATAAACTGGGCGACATGGACATGTTGGGCCGAAGGGCCTGTTTCCATGTTGTAACTTCTATGATTCTATGATTCACACAAACACGCACAGCCACACACACAAAGGCAAACACACAAAGACAAACATACACATACACACAAAAACACACGCACACCCAAACACACTCGCACATACACACACAAACACACACATATACACAAATACACACACAAGCAAACACAGACACACACAAACACATACTCAAACAGAAACACAAACCCCCACAAAAAACACACAAACACATACACACAAACAAACATACAAACACACACTCAAGTAAAAACACACACACAAATACACACACAAACACACACACAAACACATACACACAAACAAACATACAAACACACACTCAAGCAAAAACACACACACAAATACACACACAAACACACACACAAACACCCACACACACAGATACAAACAGACACAAACACAAACAAACCCACAAACACACACTCAAACAGAAACACAGACATACACAAAAAAACACACAAACACACAGAAAAAACACACACATACACACAAACAAATGCACACACAAACACACACCCACACATATACACACAAAAACACACACACACATACACACACAAACAAACACAAACACACTCAAACACACACATACACACATACAAACACACACATGAACACACATGCAAACAAACACACATACAAACATGCAAACACACACAAACATACACAAAGAAAAACACACACATACACACACAAACATACTCACACATACACACACACAAACACACCCACACAAACACCCACACACTCAAACACACATACATACACACACACAGACACACAAACAAGCACACACACAAACACACACACTCAAACAGAAACACAAACACACACCCACACACATGCACACAAACACACACAAAAACATGCACATACAACACAAACACACACAAATACACACATGCATACAGAAACACAGAAACACACATGCAATCAAACACAAACACAAATGCAAACACACACAAACCCACACACACATACAAACACACAAACACAAACACACACACATATACATGCATACACACATACAAACACACACATGAACACACAAATGCACACACAAACACACACAATCAAATACAACCACACTCCTATACACAGACATCAAAACACACATACCCACACACACATGAACACACACAAATACACACATACACACATACAAAACAGACATAAACACACACACTAACACATACACACATTCGCACACAACCACAAACACAAAAAATACACACAAACACCCACACATATACACACATATACACACCCACACATACAAACACACACAAGCACACACAAACAAACACATGCACAAACACAAACACAAATACACACACATGCACACACACAAACCCACATACCTACACATATATACAAACACACAAATACACACATACACACACACAACCATACACACATACAAACACACACAATCAAACACAAACACACACACACACAAACACACATACCTACACACACATACAAACACACACACACATACACACATGCAAACACAAACATGAGCCCACACACAACCACACATACAAACATACACAAGCACACACAAACTCACAAACAGATGCACAAATCCACACACAAATCCACACACAAACACACACACAATCAAACACAAACACACACACACACAAACACATGCATACACAAACACCCAAGCACACACATATCCACACACACAAACCCACACACACATCCAAACACACATATACACACAAACACACATACAACCATATGCACATACAAACACACAAATACACACACAAACTCAAATACACAAACACACACATATACATACAAACACACACAAACATCCAAACACACACACTCAAGCACAAACACACATACACACACATACAAACACACAGACAGAGACACACATTTCCACAATCAAACACAACCATACACACTAACACATAAACACACACACTCGAACACAAACACACACAAAAACACACACACAGACACACATACCCACACACAAACACACATACAAACACACACACACATACGCACATACAAGCACACACATAGATACACACACATAGATACACACACAAACATACAAAAACACACAATGTCAAACAGAAATACACACATACACACACACAAACACACCCACATTCATACACATATACAAACACACACACAAATACACTAACGCACACACAACCACAGATGCAGGTACACACATACAAACACATACAAACGTACAAACGCACACATTCAAACACAAACACAGACAAACACACATTACATGCAAACACACTCAAACACAAACACACATACAAACACACACTAACACACACACAAACACATACATAAACTCGCATACAAATACACACACAAAACACAAAGACACACACAAATGCACTAAAACACGGAAACACTCACAAACACACACACATAAAAACACACACACACAAATGCACATTCGCAAACACATGCACACACATTAAAACACACACAAAAACACACTGGATTGAACTGGATTGCTCTTACAAACAGCCAGTGCGGACTCGATGGACTGAATGGCCTCCTTCTGTGCTGTTACCATTCTGATTCTAAGCACACACACAAACACACACACAGAAAAAGACACATCCCTTTTTATGGGTGCAGTAACAGAAACCATTTTAAATTTGAATACCAGACCTAGTTAAAATTCCAATAAAGAATTAAAATGATTTTTTAAAATTTAAAACTGGAAGATCTTGCCTGGATCCATGAGGTGAACTCATTGTTCATTTATCATATCCTCGCAGCTCCTCGGTTGGATTACAGCCTTCAGTTATTCCCTGACCTTTGTTGCTGAGTGTTGACTTTCCTTCATCACTGACCGTGCTGCACAGTCTGGGTCTGGGCTCCGCACTGTCTGGATCTGGGTCTGGGCTCCGCACTGTCTGGGTCTGGGCTCCGCACTGTCTGGGTCTGGGCTCCACACTGTCTGGATCTGGGTCTGGGCTCCGAACTGTCTGGGTCTGGGTCTGGGCTCTGCGTCGTCTGGTCTGGGTTCCTGACAGTCTGGGTCTGGGCTCTGCACAGTCTGGGTCTGGGTCTGGGTCTGAGCTCTGCATCGTCTGGGTCTGGGCTCCGCACCGTCTGGTCTGGGCTCTGTGCAGCTGCACAATTAGCCAATAGAAAGTGCATTTTTCTCAAGTAGAATTGTCTTTCTCCTCTCCCCCCGACCAATCGAAACTTCTCCATCTCCTCACCGGTTAGGGTCAATAAAGTTTGTTTATCGTATTATTGGTAAAAAAAAATAATGATTTTGTGAATAAAGGAACGTGGAATTGAATAAATACTTGAAAAGGCTCTGGGGAAAGAGCAGGGGAGTGGGATTAATTGGATAGCACTTTCAAAGAGCCGGCACAGACTCGATGGACCGAGTGGCCTCCTCCTGTGCAGTATCATTCACTGATTCTATGTTAATGATCAAAAATGTTTTGAATTACTCCCAGCTTATCTCCAATGAAGATTTCAACCAACATCGAAGGAAGGATGTTTAAAAAGATGAATCTTACAACTTCTGTTGATTTTAATGACTTGAACCTTACGGCAGTAACTCAGGTTTGTAAGGTCTGGGGACAGTACGGGATTTGCCTGGATCTGAACCTTTTAGTTCTTGTCATATATGAGCTCATTTAGCAAAGAGGGTGTTCATAATCGGTTTAATGCACAGAAGTGAAGCATGGTGGGAAAAAGTGAAGAAAAGTGTCAGAATCCATCGTTCATCACCAACAAATAGTGACCTTTGGCCTCTCACTGTGGACACACAGGTCAGGTGTCAGCTACTTAGACTGAAGTATGAAACAAGTACGACAGTGTCACATTCTACGATATCCAGCCGGCAAACAAATTCATGGGCTAGGAATTCGACCGAGCAGCACCCGTTGTTTCGACGCGGCACGGCCTCCCGAAGTTCCAAAATGGTTGTGGCATGACATGCGCCGGATGCCATCTTGGTTTGCGTACACGCAGATAACGAACGCCGGCAGCATGTAAAGTCAGGAGAATATGCGTTAGATCAGTGTGCAATACTGATTTAAAGGCATAGACTCCATTTTGGCACTTAACGCTGCAGCCAACGAACTGTCTTAACCATGACCTGCTAAACATGTCCGAGATGACGTGAAGGACCCCCCACCAGTGCTATTTAAAGGGACAGGCAGGATTTACCGTTAGTTGATAGATTATTGCTTCCGGATGCGTTTGTACCTGTTTTTGGAGATCTCCTAAACTTGAATACCTGGACTAGGGGGGGCATAACCTTAAAAATCAGAGCCAGGACTTGCAGGAGTGAAGTTAGGAAACGATTCCACACATAAAGGGTGGGAGAAGTTTGGAATATTCTCTTCCCCAAACGGTAGGTGATATTAGCTCAATTGTTAATTTTAAGATTGAGATTGATAGATGTTTGTTAACCAAAGGTATCAAGGGATATGGGGTTAAGGCGGGTATATGGAATTAGGTCACAGGTCAACCATGATCTCATTGAATGGTGGAACAGGTTCGAGGGGTTAAATGCCACGGCCACTTGCTGCCTCCTGTTATGCACCACCTTCTCCTGCAAGAAAGCGGGACGTGTATCAGTGAGGGTCCTGCAGGATGTTTGGGTGATGTGACTGTCATGGGTGAATAGCTGCCAGTGTGTGCGGCCTGTGAGTTGTGGGTGTGCAGCTTGCAACAGTGGTAATGGCCCCGATATTAGCGGGAGGCGGGATGGCAGCGGGGGGTGATTGGGCTCGTGGGTCACCCGTCCAATAAAATCCGTCCGTTCCTCACGCGAACGCTGGTAAATTGGAGCCACTTAACGAGGCTTCCGGGTTTGCCGTCGGAAAGCTGCGCAGTGGGCGGACTGCGCACCCGCATCACAGGCTGTCAGCTGGAGGAGCTCCATTTAAAGGGGCAGTCCTCCAATGGCTGCTCCAGGAGCAAACACCCACACAGCACAATGGAGCAGCACAGGGGAAAGGCTGCTCCTAGATTCAGCGATGCCTCACTCCAGGTCCTACTGGATGGGGTGAGGAGGAGGAGGGATGTCTTTTACCCGGCGGACGGGAGGAAGTGCCCTGCCTCTGCCACCAAGAAGGCCCGGCTCGAGGTGGCAGAGGAGGTCACCAGCAGCAGCAACATCTCCCACACCTGGATCCAGTGCAGGAAGCGCTTCAATGACCTAACTAGGTCAGTCAAAGTGAGTACACTTACTCATTCTCCTACACTCCATCTTCCACATCACCGCCCCCACCCCCCAACTCATTCTGCACTGCCAACACTACTCTATCACATCACTCCTCATTTAAGGCTTATCCTCAACTTACCTGCACTTCCTCAGCACTTCCTCACCTCCCCATTAGTCACCTCACCACTACCACTCAACCCAATCCTCATACACTGTCATGGCTGTCTCATAATTACCCTCTGATGCATCTCTTTCATGGTCAGCCTCACCCAAACCAATGCATTCAGCGGTTGGCCACATCACCATCACTCACTCATGCATCTGTACTTTCTCCCCTTATAAGAGAAGAGAGCTCAGAATTCACGGGAGAGGGCGAGAACCGGAGGGGGGCCACAACAAATCGTCATCCTCACAGACTCCAAATAGGAGGCTCTGGAGTTCAGCCAAACCCTCGAGTGCCTGTCCGTCAGGGACGCCAAGACTGGCTCCCAACAAACGTCTGATGACAGAACTTTAACATTCAGCACACACAATATGAATTGATGTTAACATGCCTTGCCATCTTCAGCACCTTAGTATGCTGATTGCAAAATGACACATCTGTGATCATGCTTAATATTGCCTTCTGTTCTCTTACAGGGCCTTCAGCGACCACTGTGACGGCAGAGGACGATTCCTCAGAGGATCTGCCGGCCTCTGAGGGTGCACCATCACATCTGAGCGAGCCATCCACCAGCGCAGATACTCACAACTTAGTGGGTCCTTGTCCTCAGTTAGTTGGGTTGGCACCTGGTGAGTTACCACACACGTGAGCACAAGCAGACACTGGTGGCAGGGGCAGCTATGGAGAGTCCGTGTCGGTGGGCGCACTCCTCTCCAGGCTCTGCTCAGCTGGACACAGATGCTCAACCCTGGGGGCCATCTTTTAAAAGCAAATGATCGAGGGGCAGCAGCACATTTGTGAGGTGCTGGAACAGGTGCCACGCCCACTCTCCACAATCGCGCAGAGGATGGAGGAGTTCAACTCCTGCATGAGTGGAATGGTGGCACAGGTACAGGAGGGGATCTCTGAGATACTGTCACAGGGATGTGAGGGCATCTCTGAGATACTGTCGTGGGTAAGTGAGGGCATCTCTGAGATAGTGTCGCGGGAATGTCTGCGATGGAGGGAAGGCTAGCCTCCATGGAGCTTCAATCACGGCTCACAAATGAGTCCATTCAGGCCCTGACAACGGCCCTTTGGACTCAGGATGAACAACATTCTGCCGCCTTAAACATGCAGGTAGATACACTAGCACTGGCCTTACAAGGCTTCACACATGTCCTCCAAACTGTCATCCAGCAGAGTGGTAGGAGTGGTGTGGGCCTGACCAAGGGGAGGGAAGATGGCGAAAGAGGACATGGAAGTGGGGACACCACTCAAAGCACTCCCACGTCTCAACCGGTACCCGCAATGCTGCCTCCTCTCCAGGTGGTCGAGTCTGCTCCTGCACAGGTGCAGGTGGAGCAGTCTTTGGAGGGGCCCTCACAGGCATCGAAACCCAGAGGGCGTAGGCCTAAAGCATCTAATCGGTCAGGGCATGAACAAGAGCAACCTGCCACTACCTCTGCTGCAGCCACAGGGGAAGCACCACGTGGGAGTAGTCGGAAGCGAAAGGCGAAGGTTTTGTGAGCACGAAGGGGATGCACAAGGGTGTTTGACAGTTGGTCATGTTTTTTATTTATATTTGCTTTTTGTTAAACTCACATTAAATATTATTATTGTCACCATTACTGCCACGTCTTGCCCATTCTTGACTGGCTTCTGTAATAAGTCCCTTTCATGAGGTTCACCATGAACGCCGACACTTGATGCCACCCATTGGGTCACTCTACAGTGGGTGTAGGTGTAGGTGCAGGACTGTTTTGTGCAGGGGGCGGGTGAGGGGTGAGGGGGCTGGTGTGGGCGCTGCTCTGTCCAGGTGGTGAGGACTGGACTCTTCACACTGTCTGATGTTAGGAGAACCGTTCACATATCAGTGACTCCCTGGTCTCACGAGCAGGTGAGCCGCTGCTCTTCCCATGGGTTGCTCCTCCTCCTCCCCCTCCTCCTCCTCCTCCTCAATATGAGTGGCAGATGTGGATGGGGCCTCATCAAGCGGCACCCCTCTCTGTTGTGCCATGTTGTACAGATGACTATAGTGCGTCCCACTCTGTCTGGTGCGTATTGAAGTGCTCCCCCTGAACGATCAAGGCACCTGAAGTGCATCTTGAGCAGCCCTATAGCTGCTCAATTGTAGACCTGGTGGTGATGTGGCTGCCGTTATATCGACGCTGTTGCTCGGTGGTGGGGTTCCTCAGAGGTGTCATGAGCCACGTGTTCAGGGGGTGTCCCTTGTCCCCGAGGAGCCAGCCCTTGCGGGTGTTCGGTGCGTGGAAGAGGGGCGGGATGTTGGACTCCCGGAGGATGAAGGAATCGTGACAGTTGCCAGGGTATCTGGTGCACACGTGAAGGAATCTCTTGCGGTGGTCACAGATGAGCTGAGTGTTGATGGAGTGATAGCCCTTCCTGTTGATGAACAGTCCTGGCTCGTGTGGAGGTGCTCGTATTGCTATATGGGTGCAATCGATTACACCCTGCACCCGTGGGAAGCCAGCCACAGCGTGGAATCCCACTGCTCTCTCCGTCTGGCTGAGGTCATCCATGGGGAAGTTGATATGGTGCGAGGCCCTGTGAAACAAGCCGTCGGTGACCTGCCTTATGCACTTGTGGGCAGACGACTGAGAGACCCCGGCGATGCCCCCGGTGGCATCCTGGAATGACCCGGAGGTGAAGAAGCTGAGGGCAGTGGTGACTTTGACAGCGACAGGTAAGAAGATGCTGCTCGGGCCAGCTGGGAGCAGCTCGGCATGAAGGAGGCTGCAGATGTCTGGGACTACCTGGCGACTGACTCTGAGCCTCCGTATGCACTGCTCCTCAGAGAGGTCCAGGAAGCTGAGCCTCGGTCTGTAGACCCTGTGGCGAGGGTAGTGCCTCCTGCGATGTCACTCTCTCTGTTGTTGCCCTCCGTGCTCTTGTGCAGGTGCCTGTGGTGCAGCACTGTGTTGTGGAGCTCCACGTGGCGGAGGTGGACGGCTTGCCTGGCGAGGCTGGTGATGTTACTCGTCCTCGGATGAAATGGTGAATGCAGCCATGGCGACCCCCCCATCCTGACGGTGTGAGTTTGAGGGGGTCCACAAAGTAGGTAAATATGTTTGAACAGCAGAGTTTTGGGTGGAAAGTAAGAGTTTTAAGTGAACACACAAAGGTGTTGCAGCCAAAACTTTGTCTGAAGTGACAGAGTGCCCTGCTGCAATAAATGAGGTTTTCCCCCCACCTGTCAAATAAGTATTTGCATCTCCCATTGGCTGCTGGCTGAAACACGTCTGCTCCAACAGGGAGTGTTTCCCACAGCACGGGAAACACGCTGAGGATCCTTCAAAATTGCACCCCTGCCAAAATGTCGAGTCAATCAAGTAGTTCAAGAACTTTAACTATCGGAGAAACTCTGCAAAGTATCATCCTGCCGGCTTTAATTGCCGGTGGGACCTCCGCATTCGGGAGGCGCGCACACCCGGACGCGTCACTGGGGAACCCAGAAGTCAGCGGGTTGGAGCCAGGCTCCGGACCCTCTTGGCATTTCAGCAATTTTCGGAGCCCGCCCACCCCCAACGCAACCAATCCATCACACGAAAATCAGCCCGTGAGTGAGGGTGAGAGGAAGCATCTGATTGGAAGAGTCGAGTGCTGATTGAAAGAGATTGTTGGTAGGTGGGTGATGCAGGGTGTAGTGTGTGGAGCAGTGGATGCGGCCAGTGGTGCATTTGGTAGGAGATGCCACTTGACAATTGGCCTCACTCACCTTGACCACTCGTGTAAAAGCGTTGAGCTTCTTGGTGCACTGCATGTTCATGATGCTGCGCGCCTGGCATTGACTTCGTCCCCCACTGCTTCCCACTATCTCGGGGGTATATGTCTGGAGGGCCTCTTGCCCCCCCCTGCCATCCACCTCTTGCACCAAAGTCTCGAGTGCATCCGCAGAGAACCTTGGTGCACGCACTCTCACAGGCCTGGTACAAACTCAGATCGGCAGATTGGTGAGGTCTGGTGTGCAGATTGGAGGATGTGGGATTTAGTAGTGCGCAACCTTTATTCAATGTTTTAACATAACTCATCAGTGTGTAAACACAGGGACGGGACCTGCATCTGTGTTTTACATCTGCGATGTCTGATCTCCATTCAGACTCCGTGTGGATCCGTATATTTTTTGGCAAATTAAAGGTGCAGGCTGCCTTTATGAGTTGCGAGCCACTCACCCGAGATTTGGGCCCCCCTGCTGGTGAGGAGTGGAGAGAACGGAGAGACAAACGCAGCTCGGGCTCCACGCTGCACCTCTCTCAGTTAAATGAGGTTGCAGCACCAATCTAACGAGCTGCCTGTGTCGGTGCCACCGGGCGAGGATTAATCACTCACTGCGATGCCCGCGCCTGGGTTCAGGGGTTCGCCAATTTAACCTCCATTGTCTCTGCAACCCGATGGTAATAACAGCTCTGCTTTGGCAATGTATTCCATCAGCTTTCAGCAAAGCTGCTTGGTGAGCATTGTCCGAGGTTCTTTTTGAATAGGACAGCAATGACAGGATGCTTAATATCTTTTGCAAACTCCACCTGCTATTAGTTACAACCACTTCACCAGTCCAATTGCTCCTAATTGGAATTTTAAAGTCTCCAATACAATTTTTATTCCATGGATGAAGCAGACCACACAACTCACAGCTAACAGAGTCCCGAGTGATCCCTGACTTCAACAGTGGAATAAAGGCTTCAATCCCACTCCACAATTAGACAGTCACAGAGTACACACTTAACAACATAAGAACATGAGAAATTGGCGCAGGAGTAGACCATCCGGCCCCTCGAGCCTGCTCCGCCATTCAATCAGATTATGGCTGATCTTTAACCTCAACTCCACTTTCCCGCCCAATCCCCATAGATTCCCCTGGACTCCAAAAATCTATCCCTCTCAGCCTTGAATATATTCAATGACTGAGCATCCACAACCGTCCTGGGTAGAAAATTCCAAAGATTCACAACCCTCTGAGTGAAGAAATTCCTCCTCATCTCAGTCCTAAATGGCCGACCCCTTATCCTGAGACTATGTCCCCTAGTTCTAGACTCTCCAGCCAGGGGAAACAGTCTCTCAGCATCTACCCTGTCAAGCCCTCTGAGAATCTAATATGTTTCAATGAGATCACCTCTCATTCTTCTAAACTCTAGAGAGTATTGGCCCATTCTACTCAATCTCTCCTCATAGGACAACCCTCTCATCCCAGGAATCAATCTAGTGAATCTTTGTCACACCACCTCTTAAGGCAAGTATATCCTTCCTTAGATAAGGAGACCAGAACTCTACGCAGTACTCCAGGTGAGGTCTCACCACAGCCCTGTACAATTGTATTAAGACTTCCTTACTCTTGTACTCCCTTGCAATAAAGGCCAACATGCCATTTGCCTTCCTAATTACTTGCTGTACCTGAATGCTAACTTTCTGTGTTTCTTGTACGAGGATGCACAGATCTCTCTGAACACCAACATTTAATAGTTTCTCACCATTTAAAAAATATTCTGTTTTTCTATTCTTCCTACCAAAGTGAATAACCTCACATTTCCCCACATTATACCCCATCTGCCACCTTCTTACCCACTCACTTAACCTGTCTCTATCCCTTTGCAGCCTCTTTGTGTCCTCCTCACAGCTTACTTTCCCACCTAGCTTTGTATCATCAGCAAACTTGGTCCCTTCATCTAAGTCATTAATATAGATTGTAAATAGCTGAGGCCCAAGCACTGATTCTTGCGGCACCCCACTAGTTACAGAGTGCCAACCTGAGAATGTCCCGTTTATCCCTACTCTCTGTTTTCTGTCCTTTAACCAATCCTCTATCCATGCTAATATGTTACCCCCAACCCCATGAGCCCTTATTTTGCATAACAACCTTTTATGTGGCATCTTATCGAATGCTTTTTGAAAATCCAAAAATACGTCATCCACTGGTTCCCCCTTATCTACCCTGATAGTTACATCCTCAAAAAACTTCCTGCACACTTAGATATTCACAGGGTAGACCCATCACACAGGAAAAGGTGGTCCCAGGTAATCTGTCAAACCTACTTCTGAGTTGACAATTAGAACGGGACAAGAAAAGACCTTTTCTGCACGTCTGTGCCTTTTTGCCTTATTCTGCTTCACACTTAACGTTCTCCAGAGGTTCTCTCATACTCCAAAGTTTGATTTCTGAAAGTTGTTGACACAGTGAGAAATAGAGAAGGAGATGGAATTTCTTCAAAGAACAATTTGTTGCCTAAGTAAAAGACAGAATTCTCCATTCCCACTCGTTTTGGTGTGAGATTTATTAAGAGGCTGCTAGATGGTGTTAATCGTTAAACAAGTGTTACAATAATCCTTACACAGTTTCCTGAACTACAATCCGTACAAGCTTCATCCAGCAATCTGTAAAAATACTCAGCTTCCAGGCTTAAGCCCAGGAGGTGCAATTCTAGGAAACGGCCAGACTTCAGAGAGAGGGGGCTCGATTTTAGGATCGCGTTTCCGGCGGGTTCCCAGCGGGGTGGCCCCGAAAATCCCGATATCCGGTCACGTGACCGGATCGCGACGAAATCCCGGCCACTTCCGGGTACCGCGCTGACGTGCGGGGCTGCGCGCGCAAGCCCCGCTGGTGGGAATCCCGCAGGCAATTAAAGCCAGCGGGGTTCCACTTGAGAGTACTTACCTTGCTCGTTGTGGTCAGTTAATGAGCTGAAGCAGCTGTCAAAAGAGGAAGTGTGGGATTTTAGGTTCAAGGCAGTGAGTTTCCCACACTGGGGGAAACAGTCTCCCTCCAACCAGGCGTGTTGCAGCCAGCAGCCTGTGGCAGGTGCCAAGGTGCGCTCCACGGGGGAGAGCCCTCACCCATGCAGGAGGCCACCGCGTCACATAGGGCAACCCCTGCCCTCCACCACCCCCCGCCAAGCCAGAGGACAGACCGACACGAAACCGCAGCCCCAGTTCAAGGAACCACCCACCTACCCTGCACAACCCCTCAGACCAACACCTGCCAGTTGGGTGGTGTGTGGAGACCCTCGGAGGACGAAGAGCATGACCAGCACCAGCAGCCTCGCAGTCCACGCCGTCCGCCGCAGAGACGTGGATCCCCCCAACACGGTGTTGTTGCACGCCCACCTGCACAGCAGGAGGGAGAGCTACCGCAGAGAGAGACGTGTCGCAGAGGGCACTACCCTCGCCACAGGGTCCACAGACCGAGGCGCAGCTCCCCGGACCTCTCCGAGCAGCAGTGCAGAGGGAGGCGCAGATTCGCTCGACATGTAGTCGTGGAGATCTGCAGCCTCTTTCATGCCGAGCTGCTCATGGCTGGCCCCAGCACCAACTGCTTACCTGTCGCTGGCAAAGTCACCACTGCCCTCCACACCTTCTCCTCCGCATCCTTCCAGGGTGCAGCCGGCTACACCGCCGATGTCTCTCAGTCGTCTGCGCGGACGAGCCCTGCAAATACACCTGCACCTACTCTGCAGTAACACGATGGGTGGCATCAGTGGTGGGTCCTCATAGTGATACCCAGGAGCGGGCATTATTGGACACAATGGACAGGATTCGCGGAGACATGGCAGTGGTGGTGTCAATATAATGTGTGCTGTTTGTTGCTCTGAAATTCAATATGGGTAACACCCATGACAAACCCTCAGACACCCTTGTGCATCCCCTTCATGCTGACGAGACATTTGCCTTACGCTGCCTACTGCACATATGTGATGCATGCCCTGTGGCTGCAGCACAGGTGGTGGCAGGTTGAGTGAGGCTGGCCGTGAGGGAGATGCACGAGAGGGTGAGTATGGGATGGAGCAATGAGATTGTATGAGGAGTGGGTTGCGTGTTAGTGGCAGGGTGAGTACTGGCGAGGTGAGTAGGTGGAGGTAAGATGAGGATGGAGTTTTAGTGGGTATGAAGGGTGATGTGACAGAATAGTGTTGGCGGTGCCGAAGGAGATGTGGGGTGGGGGCAGTGTTGTGGCAGATGGAGTGTAGGGGAAAGACTTTGTGTTCTCACTGTGGCGGACCTACTGCGGTCATTGCAGCGCCTCCTGCACTGTATGCAGGTGGGCGATATGTTGGTGGTGCAGGTGACCCCCTCTGCCACCTCGAGCCAGGCCTTCTTGGTGGCAGAGGCAGACCGCTTCCTCCCGCCCGCCGGGGGGAAGATCTGTGTCCTCCCCCTCCTCCTCACCCCATCTGATGATAGCTGGGGTGAGGCATCATTAAACTGGGAGCATCCTTCCCCCTGGCCTGCTCCATGCTGCAATTTGTCCCATTGGTTGCAGCATCTGTCAGTGGAGGACTGCCCCTTTAACTAGAGAGCCTCCAGCTAACAGATCGTACTGCGCATGCGCAGCCCGACCGACGCGCAGGCCAGCGCCGTGGACCCCGGAGGAGCAGGTAATTGATTCCTATTAGTGGGTTGCCTGCTACGATCGCGTGGGCAACCCACTAATTTTGCCGAGCGTGTTGACCACGGTCCCGGAGGACCACCCGCTGGGAACCCGCAGGCCTGCTAAATTCGAGCCCAGGGTGTCTGCTTAAAGGCATGAAAGCATCTTGGTATAAAGGCACACAACACTACTATTTGTTTTAATACCGAATGTGCCTTTTCTATTGTCCATGAATGAGAAACACCATCTTGCAGCCTGTAACCTGATATTTTAGCACTGCAGCGAGTTGCTGAGAGAGCTGTTTTCCGAGAACAGAGTCAGAGATAGCAACACCAGTTCATCAGAGTTTCTCCTCACACAAAGAAGCAGAAACATGAGGGAAAATATGAAGTATTGTTCACAGTTAGTAATTAGGAGGGATGGGGGAGAGTTGTGGGGGACGAGCACTCTGGTGGGACAGCAGAGTCCCACTGGATATTTAATAAACGGCGGGCCTGGCGAAGGCGTATCTGAAGAAAGGATAACAGATCCTTTTCTTTTGCCAAGTCTACCATTTTGATTTTGTACAGGGGAAGATTTACCAGCTGTGCATTCCCGACCTTCCCCTCCACATCTGCTGCTTGGCCCAGTTTTACACACGGCACGTGACAGATGTGTTAGGCTGATGCTAACAGCTGTGACTGTGCCTGATCCAAGGAGACTGCTGAATTGCAGATAATTGCAGGCCAGGCAGAAGTGAAGGTGCAAAGTCCCAAATTGCTTCTCATCATTTTTTAGGAAGACTAAAATGAGATTGGAGGCCTGTTTGCTGTAACAGTGGATGTGACGGTGATGGTCTCCGTTAATACAAGTGCTAGTCAACACAATCCAAAGGAGATTTAACCCATCATCTCATTTGCTGTTTCCGTGCAGTAATAGGCTGTCAGGCATCGAGTGGCCTAACCAATGATCCTTAAAGGGAGCGTAAGAGGACGATCAAATAAGGTCACAGAAATCGTCAGTTTGAATGGAAGAAGCAGGAGTGATCCTCCAGAGCCCAGAACAAATCTCAGACTCACTCCCGGAATCACCTCCGTCCCTAGACCCCACCTCCCGGGCCGACTCAGTGTAGGATCTGGCTGATTTACCACCTAAGCTGCAGCCAAAAAACATCCCCTCTTGTAAGTCCTTCAGATAAGGGGAAAAGTCAAAGCAGCAGAAATACCAGAGGATGGTGGAATTGTCACTCCCAGTGATCTGCCATTTAACCCAGTGTAACACAGGTACATGAACCCTCCTGTTCATCTCCCACTGAAAGTTACTCCATTAGCATCTGATGCAAAATTCTGGTGTTTATTTCTGAAAAATTAATAAAAGGAATCCAACATTTAACTGAACGGCTGGGGTAAATTTTCAAGGCGTAGGTCGAGCGATAAACTGGCCATGGGGATCAGCATGTCTTAGAGCAGAATCATTGGTCCACGTTGAGCACAATTCCAGTCCTACACGGGGAGCTGAACCAGAAGTAGTGTTTTAAAGGGGGTTGGAGAGGCAATGGTGGGTCGGACTGGGAGTAGTGTGTTCAGGGGGGTCTGGGGAGGAAGTGGGGGGTCGGACTGGGAGTAGTGTGTTCAGGGGGGCTGGGGAGGAAGTGGGGGGTCGGACTGGGAGTAGTGTGTTCAGGGGGGGCTGGGGAGGAAGTGGAGGGTCGGACTGGGAGTAGTGTGTTCAGGGGGGGCTGGGGAGGAAGTGGGGGGTCGGACTGGGAGTAGTGTGTTCAGGGGGGCTGGGGAGGAAGTGGGGGGTCGGACTGGGAGTAGTGTGTTCAGGGGGGGCTGGGGAGGAAGTGGGGGGTCGGACTGGGAGTAGTGTGTTCAGGGGGGCTGGGGAGGAAGTGGGGGGTCGGACTGGGAGTAGTGTGTTCAGGGGGGGCTGGGGAGGAAGTGGGGGGTCGGACTGGGAGTAGTGTGTTCAGGGGGGTCTGGGGAGGAAGTGGAGGGTCGGACTGGGAGTAGTGTGTTCAGGGGGGGCTGGGGAGGAAGTGGGGGGTCGGACTGGGAGTAGTGTGTTCAGGGGGGCTGGGGAGGAAGTGGGGGGTCGGACTGGGAGTAGTGTGTTCAGGGGGGGCTGGGGAGGAAGTGGGGGGTCGGACTGGGAGTAGTGTGTTCAGGGGGGCTGGGGAGGAAGTGGGGGGTCGGACTGGGAGTAGTGTGTTCAGGGGGGGCTGGGGAGGAAGTGGGGGGTCGGACTGGGAGTAGTGTGTTCAGGGGGGTCTGGGGAGGAAGTGGAGGGTCGGACTGGGAGTAGTGTGTTCAGGGGGGCTGGGGAGGAAGTGGAGGGTCGGACTGGGAGTAGTGTGTTCAGGGGGGGCTGGGGAGGAAGTGGGGGGTCGGACTGGGAGTAGTGTGTTCAGGGGGGCTGGGGAGGAAGTGGAGGGTCGGACTGGGAGTAGTGTGTTCAGGGGGGCTGGGGAGGAAGTGGAGGGTCGGACTGGGAGTAGTGTGTTCAGGGGGGCTGGGGAGGAAGTGGGGGGTCGGACTGGGAGTAGTGTGTTCAGGGGGGCTGGGGAGGAAGTGGTGGGTCGGACTGGGAGTAGTGTGTTCAGGGGGGCTGGGGAGGAAGTGGAGGGTCGGACTGGGAGTAGTGTGTTCAGGGGGGCTGGGGAGGAAGTGGAGGGTCGGACTGGGAGTAGTGTGTTCAGGGGGGCTGGGGAGGAAGTGGAGGGTCGGACTGGGAGTAGTGTGTTCAGGGGGGCTGGGGAGGAAGTGGAGGGTCGGACAGTGGGTTGGAAGATTTTTGAGGGGCCTGGAAGAGCATGAATGTTCCTCTTGGCCCAACAAAAATCTCTGGCAAACCTTGTATTCACCTGTTTGTGGGCATCTAGCGGCGGTCTGTGTAAGGAGACCTGGTTAGGCCGCTCAATGCTTGTGCCAGCAGGTAGATCATGCATGGCGCTCTGCCCATTGGTCCCTTAAAACTGCAGCAGGGTGCTCTCTACAAAATGGGACCCCGATTAGCATATTACAAGTAGGCCCCCACTTGAAACAGGCATGTGCCTGGGCCGCACACTTGGAGGCCCCAACGAAAATGTTAATGGGCCGATGGGGAGCAGGAACGGGCAATAATGTTTCACCCTGATTTTCAGGGTTCAACCACCTCGTTCCCATGAGGCAAAGGGCCTCAAGGTTGGACTCATGACCGTCCATCTTTAATGAGATGGGTTTGGTCGGAAACATTTTACAACTAAACTTTCGCTGTCCTTGGTTCTCTCTTTTCATTGCTGTTCCTTCCCACTGAGCTGGGATCAAAGATGGCTGCTGATTGACATCAACTGTGTCAGCAGTGAGTGACGAGATGTTGCCATTCCAGAAAGTGTACTGTTTACAGAAAGCGCTGCATTAGGACTGGTCCGGTGTCCGAGAAATCCTCTCCTCGAACTGTGCGGAGCAAACCTTAGAACCATAGAAGAGATACAGCACAGAAGGGGGCCATTCGGCCCATCGTGTCCGTGCCAGCTCGAAGAACAACCAGGTGCCCATTCTAATCCCACCTTCCAGCACCCGGTCCGTAGCCCTGCAGCTTACAGCACTTTAGATGCAGGTCCAGGTACTTTTTAAAAGAGTTGAGGGTCCCTGCCTCAACCACCAATTCGGGCAGCAAGTTCCATACACCCACCACCCTCTGGGTAAAAAAGTCTTTCCTCATGTCCCCTCTAATCCTTCCGCCAATCAGCTTAAATCTATGTGCTCTAGTTCTTGAACTCTCCGCTAGGGGAAACAGGTACTTCCTGTCTACTCTATCTAGGCCCCTCATCATTTTGTACACCTCAATCAAGTCTCCCCTCAGCCTCCTCTGCTCCAAGGAAAACAACCCCAGCCTATCCAATCTCTCCTCGTAGCTGCAATTTTCAAGCCCAGGCAACATTCTTGTAAATCTTCTCTGCACTCTCTCCAGAGCAATTATGTCCTTCCTGTAATGTGGTGACCAGAACTGCGCACAATACTCCAGCTGTGGCCTTACCAGCGTTTTATACAGTTCCATCATTACACCCCTGCTTTTGTATTCTATATCTCGGCTAATAACGGAGAGCATTCCGTATGCCTTCTTCACAACCTTATCTACCTGTACTGCCACCTTCAGGGACCTGTGCACA
Source organism: Heptranchias perlo (assembly GCF_035084215.1). Taxonomy (NCBI): domain Eukaryota; kingdom Metazoa; phylum Chordata; class Chondrichthyes; order Hexanchiformes; family Hexanchidae; genus Heptranchias; species Heptranchias perlo. The sequence goes on along the minus strand of NC_090356.1, from coordinate 34,142,257 downwards.
TGCACTCCAAGGTCTCTCACTTCCTCGACCCCTCTCAATATATTCCCGTTTACTGCGTATTCCCTTTTACTGTTTGCCCTCCCTAAGTGCATTACCTCACATTTCTCCAGGTTGAACTCTATTTGCCAATTTTCCGCCCACTCCACCAACCCATTGATATCTTCTTGGAGTCTACAGCTATCCTCTTCACTATCAACTACACGGCCAATTTTTGTGCCGTCTGCAAATTTGCCAATCATACCCCCTACATTCAAATCCAAATCATTAATATATACCACAAACAGCAAGGGACCCAACACTGAGCCCTGTGGCACACCACTGGAAATGGATTTCCATTCGCAAAGACATCCATCGACTTTTACCCTTTGTTTCCTGTTACTGAGCCAATTTTGGATCCAATTCGCCACATTTCCCTGTATCCCATGGGCTTTTACCTTTCTGACCTGTCTGCCATGTGGGACCTTGTCAAATGCCTTACTAAAATCCATGTAGACAACATCCACTGCACTACCCTCATCAATCCTCCTTGTCACTTCCTCAAAGAATTCAATCAGATTTGTAAGGCATGACCTTCCCTGAACAAATCCATGCTGACTATCCATGATTCAACCATGCCTTTCCACGTGACTGTTTATCCTATCTCTCAGTATTGATTCGAATAGTTTGCCCACCACCGAGGTAAGACTGACCGGCCTATAATTGTTTGGTCTTTCCCTCGTACCCTTTTTAAACAATGGTACTACGTTTGTAGTCTTCCAGTCCTCCGGTACCTCCCCTGTATCTAGTGAGGATTGGAAAATTATCCTCAGAGCATCCGCTATTTCCTCCCTGGCTTCCTTCAATAGCCCAGGAAACAATCCATCCGGCCCTGGTGACTTATCAACTTTCAAGGATTCCAGTCCCTCTAGTACTTCCTCTCTCGTTATGTTTACCTTATCCAATATTTCACACCTCTCCTCCTTAACTACTATGTCCGGATCATCCCTTTCCTTTGTGAATACAGAGACAAAATATTCATTTAAAACCCCACCCACATCCTCTGTTTCTACACACAAGTTACCCTGATCATCCCTGATAGGTCCCACCTTTTCCTTAGCTTTTCCAAACCTGCCTTAGACTTTACTCAGCCTCTGTCCTATAAACCAGCACTCAGCCTTTTGAAGTAGTTCCAATTGTCACAAAAAAAACTATTGATTGTTGTTTTGCTGATATTGGAATGATTTGTGGATTTTAGTTTCTGTACTATTCTTTCTGTAGCCCTAGATGTCACTCGGTGGTTTACACAGTAGGCTGACGAGGCCTGTCGCCCTGCCTGGAGTCACCAGCCTCACATTCACAGACCTTTACCTCCCTCCTTTGTTAGACTCAGGTTGGGCCAGCTCCAGATGGAAAGCTTGAATCCGGTTATCGTCTTTCATCACATCGAGATGTTCCTGCACGGAGGGATATCCCTTTAATTGCAAACTAAAATCTCCACATTTGCTAATGTAAGCTATCGGTTCCCAGTGTGGGGTTTCACATCACACAGACGTCTGGGCTTTCACAACACACAGACGTCTGGGCTTTCACAACACACAGACGTCTGGGCTTTCACAACACACAGACGTCTGGGCTTTCACAACACACAGACGTCTGGGCTTTCACAACACACAGACGTCTGGGCTTTCACAACACACAGACGTCTGCTGCTGCTTCACCTGCTCGTGGTCCTCAGGCCCTACACCATTTAATGCAAGGCTCATTTCAATGATAATGTGATGCTGTGAGCTTAATCTCCCAGGTGGATATACAACCCCTTCACCTTCCTTTAAACTGCCAAGATTTGACACCATGACCCAAAATAAACTGCTATTATCATATTTTTCACTGCAAATGATGAATGATGAGGCCCAGACGTTAAGAACATCTGTCAGGCACAGTGCAAACAGATTGATGTGCAGACCACCTCCCCTCAGTAATAGTCTTCTAGTAAGCACTTTTCTTCAGTAGAATAGGTAGAGGAAAGGCATGTAATTACAGGCCGCTGTCAATATTCAGCAGCACTTGCTTTAATCACCATGTCAGGGCTCTGTGCTGACCTTTTGGGTTTCTCCCTCCTCCCCGACTCAGGGATAGAAATCAGAGTTGGAACGGGCAGGCTGTGTTCACTGAAATATCACCACTCTCGGCAATGCCAGACGGCTACGCTTCAGGACTGCTGAAAATGACTGTTCAGAGCTTGCCGTAATAGAAACCTGATTGCAGACAGTGTTTTTAAACAGTTTAATTAGGAAATAGCACATTGATGAATATCTTCCATTTAAAACACCGCTAACAGCAGCTTTATTGCAGCAAATAAATATACGCCCACAAAACGAATTCGACTAAACTCAGCCAGTATCGGGTTTATATCAGATGTCAAAATATGAATGAGAAATCAATTAGATATATTCACAAATATTTTTCTTCTCACAAACTTCATTCTCTATAAACAAATATGGGGCTAGCAATTCAGCCGATGTTTAGCCGCTACGCAGCCTCCCGAAGCTCCAAAATGGCGTCCGGAAATGCGCATGTGACATGCGCCAGACGCCATCTTGGTAAAGGGGTCCACGTACGCGCAGACAACGAACGCCGGCATCGTGTAAAGTAGAGAGAATATGCGTTAGATCAGTGCGCAACACTGATTTAAAGTGACAGACGCCATTTTGGCACCCAATGGTCCAGCCAACGCACTGTCTTAACCACGACCAGCTGAACGTGTCTTAGAGAGGACCCCCCACCAGTGCTATTTAAAGGGACCATGCAGGATTTTCAGGTAAGTTGATGGATTATTGCTTTTGGCTGCTGATGCATTTGTACCTGTATTTGGAGGACTCCTACACTTGAATACTAGGACGAGGGGACATAGTCTAACATTTAGAGTCAGGACTTGCAAGAGTGAAGTGAGGAAACGATTCTTCACGCAAAGTTTGGAATGCTGTTCTGCAAACAGCAGTTGATGCTAGCTCAATTGTTACTTTTAAATCTGAGATTGATAGATTTCTGTGAACCAAGGGTATTAAGGGATATGGGGCGAAGGCGGGTATATGGAGTTAGGACACAGATCAACCATGATCTCATTGAATGGCGGAACAGGCTCGAAGGGCTAAATGCCACTGCCAGCTGCTGCCTCCTGTTATGCGCCACCTTCTCCTGCAAGAAAGCGGGAAGTGTATCGGTGAGGTTTTTAGGGAGCGAGGAAAGAGATTAATAAGCAGGACCTCAAAGGTAATAATCTCCGGATTACTCCCAGGGTCACGTGCCAGCGAGTATAGAAATAGGAGGATAGAGCAGGTGAATGCGTGGCTGGAGAGATGGTGCAAGAAGGAGGGCTTTAGATTCCTGGGGCATTGGGACCAGTTCTGGGGGAGGTGGGACGTGTACAGGCCGGACGGGTTGCACCTCAACGGAGCTGGGACCAATGTCCTCGTGGAGGGGGGGTTCGCTAGTGCTGTGGGGGAGAGTTTAAACTAATTTGGCAGGGGGATGGGCACCAGGATGTAGCATTGGAAAGGAGAAACAAGGGGCACAAAGGATTGGGAGCGACAGAGAGCACCAGAGCAAGAAATAGTACAGTATTAGGTGGGATCAGACTAAGAGAGAGTACAAGAAAGTCTAAGATAGGTTTGCGGTGCATGTGTGTAAACACACAAAGTGTGGTAAACAAGGTCGGTGAGCTGCAGGGGCAAATAGTCACATGGGAATATGATGTCATGGCGATAGCGGAGACCTGGCTCAAAAAAGGGCAGGATTGGGTACTAAATATTCCTGGATACAAGTGGGGGGAAAAAAAAATCAGATAAGGGCCGTTTTTGGGCGCGGGTAGCTTGATGCACTATTACCCCCGCCCAATGAGCCCGCACAGGCAGGACCCGAGTTTTGGCCAGCTGGAGCACTCACCTGTAATCAGCGTTCCATTCCCGGCCTTGCACGTGGAATCAATGCAATTCACACTTTTCACCACCAGAGGGAGCTCAATCTCTTAAAGGGAGAATGATTTTTACGAATCTCTTAAAGGTAGCTGGTACCTGTTATTTGCTGAAAATAACAGTCCACTGTCTGCATGGAATCTGAACAGAGATCAGACATCACACACGTTAAACACAGATACAGGCCCCATCCCTATGTTTACACACTGATGAGTTATGTTAAAACATTGAATAAAGATTGCACACTACTAAATCCCACATCCTCCAATCTGCACGCCAGACCTCACCAATCTGCCGATCTGAGTTTGTACCAGGCCTGCGAGAGTGCATGCACCAAGGTTCTCTGCTGATGCACTAGAGACCTCGGTGCGAGAGGTGGACAGAAGGAGGGACATCCTATATCCGCAGTGGTGGGGGGGAGAGGGTGCAAGAGACCTCCAGACATATATCCAAAAGACAGTGGGAGGCAGCGGGGGATGAAGTCAATGCCAGACGCACAGCATCATAGACATGGATGCAGTGCAGGAAGAAGTTCAATGCTTTGACATGAGTGGTCAAGGTGAGTGAGGTCAACTGTCAAGTAGCGTCTCCTACCAACTGCACCACACACGACACCCCCATCACCCACACACCAATAAACTCTTCCCATCAGTACTCAACTCTTCCAATCAGATGCTTCCTCTCACCCTTACACATTACCACTGTTTCAAGCTGCCTACCCACAACTCACAGGCCACACACACTGGCAGCTATTCAACCATGATAGGCCCATCACCCAGACACACGTCCTGCTTTCTTGCAGGAGAAGATGGCGCATATCAAGAGGCAGCAAATGGCCATGGCATTTAACCCCTCGAGCCTGTTCCACCATTCAATGAGATCATGGTGGACCTGTGACCTCACTCCATATACCCGTCTTAGCCCCGTATCCCTTAATAACCTTGGTTCACAGAAATCTATCAATCTCAGATTTAACATTCACAAGTGAGCTAGCATCAACTGCCGTCTGCAGAAGAGCGTTCCAAACATCTCCCACCCTTTGTGTGTAGAAGCACTTCCTCACTTCACTCCTGCACGTCCTGGCTCTAAATGTTAGGCTATGTCCCTGCGTCCTAGTATTCAAGTATAGGAGACTTCCAAAAACAGTTACAAATGTCTCGGCAGCCAGAAGCAATAATCCAGCCACTAACCTGTAAATCCTGCATGGTCCCTTTAAATAGGACTGGTGGGGGGTCCTCCAGGCACTCTAAGACACGTTCAGATGGTCGGGGTTAAGACTGTGCATTGAATTGAGTGTTAAGTCCCAAAATGGTGTCTATCACTTTAAATCAGCGTTGCACACTGATTGAAGCCATTTTCCTGACTTTACATGATTCCAGCGTTCGTTATCGGCCTCTCTGACATCTTGGATATCCGAGAGACCGTGTAGCGCCGAAACAACGGGCACCGCACGGCCCAATTTAGCGCCCAAGGTGTTCAGGAAAGATAGGGAAGGAAAGAAAGGAGGGGGTGGGCGGCAGTATTGATTAAGGAGAATATTGCAATGCTGGAGAGAGAGAATGTCCTGGAGGGGTCAAGGACAGAATCTATTTGGTTAGAGTTGAGAAACAATAGAGGTGCCATTAAACTACTGGGTGTATTGTATAGGCCACCAACTAGTGGGAAGGAGAAAGAGGAGCAAATTTGCAGGGAAATCACAGAGAGGAGCAAGAACTATAGAATAGTGGGAAATTTCAACTATCCTAATATAGACTGGGATAGTAACAGTGTAAAGGGTAAAGGAGGGAGGAATTTCTGAAGTGTGTTCAGGAGAGCTTTTTTGACCAGTACGTTTCTGGCCCAATGAGGAAGGAGGCATTGCTGGATCTGGTTCAGGGGAATGAGGTGGGTCAAGTGGAGCAAGTGTCAGTGGGGGAACATTTAGGGAACAGTGATCATAGTATCATAAGGTTTAGATTAGTTATGGAAAAGGACAAGGAGCAATCTAAAGTAAAAATACTCAATTGGAGGAGGGCCAATTTAAGTGGGATGAGAACGGATCTGGCCCGGGTAATTTGGCAGGCAAAACTGTAATCGAATAATGGGCGGCCTTTAAAGAGGAGATGGTTCGGGTACAGTCTGGGCACATTCTCACGAGGGAGAAGGGTAGGGCAACTAAAACCAGAGCACCCTGGATGGTGAAAGAGATAGTGAGAAAGATGAAGCAGAAAAAAGGGGCATATGACAGATGTCAGGTTGATAAGATAAGTGAGAACCAGGCTGAATATAGAAAGTACAGAGGGGAAATGAGAAAGGAAATAAGAGGGGCAAAGAGAGAGTATGAGAATAGACTGGCAGCCAACATAAAAGGGAATCCAAAAGTCTTCTACAGGCATGTAAACAGTAAACAGGTAGTAAGAGGAGGGGTGGGGCCGATTAGGGACCAAAAAGGAGATCTACACTTGGAGGCAGAGGGAATGGCTGAGGTACTAAATGAGTACTTTGCATCTGTATTTACCAGGAAAGAAGATGCTGCCAAAGTCACAGTAAAAGAGGAGGTAGTTGAGATACTGAATGGGCTAAAAATTGATGAAGAAGAGGTACTTGAAAGGCTAGCTGTACTTAAAGTAGATAAGTCACCCGGTCCGGATGGGATGCATCCTAGGTTGCTGAGGGAAGTAAGGATGGAAATTGTGGAGGTACTGGCCATAATCTTCCAAACATCCGTAGATAAGGCGGGTGGTGCCAGAGGACTGGAGAATTGCAAATGTTACACCCTTGTTCAAAAAAGGGTGTAAAGATAAACCCAGCAACTACAGGCCAGTCAGTTTAACCTCGGTGGTGGGGAAACTTTTAGAAACGATAATCCAGGACAGAATTAACAGTCACTTGGACAAGTGTGGATTGATTAGGGAAAGTCAGCACGGATTTGTTAAAGGCAAATTGTGTTTAACTAACTTGATTGAGGGAGAAACAGAGAGTAGTGGTGAACGGTTGTTTTTCGGACTGGAGGGAGGTGTACAGTGGTGTTCCCCAGGGGTCAGTGCTGGGACCACTGCTTTTCTTGATATATATTAATAACTTGGACTGGGGTGTACAGGGCACAATTTCAAAATTTGAAGATAACACAAAACTTGGAAGTGTAGTAAACAGTGAGGAGGATAGTGATAGACTTCAAGAGGATATAGACAGGCTGGTGGAACAGGCGGACACGTGACGGATAAAATTTAACGCAGAGAAGTGCGACATGATACATTTTGGTAGGAAGAACGAGGAGAGGCAATATAAACTAAAAATGGTACAATTCTAAAGGGGTACAGGAACAGAGAGATCTGGGGGTATATATGCACAAATCTTTGAAGGTGGCAGGGCATGTTGAGAAAGCAGTTAAAAAAGCATACAGGATCCTGGGCTTTATAAATAGAGGCATAGTGTACAAAAGCAAGGAGGTTATGATGAACCTTTATAAAATACTGGTTCAGTCACAACCGGAATATTGTGTCCAGTTCTGGGCACCGCACTTTAGGAAGGATGTGAAGGCCTTAGAGAATGTAGGGGAGATTTACTAGAATGGTTCCAGGGATGAGGGACTTCAGTTATGTGGATAGACTGGAGAAGTTGGAGTTGTTCTCCTTGGAACAGAGACGGTTGTGAGGAGAGTTGATCGAGGTATTCAAAATCATGAAGGGTCTAGACAGAGTAGATAGAGAGAAACATCTCCCATTGGCAGAAGGGTCAAGAATCAGAGGACACAGATTTAAGGTGATTGAAGAATGAAGAATGAAGGGCGACATGAAGAAAAACTTTTTTACACAGCGAGTGGTTAGGATCTGGGAGGGGGATGGCGCTGGTGGAGGCAGATTCAATCATGGCTTTAAAAATGGAATTGGACAAGTACTTGAAGGGGAAAAATTTGCAGGTCAAAGGGATAGGGCGGGGGAGTGGGACTAGCCGGATTGCTCTTGCCAAATGGCCTCCTTCTGTGCTGTAACCATTCTATGATTCTATGCGTGTCCTGAAGACTGTCTGGGTGATGTGACTGTCATGGGTGAATAGCTGCCAGTGTGTGTGACTTGTGAGTTGTGGGTGTGTGGCTTGCAACAGTGGTAATGTGTGAGGGTGAGAGGAAGCATCTGATTGGAAGAGTTGAGTGCTGATTGAAAGAGTTTGTTGGTAGGTGGGTGATGGAGGGTGTAGTGTGTGGAGCAGTGGATGCGGCCAGTGGTGTATTTGGTAGGAGATGCCACTTGACACTTGACCTCACTCACGTTGAACACTTGTGTCGAAGCATTGAACTTCTTCCTGCACTGCATCCAAGTTTGTGGTGCTATGGGCCTGGCATTGACTTCGTCCCCTACTGCCTTCCACTGTCTCGGGAGCATATGTCTAGTGGGCCTCTTGCCCCCCTGCAGATATAGTGCACCAGCAGAGAACCTTGGTGCACACACTCTCGCAGGCCTGGTACAAACTCAGATCGGCAGATTGGTGAGGTCTGGCATGCAGGTTGGAGGATGTGGGATTTAGTAGTGCGCAACCTTTATTCAATGTTTTAACATAACTCAACAGTTTGTAAACATAGGGACAGGATCTGCATCTGTGTTTTACGTGTGTGATGTCTGATCTCCATTCAGACTCTGCTAGGACCCATATCTTACTTTTTGTAAATAAGAGGTGCAGGCTGCCTTTAAGAGGTGCAGGCTGCCTTTAAGAGGTGGAGCCACTCCTGATATTTGCGTCCGCCCCCCCCCCCCTCCCCTGGTGAGAAGTACGAACCTGGTGAGAGCATCGTAGCTAGGCCTGATTGCTGCTCTTCTATCATGTCTCTATCACGAGACATTCTTGCTGCCTCCTCACTTACCTGACAGAAGCGCAGCAATCAGGCCGAGCTACGATGCTCTCGCCAGGTTTGTACTTCTCACCAGCACGGGGGGCCCAGATATCGGGAGCGGCTGCACCATTTAAAGGCAGAATGTCTCGTGCTGCCTGCATCAGAACCACTGGACGCGGGTTAATCGTGCTGCGCGATGACCACGCCCGGATTCGGGGATTAACCAATTTAACCCCCATAAAGTGCCTTGTTTAATACAATTACACGCTTTAGCATCCCTTTTATATTCCTGTCCACTGGCAATTTATGTTTTTTTTTTGTAAAGGTTAAGATGTTGCAACAATTTTCTCACACAAAGTAAGGTCTGAAATTATTAGAAAACATACAGCCTATCCACCAGAGCAAAATGGTCGCTGTCAAAGGTAGCACAGAGGACAGATATCTGACTTAGGGTAATCCCATCAAACAGTTCACACGGCATCATCAAACACCAGAGCAAAGCTCGCCATTCAGTCGTGTACATTTTAGTGAACATGAGGCCGTGAGTCTGCAGACACCACGTGAGTGACCAGAGCCTCGGCTCCTGTCAGACACAGTCTCTGCGCGGAGACTGAGCCCAGTGATTTACAGGCTCACATAAACAAACACATCACCATCCATCACCGTAATTACCAACAGCACTAACCCCATTTTTTCCATGTTAGTGGTATTTGAAAAAGGAATTTTTGAATTAATATACTTAAAGAAGTATTACATCCCAATGGGGATTGCTATCAGTCGGATTACTGAGCGACTGGCATTTATACTGTGTCTTTAACACAGAAGCTTCACAGAGGCGGAATCAGAAATAAATGGAGAGCGCTGGAGAGAAGGGTTTAGGGAGGGTGTGGAGGGGGTTTAGGGAGGGTGTGGAGGGGGTTTAGGGAGGGGGTGGAGGGGGTTTAGGGAGGGGGTGGAGGGGGGTTTAGGGTACGGGTGGAGAGGGGTTTAGGGAGGGGGTGGAGGGGGATTTAGGGAGGGGGTGGAGGGGGGTTTAGGGAGGGGGTGGAGGGGGGTTTAGGGAGGGTGTCGAGGGGGGTTTACGGAGGGAGTGGAGAGGGGTTTAAGGAGGGGGTCGAGGGGGGTTTAGGGAGGGTGTTGAGGGGGGTTTACGAAAGGTGTGGAGGGGTTTTAGGGAGGGGTGGAGGGGGGTTTAGGGAGGGGGTGGAGGGGGGTTTAGGGAGGATGTGGACGGGGGTTTAGGGAGGGGGTGGAGAGGGTTTAGGGAGGATGTGGACGGGGGTTTAGGGAGGGGGTGGAGAGGGTTTAGGGAGGGGGTGGAGGGGGGGTTTAGGGAGGGGGTGGAGAGGGGTTTAGGGAGAATGTGGAGGGGTTGTAGGGAGGGGGTGGAGAGGGGTTTAGGGAGGGTGGAGAGGGGTTTACGGAGGGTGTGGAGGGGGTTTAGGGAGGAGGTGGAGGGGGGTTTAGGGAGGGGGTGGAGGGGGTTTAGGGAGGGGGTGGAGGGGGGTTTAGGGAAGGGCAGAGGGGGGTTTAGGGAGGGGGTGGAGGGGGTTTAGGGAGGGGGTGGAGGGGGGTTTAGGGAAGGGCAGAGGGGGGTTTAGGGAGGGGGTGGAGGGGGTTTAGGGAGGGGGTGGAGGGGGTTTAGGGAGGGGGTGGAGGGAGTTTAGGGAGGGGGTGGAGGGGGGTTTAGGGAAGGGGTGGAGGGGGTTTAGGGAGGGGGTGGAGGGCGTTTAGGGAGGGGGTGGAGGGGGGTTTAGGGAGGGGGTGGAGGGGGGTTTAGGGAGGGGGTGGAGGGGGGTTTAGGGAGGGGGTGGAGGGGGGTTTAGGGAGGGGGTTCTAGTGCAGAGTCAGGTGCTCGAGGCACAGCCAATGCCACACTCTCGACAATTGAAAATCTATTGTTCACTCCTATAATGAGTGATTATCAGAACTAATACGGGCCAGAGCGTGTGTGTTGAAGGGGTCCAGGATTTGACTGCAGCTTCACCCACCCACCCTGCAGCATCCTGTCATGCAACAGGCCTGCACTCTCCCCAACTCACCCCCCCAGGATTGGGGCAGCACCTCGGCCCATTGCCTCGAGGGCAATCCAACGGGCGGTCGGGATCTCAGCTTCTCAAGTGGCGGGTGATGAGGGGACAGCCTGCGGCCCTCCCTGCTGGACCAGGTGAAGGAAACTGTAGGGTGGGGAGTGGGCCTGTTCATAGAATCATAGAATGGTTACAGCACAGAAGGAGACCATTCGGCCCATCGAGGCCGTGTCGGCTCTTTGTAAGAGCAATCCAGTTAGTCCCATTGCCCCACTCTTTCTCCGTTGCCCTGCAAATTTTTCCCTTCAAGTATTTATCCAATTCCTTTTTGAAAGCCACGATTGAATCTGCTTCCAGCACTCTTTCAGGCAACGCATTCCAGGTCATAACAACTCACTGCGTAAAAAAGATTTCCTGATGTCGCCTTTGGTTCTTTTGCCAATCACCTTAAATCTATGTCCTCTGGTTCTCAACCCTTCCGCCAATGGGAAGAGTTTCTCTTTATTTACTTTATCTAAACCCTTCATGATTTTGCACACTTCTATCAAATCTCCTCTTAACCTTCTCTGTTCTAAGCCCACAACCCCAGCTTCTCCAGTCTATCCGCGTCCCTCATCCCTGGAACCATTCCAGTAAATCTCTTCTGTACCCTCTCTAAGGCCTTCACATCGTTCCTAAAGTGCGGTGCCCAGAACTGGACACAATATTCCAGTTGTGGTCGAACCAGTGTTTTATAAAGGTTCATCATAACCTCTTTGCTTTTGCACTCTAGGCCTCTATTTATAAAGCCCAGGATCCCAGATGCTTTTTTAACCGCTTTCTCAACCTGTCCTGCCACCTTCAACGATTTGTACACATATACCCCCAGGTCTCTCTGTTCCTGCACTCCCTTTAAAATTGTACCATTTCGTTTATATTGTCTCTCCTCATTCTTCCTGCCAAAATGTATCACTTTGCACTTCTCTGCATTAAATTTCATCTGCCATGTGTCCGTCCATTCCACCAGCCTGTCTATATCCTCTTGAAGTCTATCACTATCCTCCTCACTGTTCACTACACTTCCAAGTTTTGCATCATCTGTAAATTTTGAAATTGTGCCCTGTACACCCCAGTCCAAGTCATTAATAATATCAATGTTTCCCCATTGTTTCTGCCGCTATCTCACTTAATGTGGAGCAGGATTGTGGGAAAGACCCGGGCCTGAGGGGTGAAAGGCCAGCAATGCAGATAAGTTATCAAAACATTAATTGTAAATAAAATGTGAAACAATTCTTTTTTAAAAGCCAGAGGCTCCCCTAAAGATTGCGTTGTGCCAGGAGTGAACTTACACTGAGTGATCGCAGCCACAGAGTGGGGATATGACAATCTGCTCAGTGCCCCCTCAGTGGGGAACAGAATAATCCGACAGTGTCCTTGCTCCTCAGCGTTCTCCAATGGCCTAGGACAGGTGATCAGTACAGGATTGGAAATACCTGGGATAAATGTACACATCGATACTCTCTAATGCTCATCGTTTAGGCTTAGAAATTATAAATGGCCACTTGTACAGAACAAGGTGTGGCTGAATAAAGTCACAGAATCAGCAATTTGGTAATAGATTCAGAATTGAATGGTCCTTCCTGTGTTAATGTCTTAGTTGCTAGATTCAAAATCATTGCAGTCAGGGCATACCATTCGGGACATGAAAATGCCTTGGACCAACTTGAGGATTGGTTACAAGAAACGGCAGCAGTGAAACTCCTCAGAACTTTCACAGTAAACAGGATCGGGGAAGTAGTGAGTAATTGTGAACTTCACTGGTGGGATAGAGCTGATCAGCCCCCCCCCTCTCCCATAATAGAACCCGTCCGGTCTACACTCCACCCATCTGCAATAGGGAGGAGGGGCGTCTATAACAATATGGGTCATTGTCCCTTATACAATGTAAAGTTACAAATATCGGTAGAGTCCCATCGGGTGATCTGGCTCTGTCACCTGATACATTTTTAAAATTAAAAAGCACCAACGTCAGTACAAAAACTATTCTTTAACCATTTCCTTGACTTAACATGAGCTGTTTCTCCAAATGACAACAGAAGGCAGCAACTTTCCCAATCGTTCAGTCGAGCTGCCATCAGTCAGGATCACTGTTACTGAACACATTCTCCTGTTACACCACTGAAGGGTTTGATACATGAAATTGCTAAAAGGCTTCACGGGGCCATTTTCAAAGACCAACTTCTCACTGCTCACTTAAAAAATGGCCATTTGGCAACTGAAAATCAGGGGGTCCTCACCCTGATGCAATTTTGAGCCAGGCCGGTAAATCGGGGAGCAGCCCAGGCGCCTGAAGGAAGTGTAAAACTGCCTCATTGTGGAAATTGGGATCTTGCGCTGGCTGTGGGCTCCTGATTGTAAACATCAGGTAGGAATGGGTGGATGAGCCCTGTACCCACTCGGCCTGTTTATACCAAGCATCGAGCGGCCTCACCGGCGGCCCTTAAAATCCGCCCAGGAGACTTTCAATTATTTTTTGGTGGGTCCTGGGGTGATCCTCAAAAAGCTCTGGCCCCCAGCCAGCCCGATCGAGGCCCCCTCCCTGGATCGCCTGCCCCCTCCCCCAGACTGCACCTGCCAGCTGGCTCAGCGTGTGTCCCACCCTCCCACAACTGGCCAGCCGCACAACTTGCCAGCGTCAGTCAAACAAACCCCGAGCCAAAAATGGTCCCGGTATTGGGCGGGCAGGGCAGGGCTGGGACAATGGGCGGTGGGGTGGTGAGGGGGTGGGGGCATGAGGGGGGTGAGGGGGTGAGGGGGCAAGGGGAGGGGGGGGTGAGGTGGCAGTTTGCCTCAATACCCCGATCTTGCCTGATTTTCTGCCTCTCTCTTATTAAACGTATTAAATGATGTGGGCGTCGCTGGCAAGGCCGGCATTTATTGCCCATCCCTAGTTGCCCCTTGAGAAGGCGGTGATGAACATTCTCCTCGAGCCGCTGCAGTCCATGTGGTGAAGCTGCTCCCACAGTGCTGTTAGGGAGGATCAGGGGGAAGGGAAGTAATTTTCAAACTATAAATATTCAAAACAAAAGAGCAAGGACTCAGGCAGGCACTTGTATTAACGTCATTAATGTAACAGAATCCTTATTTTGAACTTTCATCCGTTGAAAATGTCAGAATCTGCAAATATTTTTTAATGGACTCATTATTTAAATGCTCGCTTGTGAGACAGGCAGTGAAACACTTGTCAATGTGCTTTCAGAATAAAATATTTTGCTGCATAGTTTTATACTGAGGGGTCCCTCGAGAGCATTTACTATAAGTCAAACGAAGGAGTAAGGCAGTCACCTTTTATCAAGTCCAAATCTGCAGAGGGGCAGGTCGGGAACACAGTCTGGAACTACAGTCTGGGACTACAGTCTGGGCCAGGAACACAGTCTGGGACCACAGTCTGGGTCGGGACCACAGTCTGGGCCGGGAACACAGTCTGGGACCACAGTCTGGGTCGGGACCACAGTCTGGGCCAGGAACACAGTCTGGGCCGGGAATACAGTCTAGGACCACAGTCTGGGTCGGGACCACAGTCTGGGCCGGGAACACATTCTGGGCCGGGAACACAGTCTGGGACCACAGTCTGGGTCGAGACCACAGTCTGGGCCTGGAATACAGTTTTATTCCCGACCTCTGTGCCAGTGAATGAATGTCCCCTGGGCACCGACCCCAGTGTAATCGCCCTCAGTGTCTCAAGTCATTCTTGATAATGATAGGTTCTCTCTCCTGGTATCGCCCTCCTTTCTGTGAAAATTAAGTTTAGCTGGTTTCATAAATGTGGTCGTTGATCTTAGCACAAAGAATTGAACTTGTGACGACTGCCACCTGTGATACCAATGTTAGCCAGGTTGGTTAGGCGGTTACTTAGGGAGCTCGCTGTGTGCAGAGGTTTTGGAACTAGATATGTGTATTAACCCGTACTGTGGATCGATGCATTGAGTGTACGGTACTGATCCACACAGAGCAGGGGGGTTGATTATTGGTCTGTGAGAGCTGTGTGAGTAACACACCAGTGTCCCCAAAGCCCAGGGCTCCTGCTCTTGAGCCATTATTGGGCGAGGACAGAACTCAGAATGACTGTGCCGTTTGTGACATTGACCGTGTGGGCCATGGACCACATCCCAACACGAGCTTTCAGGAGAAGAGGTGAGTAAAGGGCGGGGGCTGGGCGGGGGGGAGCTGTACATTTCACTGTGAGCACAATCTGTCTTGAGGCTGAGGCCCCGTAGCGCAGTGTTTAATAAAACACCGTCATCTTATTACCAAACATCAGGGCACTGTAAATGTTAGTTGTATACCGTTGGTGGTAGATCTGCTAATATTTTGATCCTACCATTAGCAATCTGGCAAATAAGAGTCTGTAATTACAATGATCTTGATTTAAATACTTTATGAGAAGTGATGTAGCAATTCCTCCTCCCCGGGCAGGGGTCCTGTTTAGTGGCTGGTTGGTGAAGTCTCTGCATCATCCCCCTTCAATCTGACCCTCCCCGGTCAGTGAGAAGTCACCAGGTGAATCCATTCCTAATTACTAAATATTGATAAAATTACTGTGCGGTCCTGAGCAGTCAGTTGACAGGAAAATTAAATAATTGTTTATTTTTCCTTCACTATTAACCATGAGTTTCTGGAATGTTCTGTCTGTCCTTGTGGTCACTCCCTGGTTGAGATTAAGAGCAAACCAAGAGGATAATCAGGGATACAAACTGACACCCCTTCAATCCATTTATCGAAGCACCACAGCACTGCTCAATGTTCTTTTATATTCTTTTCCTGAAAGAATGACGGATCTAAACCCTCACACACAAGTAAACCCCAAACCCCAAAGAGGCAAGATCCACAGATCAGTAATTCACCCCAACTGTCCCTTACTCTGCCGACAAAGGGTCTCCAATCATCAGCTCCCAACCACACTTGGAATTCCCCTGGATAACAGGATTATTTATGTTCCTTCACTTCCGCTGTCCATGTTGGCTGGTTCGCTGCTATTACAACAGCCCCGCTGTCGCTCCCCACTTTCACACTTTCCCGCAACTTGAACTGCCAGAAATGTTCTCCCGACCCCAGTCACAAGCCCCTCCCCGGGGAGCAGTAAAGGCAGATTGTGTTCTCCTTTTGTGATGGCTGGGGGCTCTGCTGAGGGCAGTACAGTGCGGGCTGTACATGGCAGCTTGAGCTGGCACTGATCGACCTGGGGAGGGGGCACTGCTGATGTGAGAAGGGATTTAGCTGCTATCTCCGCCATGTGATTGGTCGAGCTGCAGTTGAGAGCAGGTGTTGGCGGATCTGGGAAGTAACAGGCCAATGGCCCGACACCAGCTGGTCCCTCACTGATCCCAATCACGGATCCCCATCACTGATCCCCATCACTGATCCCCATCACTGATCCCCATCACTGATCCCAATCACTGATCCCAATCACTGATCCCAATCACTGATCCTCATCACTGATCCCAATCACTGATCCCAATCACTGATCCCCATCACTGATCCCCATCACTGATCCCAATCACTGATCCCCATCACTGATCCCAATCACTGATCCCCATCACTGATCCCAATCACTGATCCCAATCACTGATCCTCATCACTGATCCCAATCACTGATCCCCATCACTGATCCCCATCACTGATCCCCATCACTGATCCCAATCACGGATCCCCATCACTGATCCCCATCACTGATCCCAATCACTGATCCCCATCACTGATCCCAATCACTGATCCCCATCACTGATCCCCATCACTGATCCCAATCACTGATCTGCAAGGTGCAGAATGAAGGACTGTATCATAGCAGCATTGCCAACACTGTACACAATTTGGGAGCAGGGCTACTGGCGACAGGGCTATTGGGGACAGGGCCATTTGGGAGAGGGCTGCTGGGGCAGGGCCATTGGGGACCAGGCCATTGGGGACAGGGCTATTGGGGACAGGGCCATTGGGGAGAGGGCCATTGAGCAGGGCTATTGGGGACAGGGCCATTGGGGACAGGGCTGCTGGGGCAGGGCCATTGGGGACCGGGCCATTGGGGACAGGGCCATTGAGCAGGGCTATTGGGGACAGGGCCATTGGGGACAGGGCTGCTGGGGCAGGGCCATTGGGGACCAGGCCATTGGGGACCGGGCTATTGGGGACATGGCTATTGGGGGCAGGGCCACTGGGGTCAGGGATATTAGGGACAGGGCCATTGGGGACAGGAATGTTGGGGACAGGGATATTGGGGATATGGCTATTGGGGACAGGGCCATTGGGGACAGGGATATTGGGGACAGGGCCATTGGGGACAGGGATATTGGGGACAGGGCCATTGGGGACAGGGCCATTGGGGACAGGGCTATTGGGGACAGGGCCATTGGGGACAGGGCCATTGGGGACAGGACTATTGGGGGCAGGGATATTGGGGACATGGCTATTGGGGACAGGACTATTGGGGACAGGACTATTGGGGACCGGGCTATTGGGGACCGGGCTATTGGGGGAAGGGCCATTGGGGACAGGGATATTGGGGACAGGGCTATTGGGGACAGGGATATTGGGGACAGGGATATTGGGGACAGGGCTATTGGGGACCGGGCTATTGGGGGCAGGGCCATTGGGGACAGGGATATTGGGGACAGGGATATTGGGGACAGGGATATTGGGGACAGGGCCATTGGGGACAGAGATATTGGGATGGTCCTGCATCATTGGGAATAGTTCAGGGTTCACTGTATGAAGTTGTGTTGATTTGTTCAGAGAGGAGGTTGGTTCCACTCAACAACAATGGGTGCAGGAGCGGAGACTTTCCAGGGTTTACGCCCAGGTGCACTAAATATCATTCTGTATTTGATATGAATTTACTGCAATATATTTGATTATAATTCATTGCAATGTAATTGATTATAATTCATCAAACTATTTGATTATGATTTACTGCAATATATTCGATTATAATTCATTCCACTATATTGATTATAATTTACCACAATATATTTTATTATAGTTCATGGCACTGTATTTGATTATAATTTACTGTATAATAATTGATTATAATTTACTGTATTATAGTTGATTATAATTTACTGCGATATATTTGATTATAATTTACTGTAATATAATTGATTATAATTCACGCACTGTTTTTGGAGTAGGAGTTAATGCAATGCATTTGATTAATTTAATAAACAGCAGTTAATTATAAATTAATATGTTTGATTAGAATTTAATGCACTATATTTGATTATTATAAAATGCACTATATTTGATATTAATTTAATTCACTTTATTTGATTATTTTATGCACTGTATTTGGTTACAGTTGATTCTGATAAATGTAATTTTAATTATAACTAATTAAATGTAATGTACTTGATAAGTTAATGAACTGCATTTGATGATCATTTATTGTATTGTATTTAATTGTAATTTAATACATTATATTTGTTAATTAATTGCATTACATTAAATGTATAGTGAATGCACTATATTTGATACTTTAATGCATTATATTTGAAATCAATTAATTTTGCTGCATTTGATTATAATTTATTGCATAGAATTATATAGAATTACATAGAATTTACAGCACAGAAATGGGCTATTCAGTCCAACAGGCCTATTTATGCGCCACGTGCCTCCTCCCACCTTACATCATCTCACCATATCGACATATCCTGATATTCCAAGGGGAACAGCACCTCATCTTTCGATTAGACACTTTACAGCCGCCCGGCCTCAACATTGAGTTCAACAACTTCACATCATAGAATCATAGAATGGTTACAGCACAGAAGGAGGCCATTCAGCCCATCAAGTCTGTGCCTCATCCCTGGAATCATTCTAGTAAATCTCTTCTGCACCCTCACTAAGGCCTTCACACCTTTCCTGCAGTGCAGTGCTCAGAACTGGACACAATACTCCAGTTGTGGCCGAACCAGTGTTTTATAAAGGTTCATCATGACTTCCATACTTTTGTACTCAAAGTCCAGGATCCCGTATGCATTTTTAACCTCTTTCTCTACCTGTCCTGCCACCTTCAACAATTTGTGCACATATACCCCCAGATCTCTCTGTTCCTGTATCCCTTTTAGAGTTGTGCCCTCTAGTTTATATTGCCTCTCCTCGTTCTTCCTACAGAAATGTATCACTTTACATTTTTCTGCGTTAAATTTCATCTGCCACATGTCCGCCCATGTCACCAGCCTGTCTATATCCTCTTGAAGTCTATCACTATCCTTCTCACTGTTTACTACCCTTCCAAGTTTTGTGTCATCTGCAAATTTTGAAATTGTGCCCTGTACACCCAAGTCCAAGTCATTAATATATATCAAGAAAAGCAGTGGTCCCAGCACCGACCCCTGGGGAACACCACTGTACACCTCCCTCCAGTCCGCTCCTATTTTCTCAGATAGCTACTGCTAATGGTTCTCCAGACACATCTTTTGTTTCTTTATTGTTCAATTACCACCTCCTTTTGCCTTGCACCATCATCCTTTCTGTCATTTAATCATTCCCGTCTTCCACCCTATCACAGACCTTCCCTTTTGTTCCTCCCTTCCCCCACCCCATTTTCTCCTGGCTCTGCACTTGCTTATAAATTGTTAAATCTCTAACTTCTTCCAGTTCTGATGAAAGGTCATCGACCTGAAACGTTAACTCTGTTTCTCTCTCCACAGACGCTGCCTCACTTGCTGAGCTTCTCCAGCATTTTCTGTTTTATTTCAGATTTCCAGCATTCGCAGTATTTTTCTTTTGTTCTTCTAGTCCTTTATCCCTCATGTACTTATCGAACTTCCCCTTAAATGCATCTGTGATATTCGCCTCAACCATTCCATGTGGTAGCAAGTTCCACATTCTAACCAATCTTTGAGTAAAGACGTTTCATCTGAATTCCTTACTGGATTTATTAGAGACTATCTTATATTTATGGCTCTTAGTTTTGGACTCCCCCACAAATGGAAATATCTTGTCTATGTCTACCCTATCAAACCCCTTCATAATTTTAAAGACCTCTATCAGGTTAAAAGAGCCCCGGCCTGTTCAGTCTTTCCTGATCGTTATAACCTCCCAGTTCTGATCATCCTCGTAAATCTTTTTTGCACTTTCTCCAGTGCTTCTGTATCCTTTTTCTAATATGGAGACCAGGGTAGGAATTTAACGCTGAAAAACGGATGGGTTGGGGGCAGGGGGGCAGTGAAAAATTTTAAAATCTAAAACCCGTCCCCATATCCGGTTTTAACCGAGAGGCTGGAACCAACCCACACTGAGGAGGTGAGTTGGTCACTAAAAGCTTTCAAGGAGGCAGCAGGCTTCCATTTTAACAGATTTTTTGATTTCAGACCCTGGGGGCTGGGATTTCTTTTTTATTAGTTCATGGGATGTGGGCGTCGCTGGCGAGGCCGGCATTTATTGCCCATTCCTCATTGCCCTTGAGAAGGTGGTGGTGAGCCTTCCTGGGCCTTCTACTTCACGTCATGTGACAGGAGGTGAGAAGGCCCGAAACAGCAGTTAAGGGCCTTTATTGCACAGCTTGTGGGCCCGGAGTAGCAGAAGTGCTTCCCCCAGGCCCAACAAGCCTACTTGCAGCAACCCTCCCCCCGCCACGATCTCCGACCCCCCCCCATGATCTCTGACCCCCTCTCACGATCTCCGACCCACCTCACAATCTCCGTCCCCCGATCCCACCCCCCAACGATGAACCCCCCCACCCCGCCCCCATCCAACACTTACCTGCTCAAGTCCTCTTCCTTCCTCTTCCCCCGTCTGACTGAGACCAGCCTGTCAATCAGGCCGGCCTGTGGGACGGGAAAACCTCAGAGAAAAAATAGAAGAAGTCCTTCCATCGTAATCGTAAGGAAGTCCGTGAAACCCGTATTTCTGGATTAACAAGGGGGGACCGCTGGACAACTATTTACAGCCCTGCTCCAAATTTACAGTGGGGCCGCACAGTGATTATAGTCTCACCATCGCCCCATTCCTGCCGGACAACAGGCAATAATGAGACTATTATAATAATAATATAATTTAATCCACTGAATATTATCATTCATTGTGCTGTTAGTAATTAATATACTTTCTTGGTATTATAACATGCAGTTTACATCTCCTCCGACGGCTCGCAATTTCCACAATTTGCTTCAATTCAAATACTGGACCCCTCTACCCATCGGGTGAGTAAATGGCAGATAGTGCCTGAGAGTGGGATTAGAACCTGCTACATGATAGTGCCTGAGAGTGACACTAGAATCTACCGCATGATAGTGCCTGAGAGTGGGATTAGAATCTACTACATGATAGTGCCTGAGAGTGAGACTAGAATCTACTACATGATAGTGCCTGAGAGTGAGACTAGAATCTACTACATGATAGTGCCTGAGAGTGACACTGACACCTACTGCATGATAGGACCTGAGAGTGGGATTAGAACCTACTACATGATAGTGCCTCACACTGGCACCTACCGCATGATAGTGCCTGAGAGTGACACGAGAACCAACCGCATGATAGTGCCTGAGAGTGACACTGGCACCAACCGCATGATAGTGCCTGAGAGTGAGACTGACACCTACTGCATGATAGTGCCTGAGAGTGAGACTAGAACCTACCACATGATAGTGCCTGAGAGTGACACTAGAACCTACTGCATGATAGTGCCTGAGAGTGACACGAGAACCAACCGCATGATAGTGCCTGAGAGTGAGACTGACACCTACTGCATGATAGTGCCTGAGAGTGAGACTAGAACCTACCACATGATAGTGCCTGAGAGTGACACTAGAACCTACCACATGATAGTGCCTGAGAGTGAGACTGACACCTACTGCATGATAGTGCCTGAGAGTGAGACTAGAACCTACTGCATATACATAAAGAGCAAGAGGATAACTAAGGAAAGAGTAGGGCCCATTAGAGACCAAAAAGGTAACCTATGAGACGGAAGATGTTGGTTTGGTTCATAATGAATACTCTGTGTCTGTCTTCACAGAAAAGAGAGGGATGATGCAGAGATTGTAGTTAAGGAGGAGGAGTGTGAAATATTGGATGGGATAAACATTGTGAGAGAGGAAGTATTAAGGGGTTTGGCATCTTTGAAAGTAGATAAATCGCCAGGCCCGGATGAAATGTATCCCAGGCTGTTAAGAGAAGCAAGGGAGGAAATAGCGGAGGCTCTGACCATCATTTTCCAATCCTCCCTGGCTACAGGCATGGTGCCGGAGGATTGGAGGACTGCTAACGTTGTACCGTTATTTAAAACGGGAGAAAGCAATAAACCGAGTAATTACAGGCCAGTCAGTCTAACCTCGGTGGTGGGCAAATTATTGGAATCAATTCTGAGTGACAGGATAAACCGTCATTTAGAAAGGCACGGGTTATTCAAGGACAGTCTGAATGGATTTGTTAAGGGAAGTTCGTGTCTGACTAACTTGACTGAATTTTTTGAGGAGGTAACAAGGAGGGTCGATGAGGGTAACGCGTTTGATGTCGTATACATAGATTTTAACAAGGCTTTTGACAAGGTCTCACATGACAGACTGGTCAAAAAAGTAAAAACCCATGGGATCCAGGAGAAAGTGGCAAGTTGGATCCAAAATTGTCTCGGTGGCAGGAAGCATAAGGTAATGGTCGATGGGTGTTTTTGAGACTGGAAGGCTGTTTCCAGTGGGGTTCCGCAGGGCTCAGTACTCGGTCCCTTGCTTTTTGTGATATATATTAATGATTTAGACTTAAATGTAGGGGGCATGATTAAGAAGTTTGCAGATGATACAAAAATCGGCCGTGTGGTTGGTAGTGAGGAGGAAAGCTGTAGACTGCAGGAAGATATCAATGGACTGGTCAGATGGGAGGAAAATTGGCAAATGGAGTTCAATCCAGAGAAGTGTGAGGTAATACATTTGGGGAGGGCAAACAAGGCAAGGGAGTACACAATAAATGGGAGGATACTGAGAGGTGTAGAGGAAGTGATGGACCTTGGAGTGCATGTCCACAGATCTCTGAAGATAGCAGAACAGGTAGATAAGGTGGTTGAGACGGCATATGGGATACTTTCCTTTATTAGCCAAGGTGTAGAATATAAGAGGAGGGAGGTTATGCTAGAACTGTATAAAACATTGGTCAGGCCAAAGTTTGCATACAGTTCTGGTCACCACATTACAGGAAGGATGTGATTGCACTGGAGAGGGTACAGAGGAGATTTACGAGGATGTTGCCCGGACTGGAGAATTTTAGCTATGAGGAAAGATCGGATAGGCTGGGGTTGTTTTCTTTGGAACAGAGGAGGCTGAGGGGAGATTTAATTGAGGTATATAAAATTATGACGGGACTAGATAGCGTGGATAGGGAGGACCTATTTCCCTTAGCAGAGAGGTCAATATCAAGGGGGCATAGATTAAAGTGATTGGTAGAAGGATTAGAGGGGAGCGGAGGAGATTTTTTTTCACCCAGAGGGTGGTGGGGGTCTGGAACTCACTGCCTGAGAGGGCGGTAGAGGCAGAAACCCTCAACTCATTTAAAAAGTACCTGGATGTGCACCTGAAGTGCCGTAAACTACAGGGCTACGGACCAAGTGCTGGAAAGTGGGATTAGGCTGGATAGCTCTTTTTCGGCCGGCACGGACACGATGGGCCAAATGGCCTCCTTCTGTATTGTAAATTTCTATGATTTGATGATTCTAATAGATGTGGATTTGGAAGAACGTGCAGTTAAAAACGAGCAGATTACTTTACCTGCTTAGACCCCGACCGTTTTCAATATTAACCTGCAGGATTCTGCAGGCGGATGAGGTGGTTGCCTGAAGCAGGCGGGAGCCCAATACATTTATGCAAATTTGTGTCCTAATACATCAGTCGGACCCCAATGCATTCCCACTCGGCAGGAGCAGGTTTGCAGCACGTCTGCGCGAGGGAGCCCCACAGTGAAAGTCACGGCCTCCCCTACCCCGGACACTCTCCCTGCCCTTACTCAGGACCCCCATGAAGCCCCCTATCCATCATGACCTGCGAGCCAGTGGTTGGTCAAGGGCAGCTGCTCAGCCTCCTCCAGGTGGGAAGTGGAGCAGCATTTAAACCAGGCACCGCGGTTAAATCACTGGCTTTGGGCTGTCTCCCAGTACAACCAGCTCCTTAAGATACCCACCTCAACCCATCTTAACCCATCTTAACCCACCTTAACCAATCTTAACCAATCTGAACCCACCTTAACCCATCTTAACCCACCTTAACCAATCTGAACCCACCTTAACCAATCTTAACCCATCTAACCCACCTTATCCCATCTTAATCCACCTTAACTAATCTTAGCCCATCTAACCCACCTTAACCCATCTTAACCAACATCAGGTCAAGATTCAGATACAGGCATCTGAATATTATCTTTAATGTTAATCCAAAACATGGACTTTGCATTGAGTGATTGAAACATGTCCGTGGCTTTGAGGTGATGCAGCAGAATGTTTACAGTCTGTGGCAGAAAGCGTTTAATCAGAGACATAAAAGTCTTACAGATGTAAAATTACTATGGGAAAGAATGATTGCTGGTATCTCTGGAAGCTCGTGTAAGATATCACTTCAACTGCCACTCCAAAATACATTTTGCTAACAGAGCAATTTCTACTGTCAAAAACAATGAATGACATTTTGCAGAGTGAAAGGCTTCCAACTGTCTGTGGGCAGAGAACGGTTAGTGTTTGAAAAGTGGACAGATCCCAGTCAATCAAATTCTCATTCCGGATCTTTTCATGAGCAAGCAGGCAGTAAATTCCTGCAGCTTCTTTGTCACCTCCCTGGACAATCAGTGCAATAAATTTAACAACACTGTCAAATCAAGTCAGCGTCCCCACTTGTCACAAGACCTCAGTCCTCCCCCTCCTCCCTCACGCCCTCCCTTCACACACAGCATCTGAATTCTTCATCAAGTTGTTGATGTCAGTACATGAAATATTCAGTCCTTAACTTCCAATCCAGACCAAGATATTGCAGCACTACTGATCAGTGCCCAGTGGAGTTGCATCAAGCTGATATAATGACCCAGTTTGCAAATGAGGTGACGATAAAGTGGGAATGGGATGAGTCCCAGAGAGTGAAAAGCTGCCCTTACTGATGATTTCACTGTCGCATATGGTATTTCAGGCTTAATCCGGACTGATAATATAATTGCTATTCTGAGTGTCTCGACCCCTGATGGCTTTCTCTGAGTCTGTGAAAGGTGAGCTGTGTAATGGGTTGCCTGGCAGGTCCTGCTTTCCATGGGCTGTGGGGACAAGCAAGATTCCAGACAGTTGGGCCTCGATTGCTGCCTGACATTGGGAGTGTTGAGGGCTTCTTCTTGCTTGGGGATCTGCAGACATTGGGACCATTCTCATGGTGTCTATGGGAACCTGGCGGTATCATTACAAATTACATTGAGCCTTCAGCACAGAAACAGGCCATTTGGCCCAACTGGTCCACACTAGCATTCAAACTCTTGGAATTGGTGAGCCCGGACCCTGAGGATCGGGCAGGAAAGTGGAGTTGAGGTTGAAGATTAGCCATGACCTGATTGAATGGCAGAACAGGCTCGAGGAGTTGAATGGCCTCCTCCTGTTCCTATAGGCCTATGACGATGCATGTGGAATAACTTGATTCTATAAAAACCTGTCCTTCAAAAGAGCAATCTGGGCAGATTCTCCATCGACCCCATTTGCCCAGGTCAGCATATATATTGGGCAGCATGAGGAAAGTGTATGGCTTAGAACTACCCATACCCGATGATATCTCAGGCCAGACCCTGTTCATATGAAGGAATAGGGAATTGGAAGGGGTAAAGGATCTGTGTGAAGGGGTGGGGAGTTGGATGGGGTACAGTGTCTGTGTGAGAGGGTGGGGAGTTGAATGGGGTACAGTGTGTGTGTGAGGGTGGGGAGTTGGATGGGGTACAGTGTGTGTGTGAGAGGGTGGGGAGTTGGATGGGGTACAGTGTGTGTGTGAGAGGGTGGGGAGTTGGATGGGGTACAGTGTCTGTGTGAGAGGGTGGGGAGTTGGATGGGGTACAGTGTCTGTGTGAGAGGGTGGGGAGTTGGATGGGGTACAGTGTCTGTGAGAGGGTGGGGAGTTGTTTGGGGTACAGTGTCTGTGTGTGAAAGGGTGGGGAGTTGGATGGGGTACAGTGTCTGTGTGAGAGGGTGGGGAGTTGGATGGGGTACAGTGTGTGTGAGAGGGTGGGGAGTTGGATGGGGTACAGTGTGTGTGAGAGGGTGGGGAGTTGGATGGGGTACAGTGTCTGTGTGAGAGGGTGGGGAGTTGTTTGGGGTACAGTGTGTGTGTGAGAGGGTGGGGAGTTGGATGGGGTACAGTGTCTGTGTGTGAGGGTGGGGAGTTGGATGGGGTACAGTGTGTGTGTGTGAGGGTGGTGAGTTGGATGGGGTACAGTGTGTGTGTGTGTGAGAGGGTGGGGAGTTGGATGGGGTACAGTGTGTGTGAGAGGGTGGGGAGTTGGATGGGGTACAGTGTGTGTGAGAGGGTGGGGAGTTGGATGGGGTACAGTGTGTGTGTGAGAGGGTGGGGAGTTGGATGGGGTACAGTGTCTGTGTGTGAGGGTGGGGAGTTGGATGGGGTACAGTGTGTGTGTGAGGGTGGTGAGTTGGATGGGGTACAGTGTCTGTGTGAGAGGGTGGGGAGTTGGATGGGGTACAGTGTGTGTGTGAGAGGGTGGGGAGTTGGATGGGGTACAGTGTGTGTGTGAAAGGGTGGGGAGTTGGATGGGGTACAGTGTGTGTGAGAGGGTGGGGAGTTGGATGGGGTACAGTGTGTGTGTGAGAGGGTGGGGAGTTGGATGGGGTACAGTGTGTGTGAGAGGGTGGGGAGTGGGATGG
Organism: Heptranchias perlo; assembly: GCF_035084215.1. Classification (NCBI taxonomy): domain Eukaryota; kingdom Metazoa; phylum Chordata; class Chondrichthyes; order Hexanchiformes; family Hexanchidae; genus Heptranchias; species Heptranchias perlo. Next base: position 34,115,617 of record NC_090356.1, on the reverse strand, counting down.
GGTACAGTGTGTGTGTGAGAGGGTGGGAAGTTGGATGGGGTACAGTGTGTGTGAGAGGGTGGGGAGTTGGATGGGGTACAGTGTGTGTGTGAGAGGGTGGGGAGTTGGATGGGGTACAGTGTGTGTGTGAGAGGGTGGGGAGTTGGATGGGGTACAGTGTGTGTGAGGGTGGGGAGTTGGATGGGGTACAGTGTGTGTGTGAGAGGGTGGGGAGTTGGATGGGGTACAGTGTGTGTGAGGGTGGGGAGTTGGATGGGGTACAGTGTGTGTGTGAGAGGGTGGGGAGTTGTTTGGGGTACAGTGTGTGTGTGAGAGGGTGGGGAGTTGTTTGGGGTACAGTGTGTGTGTGAGAGGGTGGGGAGTTGTTTGGGGTACAGTGTGTGTGTGAGAGGGTGGGGAGTTGTTTGGGGTACAGTGTGTGAAGGGGTGGGGAGTTGGAGGTGTGTGATGGGAGAGATCATTGAGATAACGTTTGAAGAAGTGATGATTGGGTTGGTCATGTTTCTGTTGAAAGGCCAAATTTTACTTTATTTTTCTTTCTATTTAGCTTTAAAATCTATTAATTGTGAAATTTAAAGTGCTTAAAATTAATTAGGATTGATCATTTTTGATGTAAATATTCTATATTTATCTGAGGGAACCCCCAGGAATTCATTCCCAGTTTTGTATGTTCCTTCACACTTTGATATCCTTACTCTTTCTTTCCTCCAATAACAGTGAAGGAATGGTGTGTTCACCCTCAGCATCATTACAAAGCCTCTGTCACTCTCTCCGTTATTCTCGGTGGTCCTTTGATTCAGTGATTAACATTTTCTCATTTTCTCAGTTGGTTTGTCTGTTGAATGTCAATTACTCAATGCAGAATCATCGAGATTCCCCCAGGAGAAGGCCAGGGGGCTATTATGCCTGTGCAGGAGCGGGTCTTTAAGCTAAGCTATCTGCTCTAATCCGATTTCCCTGCCCTTTCCTCATATGATGTTATAGAATTATAAAAACAATTAGAAGGAATGTCCAGTCCACCTAATTGAATGTTTCCTGAGTCTCCAGTGGGAGTGGGCCAGAGGTTGGTGCTTTTGCTGTTACAAGAGCTCCTCACACTGGCTGTTATTTCCTCAAAGACCTCTATTAAACTTGTCAAACATGACTCGCCTTTTACAAATCTGTGCTGGCCATCTTTAATTAACCCGTATCTTTTAAAATGAGTATTAATTTAATCTCATATTATGGCTTTACCCACTACGCATGTTCGGTTGACTGGTCTGTACTTTTTATCCAGCTTAACCCTCTCTAAAAAGAGTTGTTGCATTGTCAGCCTTCCAATCCTCTGATGCAACTTCCATATCCAAGGATGTTTGAAAGATTATAGTCACAGCATCTGCTATTTCCTCTCTGACTTCCCTCAACTCTCTAGGACGCAACCCCCATGATCCAGGACCTTTCACCCCGTCTGATTGATCATCTTGTCCTCTTGTACTCTGTCTTCTCAATACCGCAGTCTTCTGTAAAAACCCAAGCCAAGTCCTCATGTCGTCTCCCCCACTCCTTCATCCTCCTTAAGATTTCCTCTTCCATCTCTAATTGGCCCTACCCTTTGGTTAACTACCTCTTTACTTTCCATGTGTTGATAAAATAATTTGCTATTTCTCTTTCTGTACCTCACCAGTCTTTCTTCACACCCTCCCTTAGTCTTTCTAATCTCCTTTTCACTTCTCCACTATACCTTCCATACTCCGCCTCTTTCTTTTTCTGTCATTAATCTGAGATTTGTCATACGACCTCTAACCTTTTGCCAATTAGAGCAACACCCATTTCCCCATTCACCCTTTTACTATTTATCTGCCTGTAATGAAATGTGTGGAAATAAAGTCTGCCCAGGATCATGGAAGGTTATCACAGAACACATTAGGGTGGAAACTGCACTGTGCATTAGTTAGTGTTGTGAGGATGGGGAAGGTGCTACAATCTGGGTGCAATCCATCTCCGCTGGGTTTCCGGCCCACTGAAGAACAAAGAGTGGACTGGGGAAGGGGAGCAGTTCCTAAGCCCACAATCATTACAGCCATGCTTTAGGGAGGCATCTCTGGGAGAAGTTTCCGGTCTATCTGGAGAATTCCACCCATCTCCCTATCTGATCGTCCCAGCAGTAACTACACAGGATCCCCTTCTGGGCTTTAAGAAGTCTCCAAAAGTCCGATAGGGAAAGGGAACCGATCCCATAGGCTGCTCCTTTGCTCACTGCTTTTTGGGATTTAATCTTTGGACCGATGAAGGCCTTGAATTCCCTCCAGATGCTGCGGGTAGAGTGGGCAGGGTCAGTACCGTCTCCAGAGACATGGGGCTCCCACCCCAAATACTAAAATTGACCCATCTCCGCGATTTGGGCAGGACTGCGGGGCAGCTGATGGGATGTCTCACCCTACCCTTCGGCACTCCCGCCCCATCACACTCCCGCCCCGTCACACTCCTGCCCTGTCACACTCCCGCCCCGTCACACTCCCACCCCGTCACACTCCCACCCCGTCACACTCCCACCCTGTCACACTCCCACCCCGTCACACTCCCACCCTGTCACACTCCCACCCCGTCACACTCCTGCCCTGTCACACTCCCACCCCGTCACACTCCTGCCCTGTCACACTCCCGCCCCGTCACACTCCTGCCCTGTCACACTCCCGCCCTGTCACACTCCCGCCCTGTCACACTCCCACCCCGTCACACTCCCGCCCCATCACACTCCCGCCCCGTCACACTCCCGCCCCGTCACACTCCCGCCCCGTCACACTCATACCCTGTCACACTCCCACCCCGTCACACTCCCGCCCTGTCACACTCCCACCCCGTCACACTCCCGCCCTGTCACACTCCCACCCCGTCACACTCCCGTCCTGTCACACTCCTCCCCCGTCACACTCCTCCCCTGTCACACTCCTCCCCTGTCACACTCCCACCCCGTCACACTCCCGCCCTGTCACACTCCCACCCCGTCACACTCCCGCCCTGTCACACTCCCACCCCGTCACACTCCCGCCCCATCACACTCCTCCCCTGTCACACTCCTGCCCTGTCACACTCCCACCCCGTCACACTCCCGTCCTGTCACACTCCTCCCCTGTCACACTCCCCTGCTTAGGGTCGCCAACTCTGGTTGGACGTATTCCTGGAGATTTCATCACATGACCACCCACCTCCAACCATCTCCGGTATCTTTACAACTAATAAACAAAAGTGTTCAAAGAAAATTTTTAAAAACGCACATTATTTTTAATGTCTCCACGATCTTTCTCCCGGATGTTGCTCGCAGCCGTGTCCAGGAGATTGGAGGACAATCAGTGAGTGTTGGTAACCCTAACCCTGCCCCATACCACTTTTGCCCCCTTGTCAGAGTCTGGTGTTATTTGTATTTGTAGGCTTCCCTCTGTTGTAGATCAAACTCCGATTGTGTGTTTGATTTTCATTTGGTTACAAGGAACTGATGCGTGATATGGGGACGGTGCCAGAGGACTGGAGGATTGTAAATATTACACCCCTGTTCAAAAGGGGTGGGAGGGATAATCCCAGCAAATAAAGGCCAGTCAACCTAACGTCGGTGGTGGAGGAACTTTTAGAGACAATAATCCAGGACAAAATTAATTGGCACTTGGAAAAGAGTAAGTTAATAAATGAGAGTCAGCACGGATTTGTTGAAGGAAAATCGAGTTTGATGAGCTTGATTGAATTCTTTGATGAAGTAATGGAGAGGGTTGATGAGGGTAGTGTGGTTGATGTTGTGTCTTTGGATTTTCAAAAGGCATTTGATAAAGTACCACATAATAGACTTTTGCAAAATTCAAGCCCATGGGATTAAAGGGATTAAAATTGGCTGGGGGACAGAAAACAGAGAGTAGTTGTGAACAGTTGTTTTTCAGACTGGAGGGAAGTTTACAGTGGTGTTCCCCAGGGGTCAGTATTAGGACCACTGCTCTTCTTGATCTATATTAATGACCTGGACTTGGGTATAGAGGGTACAATTTCAAAGTTTGCAGATGACACAAAACTCGGAAATGTAGTAAACAATGTGAAGGATAGTAACAGACTTCAGGAGGACAGAGACAGACTGGTGAAATGGGCAGACACATGGCAGATGAAATTTAACACATAGAAGTGTGAAGTGATGCATTTTGATAGGAAGAATGAGGAGGGGCAATATAAAAAATGATACAATTTTAAAGGAAGCAAAAGAACCAAAGGTAACTTGAGGAAAAACTTTTTTACGTCGCGAGTTGTTATGATCTGGAATGCGCTGCCTGAAAGGGCGGTGGAAACAGATTCAATAATAACTTTCAAAAGGGAATTGAATAAATTGAAGGGAGAAAATTTGCAGGGCTATGGGGAAAGAGCAGGGGAATGGGACTAATTGGATAGCTCTTTCAAAGAGCCAGCACAGGCATGATGGGATGAATGGCCTCCTCCTGTGCTGTACCTACTATGGCACGATGATTCTATGATATGTTCATGTCTGGGCACCAGCAGCTGGTGAAGTGCCCCATTGACCCCTCTGTCAGGCAAATATCTGGCTTTAAAATATGTAGAGAGATTACCGTGACTTGTTAAAGTGCAGAGTCTAATTAGATCAGAATCATAGAATCATAGAAAGGTTACAGCACAGAAGGAGGCCATTTGGCCTGTCAAGCTCATGCTGGCTCTCTGCAAGAGCAATCCAGTTAGTCCCATTCCCTCGCCCTTTCCCCATAGCCCTGCAAATTTTGTTCCTTCAAGTATTTATCCAATTTCCTTTTGAAGGCCACGATTAAAACCGCCTCCACCATCCCCTCAGGCAGTGCGTTCCGGATCACAAACAATCGCTGTGTAACAAAGTTTTTCCTCATGTTGCCTTTGGTTCTTTTGCCAATCACCTTAAATCTGTGTCCTCTGGTTCTCGACCATTTGCCAATGGGAACAGTTTCTCTCTATCTACTCTGTCGAGACCCTTCATGATTTTGAACACTTCTATCAAATCTCCTCTCAACCTTCTCTGCTCCAAGGAGAACAACCCCAGCTTCTCCAGTCTATCCACGTAACTGAAGTCCCTCATCCCTGGAACCATTCCAGTAAATCTTTTCTGCACCCTCTCTAAGGCCTTCCCATCTTTCCTAAAGTGCGGTGCCCAGAATTGGACACAATACTCCAGTTGTGGCTGAACCAGTGTTTTATAAAGGTTCATCATAACTTCCTTGCTTTTGTACTCTATGCCTCTATTTATAAAGCCCAGGACCCTGTATGCTTTTTTATCCACTTTCTCAACCTTCCCTGCCACCATCAACGACTAATGCACATATACCCCCAGATCACTCTGTTCCTGCACCCCCTTTAGAATTGTACCCTTTAGTTTATATTGCCTCTCCTCATTCTTCCTACCAAAATGTAGGAAGAGCAAGAACTTCTCTGCGTTAAATTTATCTGCCATGTGTCCGTCCATTCCACCAGCCTGTCTATGTCCTTTTGAAGTCTATCACTATCCTCCTCACTGTTCACTACATTTCCAAGTGCTGTGTCATCTTCAGATTTTGAAATTGTGCCCTGTACACCCAAGTCCAAGTCATTAATATATATCAAGAAAAGCAATGGTCCCAGCACTGACCCCTGGGGAACACCACTGTACACCTTCCTCCAGTCCGAAAAACAACCGTTCATCACTACTCTCTGTTTCCTGTCACTTGGCCAATTTCGTATCCATGCTGCCACTGTCCCTTTTATTCCATGGGCTTCAATTTTGATGACAAGCCTATTATGTGGCACTTTATCAAATGCATTTTGGAAGTCCATATACACCACATCAACTGCACTACCCTCATCAACCCTCTCTGTTATCTCACCAAAAAACTCAAACAGGTTAGTTAAACACGATTTGCCTTTAACAAATCCATGCTGGCTTTCCTTAATTAATCCACACTTGTCCAAGTGACTGTTAATTTTTCCCGGATTATTGTTTCTAAAAGTTTGACCACCACGGAGGTTAAACTGACTGGCCTGTAGTTGCTGGGTTTATCCTTACACCCTTTTTTGAACAAGGGTGTAACATTTGCAATTCTCCCATCCTCTGACACCACCTCCGTATCCACGGATGTTTGGAAGATTATGGACAGTACCTAAGCAATTTCCACCCTTACTTTCCTGAGTAACCTAGGATGCATCCCATCCGGACTGGGTGACTTATCTACTTTAAGTATAGCTAGCCTGTATAGTACCTCCTTTTTATCAATTTTTAGCCCATATATTATCTCAACTACTTCCTTTTACTGTGACTTTGGCAGCATCTTCTTCCGCGGTAAAGACAGATGCAAAGTACTCATTTAGGGTGTAACTATAAACCCGGCAACTGCAGGAAGATATCAATGGACTGGTCAGGTGGGCAGAAAAGTGGCAAATGGAATTCAATCCAGAGAAGTGAAAGGAAATGCATTTGGGGAGGGCAAACAAGGCAAGGGAATACACAATAAATGGGAGGATATTGAATGGTGTAACAGAACAAAGGGACCTTGGAGTGCATGTCCACAGATCCCTGAAGGTAGCAGGACAGATAGATAAGGTTAACCACCTTAGGTTAAGGAAAAAGCATGTGGGATAGTTTTCTTTATTAACAAGGCATAGAATATAAGAGCAGGGAGGTTATGCTGGAACTGTATAAAACATTGGTTAGGCCACAGCTTGAGTACTGAGTACAGTTCTGGTCATCACATTACAGGAAAGATGTGATTGCACTAGAGAGGGTACAGAGGAGATTTACGAGGATGTTGCCAGGGCTGGAGAATTTTAGCTATGAGGAAAGATTGGATAGGCTGGGGTTGTTTTCTTTGGAACAGAGGAGGCTGAGGGGAGATTTAATTGAGGTGTATAAAATTATGACAGGACTAGATAGAGTGGATAGGGAGGACCTGTTTCTCTTAGCAGAGGGGTCACTGACCAGGGGGCATAGATTTAAAGTAATTGGTAGAAGGATTAGAGGGGAGTTGAGGAGAAATTGTTTCACCCAGCGAGTGATGGGGGTCTGGAACTCACTGCCTGAAAGGGTGGTAGAGGCAGAAACTCTCATCGCATTTAAAAATTACTTGGATGTGCACATGAAGTGCCGTAACCTACAGGGCTACGGACCAAGTGCTGGAAAGTGGGATTAAACTGGACAGCTCTTTTTCAGCTGGCATGGACACGATGGGCCGAATAGCCTCCTTCTATGCCGTAACTTTCTATGATTCTATGATTTATACCTCAGCAATGCCCTCTGCCTCCACATGTGGGTCTCCCTTTTTGGTCACTAATCGGCCCCACCCCTCATCTTACTACCCGTTTACTGTTTACATGTCTATGGAGGACTTTTGGATTCCCTTTTATGTTATTTGCCAGTTTATTCTCATATTCTCTCTTTGCCTCTCTTATTTCCTTTTTCTCCTCCCCTCTGAACTTTCTACGTTCAGCCTGGTTCTCGGTTATATTATCAACCTGACATCTGTCATATGCCCCTTTTTTCTGCTTCATCTTCATCCAGGGAGCTCTGGCTTTAGTTGCCCTGCCTTTCCCCCTCGTGGGAATGTACCCAGACTGTACCCGAACCATCTCCTCTTTAAAGGCCGCCCATTATTCGATTACAGTTTTGCCTGCCAATCTTTGATTCCAATTTACCCGGGCCAGATCTGTTCTCATCCCATTGAAATTGCCCCTCCAACAATTAAGTATTTTTACTCTAGATTGCTCCTTGTCATTTTCCATAACTAATCTAAACCTTATGATATTATGATCACTGTTCCCTAAATGCTCCCCCACTGACACTTGCTCCACTTGGCCCGCCTCATTCCCCTGAACCAGATCCAGCAATGCCTCCTTCCTCATTGGGCCGGAAACATACTGGTCAAGAAAGTTCTCCTGAACACACTTCAGAAATTCCTCCCTTTTTCTGCCCTTTACACTATTACTATCCTAGTCTATATTAGGATAGTTGAAGTCCCCCATTATCACTACTCTATAGTTCTTGCACCTCTCTGTAATTTCCCTGCAAATTTGCTCCTCTATATCCTTCCCACTAGTTGGTGGCCTGTAGAATACACCCAGTAGTGTAATGGCACCTCTATTGTTTCTTAACTCTAACCAAATCGATTCTGTTCTTGACTCCTCCAGGACATCCTCTCTCTCCAGTTCTGCAATATTCTCCTTAATCAATACTGCCACCCACTCCTTCCTTTCCTTTCCTAGCTTTCCTGAACACCTTGTATCCAGGAATATTTAGTACCCAATCCTGCCCTTTTTTGAGCCAGGTCTCCATTATCGCCACGACATCATATTCCCATGTGACTATTTGCCCCTGTAGCTCACCGACCTTGTTTACCACACTTCATGTGTTTACACACATGCACTGCAAACCTACCTTAGACTTTCTTGTACTCTCTCTTAGTCTGATCCCACCTAATACTGTACTATTTCTTACTCTGGTGCTCTCTGTCTCCCCCGATCCTTTGTGCCTCTTGTTTCTCCTTTCCAATGCTACATCCTGGTACCCATCCCCTGCCAAATTAGTTTAAATTCTCCCCCACAGCACTAGTGAACCTCCCCGCGAGGACATTGGTCCCAGCTCCGTTGAGGTGCAACCTGTCCAGCCTGTACAGGTCCCACCTGTCCCAGAACTGGTCCCAATGCCCCAGGAATCTAAAGCCCTCCCTCCTGCACTATCTCTCCATCTGCTCTCTCCTCCTATTTCTGTACTCGCTAGCGCATGGCACTGGGAGTAATCCGGAGATTACTACCTTTGAGGTCCTGCTTATAAATCTCTTTCCTAGCTCCATAAAATCTACCCGCAGGACCTCATCCCTCTTTAGAGAGTCATAGAGTTAGAGTCATAGAGTTATACAGCATGGATAGAGGCCCTTCGGCCCATCGTGTCCGCGCCGGCCATCAGCCCTGTCTACTCTAATCCCATATTCCAGCATTTGGTCCGTCGCCTTGTATGCTATGGCATTTCAAGTGCTCATCCAAATGCTTCTTGAATGTTGTGAGGGTTCCTGCCTCCACAACCCTTTCAGGCAGTGAGTTCCAGAATCCAACCACTCTCTGGGTGAAAAAGTTCTTTCTCAAATCCCCTCTAAACCTCCCGCCTTTTACCTTGAATCTATGTCCCCTTGTTATAGAACCCTCAACGAAGGGAAAAAGCTCCTTAGTATCCATCCTATCTGTGCCCCTCATAATTTTGTACACCTCAATCATGTCCCCCCTCAGCCTCCTCTGCTCCAAGGAAAACAAAACCAATCTTCCCAGTCTCTCTTCATAGCTGAAGCGCTCCAGCCCTGGTAACATCCTGGTGAATCTCCTCTGCACCCTCTCCAAAGCGATCACATCCTTCCTGTAGTGTGGCGACCAGAACTGCACACAGTACTCCAGCTGTGGCCTAACCAGTGTTTTATACAGCTCCATCATAACCTCCTTGCTCTTATATTCTATGCCTCGGCTAATAAAGGCAAGTATCCCATATGCCTTCTTTACCACCTTATCTACCTGTTCCGCCGCCTTCAGGGATCTGTGAACTTGCACACCAAGATCCCTCTGACCCTCTGTCTTGCCTAGGGTCCTCCCATTCATTGTGTATTCCCTTGCCTTGTTAGTCCCTCCAAAGTGCATCACCTCGCACTTTTCCGGGTTAAATTCCATTTGCCACTGTTCCGCCCATGTGACCAACCCATCTATATCATCCTGCAGACTGAGGCTATCCTCCTCGCTATTTACCACCCTACCAATCTTTGTATCATTAGCGAACTTACTGATCATACCTTTTACATTCATATCCAAGTCATTAATGTAGAGCACAAACAGCAAGGGACCCAGCACCGATCCCTGTGGTACCCCACTGGCCACAGGCTTCCAGTCACAAAAACAACCTTCGACCATCACCCTCTGCCTTCTGCCACTAAGCCAGTTTTGTATCCAAAGTGCCAAGGCACCGTGGATTCCATGGGCTCGTACCTTCTTGACCAGTCTCCTGTGCGGGACTTTATCGAAGGCCTTACTGAAATCCATGTATACCACATCCACTGCGTTACCCTCATCCACACGCCGAGTCAGCCCCTCAAAAAATTCAATCAAATTAGTCAGACATGATCTTCCCTTGACAAAGCCATGTTGACTATCCCTGATTAATCCTTGCTTCTCCAAGTGGAGACTAATTTTGTCCTTCAGAATTTTTTCCAATAATTTTCCTACCACTGATGTTAGGCTCACTGGCCTGTAGTTCCCCGGTTTTTCCCTACTCCCCTTCTTGAATAATGGTATTACATTAGCGGTTCTCCAGTCCTCTGGCACATCCCCTGTGGCCAGAGAGGTTCTGAATATATGTGTCAGAGCCCCCGCAATCTCCTCCTTTGCCTCACACAGTAGCCTGGGATACATTTCGTCCGGGCCTGGGGATTTATCCATTTTTAGGCCTGCTAAAACCGCCAATACCTCTACCGATGTCGTCGGTACCGTTATGGACCACGACCTCTGGCTGTTCACCCTCCCCCCTCAGAATGTTCTGCAGCTGCTCAGTGACATCCTGGTCCCTGGCACCAGGGAGGCAACACACCATCCTGGAATCACGTCTGCGGCAGCAGAAAGGCCTGTCTGCTCCCCTAACTGGAGTTTAATTTAGATAAATGTGAGGTGATGCATTTTGGTAGATCGAATCGGGCCAGGACCTACTCCGTTAATGGTAGGGCATTGGGGAGAGTTATAGAACAAAGAGATCTAGGAGTACAGGTTCATCGCTCCTTGAAAGTGGAGTCACAGGTGGATAGGGTGGTGAAGAAGGCATTCGGCATGCTTGGTTTCATTGGTCAGAACATTGAATGCAGGAGTTGGGATGTCTTGTTGAAGTTGTACAGGGCATTGGTGAGGCCACACTTGGAGTACTGTGTACAGTTCTGGTCACCCTATTATAGAAAGGATATTATTAAACTAGAAAGAGTGCAGAAAAGATTTACTAGGATGCTACCGGGACTTGATGGTTTGACTTACAGGGAGAGGTTAGACAGACTGGGACTTTTTTCCCTGGAGAGTAGGAGGTTAAGGGGTGATCTTATAGAAGTCTGTAAAATAATGAGGGGCATAGATAAGGTCGATAGTCAAAATCTTTTCCCAAAGGTAGGGGAGTCTATAACGAGGGGACATAGATTTAAGGTGAGAGGGGAGAGATACAAAAGGGTCCAGAGGGGCAATTTTTTCACTCAAAGGGTGGTGAGTGTCTGGAACGAGCTGGCAGAGGCAGTAGTAGAGGCGGGTACAATTTTGTCTTTTAAAAAGCATTTGGACAGTTACATGGGTAAGATGGGTATAGAGGGATATGGGCCAAGTGCAGGCAATTGGGACTAGCTTAGTGGTATAAACTGGGCGACATGGACATGTTGGGCCGAAGGGCCTGTTTCCATGTTGTAACTTCTATGATTCTATGATTCTATGATTCTATTGAATCCCCGATCACTGTTGCTTTCCCTGTCTTCCTCCTCCCCGGCCCTGTACAGCTGAGCAACCCATGGTGCTGTGGGCTTGGTTCTGGATGCATTCCCCAGAGGAACCCTCTCCTTCACCAGTATACCGGTTAGAGAGTGAGATGCCCTCAGGGGACTCCTGCACTACCTGCCTGGTCCTCCTTGTCTGTCTGGCGGTCACCCAGTCCCTCTCTGCCTGCACTCTCTTAAGCTGCGGGGTGACCACCTCCTGAAACATGCTATCTACGTGGCTCTCAGCCTCGCGGATGCACCTCAGTGACACCAGCTGATGTTACAGAATTATTGATCACATTGAGAAATAAAGCAGAAATGATCGGGTCCAATTATTTCAAAAGAAAAATACTGCGGAAGTTGGAAATCTGAAATAAAAACAGAAAATGCTGGAGAAGCTCAGCAAGTCAGGCAGCATCAGTGGAGAAAGAAACAGAGTTAACATTTCAGGTCGAAGACCTTTTATCAGAACTGGAAGATGTTGAAAGAGTGAAAGTGTTTGAGCAAGTACAGAGTGAGGGAAAAGGGGGAGGAGGGAGAGGAAAGAACAAAAGGGAAGGTCTGTGATAGGGTGCAGGGCACGAGTGATTAAATGACAAAAGGGATGATGGTGCAAGGCAAGGAGGGTGGGAATGGGACAGGTTAAGAAACAAAAGATTGATCAGGAGGAGCTGTAAATGACAGCAGCAGAACCATTACCAGCACCTGCTGACCGAAAAAATGGGAGCAGTGGTTATGATCTGAAGTTATTGAAATCAATGTTGAGTCCGGAAGGTTGTAAAGTGCCTAAACAAAAGATGAGGGGCTGTTCCTCGAGCTTACGTTGAGCTCCATTGGAACAGTGTAAGAGGCCGAGGACAGAGAGGTCAGAGTGGGAGTGGGACGGGGAATTAAAATGACAAGTGGTCGGCAGGTCAGAATCACGCTTGTGGACAGAGCTGAGGTGTTCAGCAAATCGATCACCCAGTCTGCGTTTGATCTCCCCAATGTAGAGCAGACCACATCATAAGGAGTGAATACAGTCTAGTGAATTGAAAGAAGTACAAATAAATCACTGTTTCACCTGGAAGCAGTGCTTGGGGCCCTGGATGGTGGGAAGGGAGGAGGTGAAAGGGCAGATGATGCATCTCCTGCACTCAAATGGGAAGGTGCGATGGGGAGGAGCGGGTGTTGGGGGTGATGGAAGAGTGGACCAGGGTGACGCGGAGGGAGCGGTCCCTTCGGAATGCTGAAAGGGGAGAGGAGAGGGAGCTGTGTTTGATGTTGGGATCACGCTGGATCTGGTGGAAATGTGGAGGCTGATTCTGGGAGGGAAGGGAAGGGGTGAGGGCATAAGTGCAGGAAATAGGACAGACACGGTCGAGGGCCCTGTCAACTACAGTGGAGGGGAATCCTCGGTTCAGGAAAAAGGAAGACATATGGTGCAGAAGGTGGTATCGTCAGAACAGATGTGACGGAAACGGAGAAACTGGGAGAAGGGAATAGAGTCCTTACAGGAAGCGGGGTGGGAGGAAGTGTAATCAAGGTAGCTGTGGGAGTCGGTGGGCTATAATAGATATTGGTTGACAGCCTATCCCCAGAAATGGAGATAGAAGAGTCGAGGAAGGGAAGGGAAGAGTCGGAGATGGACCTTGTGAAGGTGAGGGAAGGGTGGAAATTGAAAGCAAAGTTGATGAAATTTTCCAGTTCGGGGAGAGAGCAGGAAACGGCCCCGATACAATCATCAATGTACCGGAAAAAGGGGTGAGGGAGGGGACCTGAGTGGGACTGGAACAAGGAATGTTCAACATATCCCATGAAAAGGCAGGCATAGCTGGGACCCATACAGGTTCCCATAGTGACACCTTTTATTTGGAGGAAGTGAGTGGAGTCAAAGGAGAAGTTGTTCAACGTAAGAACAAGTTCAGCCAGGTGGAGGAGGGTGGTGGATGGGGATTGGTTGGGCCTCCGTTCAAGGGAGAAGCGGAGGGCCCGCAGGCCGACCTGGTGAGGGATGGAGGTGGAGAGGGACTGGACGTCCGTGGTGAAAAGAAGATGGTTAGGGCCGGGGAACTGGAAACTGTTAAAGTGGTGGGGGGCGTCAGAAGAGTCACGGATGTAGGTTAGACAAGGGGAGAAAAAATAGAGCCAAGATAGGAGGAAATAAATTCCGTGGGGCAAGAACAGGCTGAAACGATGGGTCTCCCGGGGCAGTCCTACGTGTGTATCTTGGGAAGGAGGTAGAAGTGGGCTGTGCGGGGTTGGGGGACTATGAGGTTGGAGGCCATGGGGGGAAGATCTCCAGAGGAGATGAGGTCAGTGACGGTCTGGGAAACTATGACTTGATGTTTGGCGGTGAGGTCATGGTCCAGGGGGAGGTAGGAGGAGGTGTCGGAGAGTTGGCGTTCAGCCTCCGCGAGGTAGAGGTCGGTTCACCAAACAACAACAGCACCACCCTTGTCAGCAGGTTTAATGACAATGTCAGGGTTGGAGCTGAGGGAACGGAGTGCTGCGAGTTCCGAGGGAGGTAGTGTTTAATTCATGGCCTCTTCTCTCCCAGGATTGCCCCACCTTGAAGAAGTTCTGCTGTTCTCTCCAACACAACTTCCGTTTGTCTCTTTTACCTTGTTCATGTTCATTGTTTTCTGTTTCCCTTCTCGTGTTTGATCAGCTTTCACAGCCACTTCTCTTTCCTCAGCAACTGTCTCCGGCTCCAACTTATTCCACATGGTTTCCAACTTAAATTCCACCCTTTGTGTTTCACCTGTGATTACAGATATCTCCATGATATTCAGCGTTCCTCGAACCACTGCTCTCGTCACGTCCTGAGATCCACGCTCAATGCCATGCGCTGCCATATGCCTGCTCTCGACCTCTCTCTCCAGCAGCTCCGACTCACTCTATCTCAGAGTTGTCCTGGTCCGTGGTTCCATTTCATCCTTCGTCTCATCCGACGCTTTAACAAAAAACTTTTTGTCTTCCTTTCAGGTGTCAAGGACCGCAAGTTTCAACAACTCTTAGATACCAACACCCCCCCGATCCTTCTTCCCCTTCACTTTCCTCTGACCCTAACCCTCCCTCCAATTTCACCCTCTGTCGTGTTTTCATTAACCCCTCTGACCTTCCCCTCAGCAAAGGCCTCAGCCCCGTCCCTTTACACCCCCACCTCAATGAATTTCGAGCTGGACATGATGCTGAGCTCTTCCATTGCCTTTGCCTCCGTGTCCACTTCTTTGGCCAGGAGTATTCCCCCGCCCCACAGCGGACCCTTTCCCCCATCTTCAGAATTCTCGTTCCTCCTGGACCCCACCCTCTGGCCTCTTTCGCTCTCTTGACCTTTTCATTGCGAGCTGTCAGTGTGACATCGGCCATCTCAATTTCTCTGCTCCCCTCACTCACTCTAAGCTCCCTCCCTCTGAACTCGCAGCACTCCATTCCCTCAGCTCCAACCCTGACATTGTCATTAAACCTGTTGATTAGGGCGGTGCTGTTGTTGTTTGGTGAACCGACCTCTACCTTGCGGAGGCTGAACGCCAACTCTCCGACACCTCCCCCTACCTCCCCCTGGACCATGACCCCACTGCCAAACATCAAGTCATAGTTTCCCAGACCGTCACTGACCTCATCTCCTCTGGAGATCTTTCCTCCACGGCCTTCAACCTCATAGTCCCCCAACCCCGCACAGCCCGCGTAAGACCATAAGACCATAAGAGATAGGAGCAGGAGTAGGCCATTCGGCCCCTCGAGCCTGCTCTGCCATTCAATGAGATCATGGCTGATCTGATTTTTACCTCAACTCCACTTTCCCGCCTTTTCCCCATATCCTTTGACTCCCTCGCTGATCAAAAACTTTTCTAACTCAGCCTTGAACGTATTCAATGACTCAGCCTCCACAGCTTTTTGGGGTAAAGAATTCCAAAGATTCATGACCCTCTGGGAGAAGAAATTCCTTCTCATTTCCATTCCAAATGGGCAACCCCTTATTCTGAGACTATGCCCCCTAGTTTTAGATTCCCCCATGAGGGGTAACATCCTCTCAGCATCTACCCTATCGAGTCCCCTCAGAATCTTGTATGTTTCAATAAGAACTCCTCTCATTCTTCTAAACTCCAATGAGTATAGACCCAACCTGTTCAATCTTTCCTCATAAGACAACCCTTCCATACCCGGAATCAACCTAGTGAACCTTCTCTGAACTGCCTCCAATACAAGTATGTCCTTCCTTAAATAAGGGCACCAGAACTGTACGCAGTATTCCAGGTGTGGTCTCACCAGCACCCTGTACAGTTGTAGCATGACTTCCCTGCTTTTATACTCCATCCCCCTAGAAATAAAGGCCAATATTCCGTTTGCCTCCGGATTACCTGCTGCACCTGTACGTTGACTTTTTGTGTTTCATGTACGAGGACACCCAGATCCCTCTGTACCGCAGCATTTTGTGGTATTTCTCCATTCAAATAATATTTTGCTTTTTTATTTTTCCTCTCAAAGTGGATGACTTCACATTTCCCCACATTATATTCCATCTACCAGTTTTTGCCCATTCGCTTAACCTGTCAATATTCCTTTGCAGACACTTTGTGTCCTCATCGTAACTTGCTTTTCCACCTATCTTTGTATCATCAGCAAATTTGACCACAAGACACTCTGTTCTTTCATCCAAGTCATTGAAATATATTGTAAATAGTTGAGGCCCCAGCACTGAGCCCTGCGGCACCCACTAGTTACAGATTGCCATTTTGAAAATTACCCTTTTATCCCGACTCTTTGTTTTCTGTTAGTTAGCCAATCCTCTATCCAGGCCACTATATTACCCCCAACACCATGAGCTCTTATCTTGCATCCACTATCTCTGTAACCACTTCCTTTAAGACCCTCGGATGCAAGCCATCAGGCCCAGGGGACTTGTCAGCCTTTAGACCCATTAGTTTACCTAGTACTTTTTCTCTAGTGATAGTGATTGTTTTTAGTTCCTCCCTCCCCTTTGCCCCTTGATTTTCTACTATTATTGGTATATTATTAGTGTCTTCTACTGTGAAGACAGATACAAAATATCTGTTCAATTCCTCTGCCATTTCCTTCTTTTCCATTATTATTTCCCCAGCCTCATCCTCTAAGGGACCAATGTTTACTTTAGCTACCCTCTTCCTTTTTATATACTTGTAGAAGCTTTTACTGTCAGTTTTTATATTTCTTGCTAGTTTACTCTCATCATTTATTTTCTCCCTCTTTATTATTCTTTTAGTCATGCTTTGCCGGTTTTTAAAGTTTTCCCAATCTTCGGGCTTACCAGTAATCGTTGCCATGTTGTATGCTTTTTCTTTTAACCTGATACATCCTTGACTTCCTTAGTTAGCCATGGTTGGTTCACCCTTTTGTGGAGTCTTTCATCCTCACAGGGATATATTTTTCATAGAATCATAGAATCATAGAAGTTACAACATGGAAACAGGCCCTTCGGCCCAACATGTCCATGTCGCCCAGTTTATACCACTAAGCTAGTCCCAATTGCCTGCACTTGGCCCATATCCCTCGATACCCATCTTCCCCATGTAACTGTCCAAATGCTTTTTAAAAGACAAAATTGTACCCGCCTCTACTACTGCCTCTGGCAGCTCGTTCCAGACACTCACCACCCTTTGAGTGAAAAAATTGCCCCTCTGGATCCTTTTGCATCTCTCCCCTCTCACCTTAAATCTGTGCCCCCTCGTTATAGACTCCCCTACCTTTTGTTGCGAGTCATAAAATATCTTTTTAAATGTTTGCCACTGCTTATCCACCATCATACCATCTAATCTGTTTACCCAGTCCACTTTAGCCAATTCCGCCCTCATTCCTTTATAATTGCCCTTATTTAAGTTTAATACAATAGTTTCAGACCCAAGATCCTCACTCTCAAACTGGATGTGAAATTCGATCATGTTATGATCACTGCTTCCCAAGGGATCCTTTACTTTGAGATCATTAATTAATCCTGTATCGTTACCCATTACCAGATCCAAAATGGCCTGTTCCCTGGTTGGTTCTACCTCCTTCCCAAGACCCACATACAACACAGGCCTGGGAGACCCATCGTTTCAGCCTGTTCTTGCCCCACGGAATTTATTTCCTCCTATCGTGACTCTATTTGTTCTCCCCTTGTCCAGTATCTTCAAACCTACATCCGCAACTTTTCTGACGCCCTCCGCCACTTTAACAGTTTCCAGTTCCCCAGCCCCAAACGTCTCCTTTTCACCACGGACGTCCAGTCCCTCTACACCTCCATCCCCCACCAGGACAGCCTGCGGGCCCTCCTCTTCTCCCTTGAACAGAGGCCCAACCAATCCCCATCCACCACCACCCTCCTCCGCCTGGCTGAACTTGTTCTTACGTTGAACAACTTCTCTTTTGACTCCACTCACTTCCTCCAAATAAAAGGTGTCACTATGGGAACCTGTATGGGTCCCAGCTATGCCTGCCTTTTCATGGGATATGTGGAACATTCCTTGCTCCAGTCCCACTCAGGTCCCCTCCCTCACCTCTTTCTCCGGTCCATTGATGACTGTATTGGTGCCATTTCCTGCTCTCTCCCCGAACTGGAAAATTTCATCAACTTTGCTTCCAATTTCCACCCTTCCCTCGCCTTCAAATGGTCCATCTCTGACTCTTCCCTTCCCTTCCCTTCCTCGTCTCTTCTATCTCCATTTCTGGGGATAGGCTGTCAACCACTATCTATTATTAGCCCACTGACTCCCACAGCTACCTTGATTACACTTCCTCCCACCCCGCTTCCTGTAAGGACTCTATTCCATTCTCCCAGTTTCTCCGTTTCCGTCACATCTGTTCTGACGATCTCACCTTCCACACCAGTTCTTCCAATATGTCTTCCCTTTTCCTCAACCGAGGATTCCCCTCCACTGTAGTTGACTGGGCCCTCGACCGTGTCCGTCCCATTTCTTGCACTTATGTCCTCACTCCTTCCCTTCCCTCCCAGAACCATGATAGGGTCCCCCTTGTCCTCACCTTCCACCCCACCAGCCTCCACATTCAGTGTATCATCCTCCGCCATTTCCTCCACCTCCAGCGCGATCCCACCACCAAACACATCTTCCCTCCCCTCCCCTTCCAGCATTCCGTTGGGGCCACTCCCTCCGTGACACCCTAGTCCACTGTTCCATCACCACCAACACCACAGCACCTTCCCGTTCAAGTGCAGGAGATGCAACACCTGACCCTTCACCTCCTGCCTTTCCACCGTCCAGGGCCCCAAACACTCCATCCAGGTGAAACAGTGATTTACTTGTCCTTCTTTCAATTCACTAGACTGTATCCACTGCTCACGATGCGGTCTCCTCTACAATGGGGAGACCAAACACAGACTGGGTGATCGCTTTGCTCAACATCTCTGCTCTGTCCGCAAGCGTGACCCTGACCTGTCGGTCGCTTGCCATTTTAATTCCCCGTCCCACTCCCACTCTGACCTGCGGATGATATCACAGCTTGTATCTGGCAATAGTAGCAACAGTTACCATTTCCAATCGGACCAGGGACGTAGACTGGCCATTTATGAGGACAGGTCAGAATTGGACACTGTGTATCTATTTATTAATAGGCGCTCAGCTATTTTTACACAGTTGGTGAGATGACAGCTCAGCCTCCAGGTACAGTCCTGCCTTACAGCTCTTGTCACTTTAGATATAAAACCCTCTTAATAAAAAACCCTAGGGACACTTCATCGTTCCAAGGACTAGCTACAAAATGCTGTCTTCAACCTTGAAAGACTACATTGAAAACATCATTACTCTGAGCCATAAATCACAATGTCCATTTTGCACCATCACCAAAACCCATTTATCATGTGATAACACCTTGCTTTGTCACAGCACTTTGTAGAACACAACTCCCAACAAGTGGAAAGAGTTTGCTTGAAAAAGATCCAGTTTTCAACTTTGTACACTTTTCCCAAAAGGATGATATAACATGTGCTGAAAAAACAAGCTCTTAACTCCGAGGTTAAAATTGTGATAAATGATATTGAGCGGAATGCCTCCCACCATGCCTGATGTGTATAATTAGTTCATCACAGTGCACGTCAATTTCCATGGCAAATTAGTTTGTTTAACAAAGTACAACATTGGGATTAATGTGTAATCAGTTATCCAAATTATTCACTTATCTAAACAGGGGTGTTTCCTGGAGTGTTTAAACGATTATCTGTGAATGAACTCTGGTTCCCAATGACATGAACAGGAAATAGTTACTTTCCTTCTGCAGCCTGCCTAGACAAATGAGACTCTCTTGACTTTGCACAAATCAGGTAACAACATTTCTAGGTCATGTCTTGCATAAAAGAACTTTAGAAACAGGAAATGGCCATTGAGCCAACAAGCTCAATTTGATCAACTGTAACCCTACCTAACCAGAACTCATCATGTTACTTATTTAACTTACTTAATTTCTGTTCACACGCCTAACTTCCTCATTTCTACCTCATGCCGCCTGTTATTTGAACTCATTGTAAATTCCCGATTATCCATTTTTATTTTTCCCTCTATTGCTAAAAGCAGTAATATCCTTGCTTGGATTAGGTGACCAGAACTCCACCCAGTGCTCAGGATGGGATCTGACCAGTGTGTCAGGCAGCAACAATAAAATGTTTGGGATGTTTTGTTTTCCATCTTTCTGCTAATGCGATTGACTATCTAATTTAGGTTTAATTGTTGCCAAGCACTGTTTTAGTTTCATAGATTTGTCTACATTTATCTCCGGTGAGCACACTGTAAACTGTCCACTTGATAAGTACTCTTCCTTTTATTTCTTCCATACTAATTATTTTACACTTACTCCTATTTAACTGTATTGGCCATCCAGTGGCCCAGTTACCTAAAAGATCCAACCCTTCTCAATCGGATTGCTCTGTGTCCTATTTGGGGCTCACTGCAGGGTTCAATTATGATTCCCTCATTCAAGTCATTTATATAAAGAAATAGAAAGGGCAGCTCGACCATCTGCTGGGGTACCCAGCATTATCTCTGCAATTTGTAAAGTTCCTTATTATGACTGTTCTCTGTTTCCTGTCTCCATACTCAGTGGAAAATTTACAGCACCGCACTCACAAAATCTAAAACCATATCCTCAGACACAACACACATACATACTTACACATATACACACACATATACACAAACACACACATATTAACAAGACTTTATGCAACAGAATAAATTCTTGGATGATTTAATGAATATTGCTATATTCTACTTTTAACATATGAGCCAAAACAACATAATCTTTCGCAGAAATCATTAACCACAGATTAGTCTACTGGGGTTGACAGAGGAAGCGCCTTCACTGCCACTTACTGGCTTCGGTTCCAAAAACAGATGGAAAATGACAGGGTTCTGCAGCATCGCATGGGTGAGCTTTCTAGATTCACTTCAAACAAGGTGAATACAATAATACTGGAGGGATAGAATGAATTCCTTTGAAGCGGATGAGTAGATATCTGTAAACCTTACTAACAATCTTGTGTCTGTTATTATTTTTGTTATGCTTTTATGTCAACACTTAGAATCATACAAATTTACAGCACAGAAGGAGGCCATTCGGCCCATCGTGTATGTGCCGGCTGAGAAACGAGCCACCCAGCCTAATCCCACTTTCCAGCCCTTGGTCCATAGCCTTGTAGGTTAGTGCATATCCAAGTACTTATTAAATGCAATGAGGGTTTCTGCCTCTACCGCCCTTTCAGGCAGTGAGTTCCAGACCCCCACCACCCTCTGGGTGAAAAAAAAATTCTTCAGCTCCCCTCTAATCCTTCCACCAATCTCTTTAAATCTATGCCTCCTGGTTATTGACCTCTCTGCTCAGGGAAATAAGTCCTTCCTATCCACTCTATCTAGGCCCCTCACAATTTTGTACATCTCAATTAAATCACTCCTCAACCTCCTTTGTTCCAAAGAAAACAACCCCAGTCTATCCAATCTTTCCTCATAAAATTGTCCAGTCCTGGCAACATCCTCGTAAACTTCCTCTGTACCCTCTTTAGCGCAATCACATCTTTCCTGTAATGCGGTGACCAGAACTGTACACAGTACTCTAGCTGTGGCCTAACTAGTGTTACAATGTTAGAATGGTATGTAAACTGTTGCTTGTCACAGTGTAGTTGCAGGTTCTGACCATTAGGTGTCGCTGTGGCACAGGTTTCTCAAAGTCTACGGGTGGATGTATAACGGGTGGGTGTATATCAGGTGGGTTTATAACAGGCGGGTGCATAATGGGTGGGTTTATAACTGGCGGGTGCATAACATAGGGTGTATGACAGGCGGGTGTATACCAGGTGGGGTGTATAACGGGCAGGTACATAATGGGAGGGGTGTATAACGGGCGGGTGTATAATGGGCGGATGTATAACAGACAGGGTGTATAACGGGCGGGTGTATAACGGGCGGGGTGTATAACGGGCGGGTGTATAACGGGCGGGTGTATAACGGGCGGGTGTATAACGGGCGGGTCTATAACGGGTAGGTGTATAACGGGCGGGTGTATAACGGGCGGGGTGTATAATGACCGGGTCTATAACGTGCGGGGTGTATAACGGGCGGGTCTATAACGGGCGGGTGTATAACGGGCGGGTCTATAACGGGTGGGTGTATAACGGGCGGGTCTATAACGGGCGGGTCTATAACGGGCGGGTCTATAACGGGTGGGTGTATAGCGGGCGGGTGTATAACGGGCGGGTCTATAATGGGCGGGTGTATAACGGGCGGGTCTATAATGGGCGGGTGTATAACAGGCGGGTCTATAACGGGCGGGTCTATAACGGGCGGGTCTATAACGGGCGGGTCTATAACGGGCGGGTCTATAACGGGTGGGTGTATAACGGGCGGGGTGTATAACGGGTGGGTCTATAACGGGTGGGTCTATAACGGGCAGGTGTATAACGGGAGGGTCTATAACGGGCGGGTCTATAACGGGCGGGGTGTATAACGGGCGGGTCTATAACGGGCGGGTCTATAACGGGCGGGTGTATAATGACCGGGTCTATAACGGGCGGGTGTATAACGGGCGGGGTGTATAACGGGCGGGTGTATAACGGGCGGGTGTATAATGACCGGGTCTATAACGGGCGGGTGTATAACGGGCGGGTCTATAACGGGCGGGTCTATAACGGGCGGGTGTATAATGACCGGGTCTATAACGGGCGGGTGTATAACGGGCGGGGTGTATAACGGGCGGGTGTATAACGGGCGGGTGTATAATGACCGGGTCTATAACGGGCGGGTGTATAACGGGCGGGGTGTATAACGGGCGGGGTGTATAATGGGTGGGTGTATAACGGGCGGGTGTATAACGGGCGGGGTGTATAATGGGTGGGTGTATAATGGGCGGGTGTATAACGGGCGGGGTCTATAACGGCGGGGTCTATAACGGGCGGGTGTATAACGGGCGGGTGTATAACGGGCGGGGTCTATAACGGGCGGGGTGTATAATGGGTGGGTGTATAACGGGCGGGTGTATAACGGGCGGGGTCTATAACGGGCGGGGTCTATAACGGGCGGGTGTATAACGGGCGACTGGTTTTCCGCGTTCACCTGAAGTGCAAATGACCCTCAAAGTCTCTGTGGGCAGAATTAATGAATTAAAGGGACCAAGTTACAGTTTCGGTAATCCTTTACAGATCAGCAAGTTCAGAGAGCTGTGTCGAAACAATCGGACAGTGATAATGGTGTAGAGATAGGCTGGGAGAGCACGTTGGGGGTTAAATTGGAGTTTTACAATACATTCAGTTCTGAGTCAGTGCATAACAAGCCTACAGGAAAGATGTAATACCAGACAAGGTTCAATGTAATGAATGGGAGCAGGTCAGCAACATGAAGGTAGGAGAAATATTAGGGATCAGCGGTCGTAACATAATTAGCTTTAATGTTAAAACAGAAAACGAAAAATCGAGTGACAAGCAAAGGCCGATTAAAGAAAAGCAAACTACAGGGAGACTGAGGAGGGCTGAGCCTGGATAAATTGGAGGGAAAGGTTATCTGGTAAAACAAGGGAGCAGCGGTGGGAATATATAAATGTGAAGTTGGTACAGCACAGCCCAATGTAGGGAAAGGTGTTGATCTCAGGTCATGTTTCTTTGGATGAACAGTCAGATTAAACTGAAAATAAAAACTAAAAATGAACCGTGGAACCTAACGAAACCAAGTGAACAGGATAGAGTCATGAGAACCACCAGAATCTCCAAATAATAAACAAAGAGAGGGAACGAGAGCTCAGGGGGATTGTGGAACAAACTGGCATCAACATAAAGGAAAATAATGGTTTTTATAAAGACACTGGGAAAAAAAACAATCATCAAGGAGAGCGGAGGCTCTCGAATATGAGTACAGAGTGAGATTACTGTGGGAGATTAGGAAATGGCAGAGTTGCTTAATGACTTTGTTCCAGTATTATTTTGTTTATTCATTTTTGGGATGTGGGCACCGCTGGCAAGGCCGGCATTTATTGCCTGTCCCTAGGTGCCCTTGAGAAAGTGGTGCAGTTTGATACAATTTTAGGCTTTGTTAGGCTTGCTGGCCTACTTCAGAGGGCAGTTTAGAGTGTGGGACTGGAGTCACATATCGGCCCAGACCGGGTAAGGACGGCAGGACACCAGTGGACGAGTTGGGTTTTTATGACAATCCAACAGCTTCAGGGTCATTTTTACTGACACCAGCTTTTTATTTCCAGATTTTTAAAACTGAATTCAAATTCTCAAAGTGGCCATGGTGAGATGTGAACTCCCGTTCTGTGAATTATTAGTCCAGTATATAACCACTAACAGAGGAGACTGTGGGTGAGGTACCAACAGAGAAATGAATTAACGAAGAAATAATTTTCGAGGAGCTCAGGATGCTAAAATGGTAAGTGTACAGGGCCAAATGTTAAACAGCCAGAATACTCAAGGTTAATGAGAAAGATTCATTAAAGATGCTAATGGACTGGAGGGGGGCAAATTTTCTACCTCTGTTAAAAGCCGGAAAGGGATAAACCAGGCAATTATCGACTGGTTTGCCTTATATTATGTGTAATATAAAGAAGATTACTCAAGGCGGTAAATAGAGATAAAATAACTGAATACTTTGGACTGATCAAAAATAGTCAATGCGGATTTGAGAAAGAGAGTTTACATTTGACTAATCTGAGAGAACATAATTCATAGGTGGTGGGATGAGGCGAATGTAATTTATATCAACTTCCAGGTAGCATTTGGTAAAGTACTGCAGAAGAAGCTGGTATTGGGTTCATGATATGAAGGGAGAAGTGGTGTGATGGCAAGTGGTGACAGCTAGTGGTTGGGTGGGGGGAGAGGAGGGCTAAGTTTACTGATAATACCAAACTGGGAGGAGTAGAAACTGCCAGAGAGAATGCTGGATACTACAGGAGTTAATGGGTTAAGATGAAGGGCGGTTGAGTGGCAGGTGCCGTTTAACGTAGAAAAATATGATGTAATACATTTTACAAACAAGAATAAAGAACGGAAATAAACTTTAAATGGTAAGTTTCTCAAGGAACACAGGCGTGTAGATAGAGAATCCATTAAAAGTGAGTGGGCAGTTTACAGTAAAAGCCATTGAGAAGGCAAGTGTAATTTGGGGGTTTACAGTGAGAGGGATTGAATACAAAAGCAAACAGTCAATGATAACATAATCGAGGTATTTCAAACGATCAAAGGATTCGATTGGGAAGATACAGAGAAATTAGTTCCTCTGGTGGGGGCCTAATTCTAAAATTCGAGCTTGGCCGTTCAGGAGTGAAATCAGGAAGCACTTTTTCACACAAAGGGTAGTGGAAATCTGGAACTCAATCCCCATAAAAACTGTGGATGCTGGGGGTCAATTGGATCTTTCAAGACTGAGATCGATAGAATTTTGTTGGGTAAGGATATCAAGGGATATGGAACTAAGGTGGGTAAAAGGAGTTGAGATGGAGATCAGCCAGGATCTAATTGAATGGTAGAACAGGCTTGAGGGGCTGAATGACCTTCTCCTGTTCCTATGTTCTTATGAATCTGTACAAAATGTGCTTAGGCTACATCTGGAACTCCTCAAGCAGACTGAGGTTCCACACTATATTAGGATAGAATGGCCCTCGAGACAGCAAAGGAAAACTGGCTGCCAAAGGGCTCCTTCATAAATGCAGTGGGAAAAAGAAAATCATTTCTCTTGGGGGCGGAGCCACTCAAAAATGAGCCGCTTAGAATAAGGGAAACAATGAAATGTTCATCTGCTGTGTTTAGTACAACCTACAACAGCCGATTAGTTAACATGCCTTCCGCTGGTTTTCCTTTGGTTTGCAATGGATGGTTTGACAGGCCACTCAGGATTGAGACTAGCCGACTGACAATCTCTGATGGCTGCTCATCGAAGCAAGTACGGAACAGGCTTCCTTTAGAAGTTGACAAAACGGAAGGAGGCCATTCGTCCCATTGTGCCTTTGCTGGAGCAATCCAAAATAATCCCACTGCCCGACTCTCTCCCCCCGCCCTGTGTAAAGATATTTCTCCGAACCTCTCTCCTCATTCTTTTAGTGACAATTGATGACTTCCTCATCACTCCATTTGATGAGTTTTTCCTATGTACCTGAACAAAATCCATTCGAATTTTAAAAACCTCTATTAAATTTCCTCTTAGCCTTTCCCCAACCAGAGGAAGGTCGTAATCACCTCACTGAAGAACCACCTTTCTGAAAAATCTGTATTAACTCTATTCTTAGCCTCCAATGTTTACCTTGGAAATGGTCAGTAGGCTTTCTTCATAACTACAGGGGGTCGTTTTAACCTAACTCACCCAGCGAGAAACTGATGGGATCAGATTGACCACCTGTTTTGCCCCCTGTCCGATTTTACTCTCCATCGGACGGGGGTAAAACGCACGGCTGATCCGATCTTGTCGGAAGGTAAGATTTTCCAATGCGATTCTATTGTTTATCAGAACATAAAACCATTCCTCCAGCCAATAAATGTATCTCCTCAAGAGGCCGAGCCTATAGTCTATCAGTGGAACAACTGTGCAGAGTTGCCCTGAAACTTGTACATGTCTACAAACAGCTTCTGGCTCAAATTTCCATCTCCTCTACATGGGATAGGGAACACTTATAATCAAATGTTATCCATTAACTGAACCAATTTAAAATGCCCCTCATTTCCCAGAGTTAGAAGGCCATTTCTATTTCTGGTCTATTTCTGAAGCTGTGTATGTGTCAGCTATAAATTGGTGTGGTGTAATTAATCTGGATTCAGTGGATTCAAGAGCCTGACCTATGGATTTGTTTGGCTTCAGTTGTACCTTTTTTCTGTGTTTGGCTCCCATCCTGCATTAATAGGATACAACTCTGAGCAATTACCTTTTATTGATTATAAACGTCTCACAACTTGTCAACTACAGTATACAACCAGGCAAAAATCAATTAAGATATGATTACAAAATGTAATGTTGTGTTTGGTATGATACCTATTGTGTTACCTCGATTATTTTGGCCGGCATTTCTGATCATCTGCTAATATGACACAATGCTGATGTCCTGCAGAACAGGCTCGAGGGGCTGAATGGCCTAATCCTTTTCCCATAACTCTATCCAGAGAGAACCATCTGCAAATTACACTCGGGATTATTCATTGCAGAAATGGAGGAATGCAAAAAAACAAATAAAATAAGGATATTTTATTATTACAATTTTGAAACTTATTGAGGATATAACAAGGAGACAGAGAAGGCTGCCTTTAACTTTACATCGCTTAAAGTGACAAACATCAATTTAAAACTGTAGACATATCCACTAGGCTCAGTGATCAGTGGACCATCAACCTTTGGAATCTCCACTTCTTGGAAGGGTGATTGAGGGTCAGGACTGAGAGTCTGTGGGCAGGTCAGCGTGAGGGTGAGGGTCAGTGTAAGGGTGAGGGTCAGTGTGAGGGTGAGGGTCAGTGTGAGGGTGAGGGTCAGTGTGAGGGTGAGGGTCAGTGTGAGGGTGAGGAGGAGGGTCAGTGTGTGAGGGTCAGGACTGAGAGTCTGTGGGTGAGTCAGTGTTTTCTGGTATAGTGAGCCAGTGTGTAAAGAGTCCCTCTGATAAACGAGAGTCTCTGTACTCTCTGTCTGGCACAGTTTCCCATATCGCAGCACAGACTTTAACCTCCATGTTGCTTCTTGCTGTGAGGGTGAAGAGATGAGAGGCTCAGCACAAGGACATGAATCAGGCCACAGGGAAACTGCCTTCTGCTTAAAAACTCTGAAGAACATTAAATGGATGATATAAGGAAGATGACTTTTCCTTCAGTCTTTAGCTAATACATGGTGTTAATTTATTATTGGTCACCTACAATGTTTTGTATAGCATCAGATTGAAGAAGAGAATCATGCTGCAACTTTATTGCCTTTTTCTCCACAAGAAAATGCAGTGACTTCATTTTACTTTTTAATTAACGGGCTGGGGAGACATGGGACCTTTCCAGACCACTGGAGCATAAAACGATGGAGTGACCTTTCTTCACTTTTCATCCATTCTCTGTTGAGGACATCACTTTGGTTCTATAGATACAGCCAGCCTGCTAATAACTCACCTAAGTGGCTGTTCTTCCAGTGTGAGTATCGGCAAATTATTTGACTATGGGAAGCATCACACTTCTGAACCAGTGTCCACATATCTACAAAGCTCCTTGGTCCCCAGTCAGGAGCAGCTGATTTCCCCTCTCCTAGGTCAAGGAACGTTGAAATGGTGTTTGCAGTGCCCCCTCCACTGGCCTGGTGAGATCAACTTTCACAGGCAAAGAGCTGACCAGTAATCTTCCTGATACATTTGGCTGAGTGTCACACCATTTACCGACTGAGCCATTGGGAATCTCAGCAGAACTTCTTTAACGTTCTGGCAGTACAAAGATCGTTTGCAAAGTAATCTGACATGGTGTTAAATGTTTTTAATCTAACTTGTTCCCAGATGTTTAACACCTCTGTCCAAGACAACAGACTTCATTGTGGTTTTCGTATCTCACTTTTAGTTGAGGCATCACAGTTTGCAATTGTCACAAAAGAAGGAATGTGATATTCCTGCTCTTGTGGGTTTTATATATTTACATTACAGAGCAGTACACCCAGTATGAGAACACTCAAGAGTTTGACAGTTCAAAGCAAAAGATTAGCAGTAGGCCAAGGATAATACCTGGTTAATCCATCAAAAAATAAGAAAAAATTCTGAAATCATTGCACAAGGTTTCAGAACCAAAATAAAGTCCAGTCCAATGCAGCCCTATTCCAGTGAGCCTGAACATCTCAGAGCAAAGCCTGTCAGCTCGATTATTCCGCCAAGTGTCAGGGATTTTCTGCTTAATTAAAGTTGGACTCCATTTACCGCATTTCACTTCAAAGGTGGAAATCTCTGCAGGAAACATTGCCCTCGATTTCCCTTCCCTTTTACAATATTTGTGCTTTATAATGTAAAGCTGATGGAGTTTAAGGTGCTGGTTGAAAACAAAAGCCAGCCCATAAAATGTTTCCTGCCTGTACCAGGCCTGTGACAGTATAGAAGCCAGCAGAATGAAAGGAACATGGCAGAGAGGGACGGGGCAGAGAGGGGCGGGGCAGTGAGGGGTGGGGCAGAGAGGGACGGGGCAGAGAGGGGCGGGGCAGAGAGGGACGGGGCAGAGAGGGTCGGGGCAGTGAGGGGTGGGGCAGAGAGGGACGGGGCAGAGAGGGACGGGGCAGAGAGGGACGGGGCAGAGAGGGACGGGGCAGAGAGGGTGGGGCAGAGAGGGACGGGGCAGAGAGGGACGGGGCAGAGAGGGACGGGGCAGAGAGGGACGGGGCAGAGAGGGACGCGGCAGAGAGGGACGGGGCAGAGAGGGACGGGGCAGAGAGGGTGGGGCAGAGAAGGACGGGGCAGAGAGGACGGGGCAGAGCAATACAGAGAGCGGCGGGGCAGAGAGGGGCAGAGAGAGACGGGGCAGAGAGAGGCAGAAAGGGACGGGACAGAGAGGGGCAGAGAGGGACGGGACAGAGAGGGGCAGAGGGGGACGGGGCAGAGAGAGGCAGAAAGGGATGGGGCAGAGAGGGGCAGAGAGGGATGGGGCAGAGAGGGGCAGGGCAGAGAGGGGCAGAGAGAGACGGGGCAGAGAGAGGCAGAAAGGGACGGGACAGAGGGGTACGGGGCAGAGTGTGGCAGAGAGGGGCGGGGCAGAGTGTGGCAGAGAGGGACGGGGCAGAGTGTGGCAGAGAGGGACGGGGCAGAGAGAGACGGGGCAGAGGGGTACGGGGCAGAGTGTGGCAGAGAGGGGCGGGGCAGAGTGTGGCAGAGAGGGGCGGGGCAGAGTGTGGCAGAGAGGGACGGGGCAGAGAGGGGCAGAGAGAGACGGGGCAGAGGGGTACGGGGCAGAGTGTGGCAGAGAGGGGCGGGGCAGAGTGTGGCAGAGAGGGGCGGGGCAGAGAGGGGCAGAGAGAGACGGGGCAGAGGGGTACGGGGCAGAGTGTGGCAGAGAGGGGCAGAGAGGGGCGGGGCAGAGGGGTACGGGGCAGAGTGTGGCAGAGAGGGGCAGAGAGGGGCGGGGCAGAGGGGTACGGGGCAGAGGGGTACGGGGCAGAGAGGGGCAGGAAGGGGCAGAAGAAACAGGCTTTTTCATTTTCAAATATTAGCATAAGCACTATTTCACAGAGCCTTTCAATTTTGCTATTAAGCCTCTGAATTTACATAGGATCTGAATTAAGACTTAAAAATCAGTTCAAATGCTATGGAGTAGTTGAAAGAGACAATTGTTTCTTTGTGGACCTGTATAGCCATAGGGTTTAAACTGCCAAATGGCCAAATCCTATGCTGCAGCTTTTGTTTAACTAAAATATTTCATTGCATGTTCTTCAAAATACCTCCTCCGTTAACCCTAGATTGAATGCAGATGGTAATGTTGGTGGCATTTGGCTCAAAAGGTAAATGAAAATAGTGAAGATCAATGGAACAATTTCTTTCACTTTCATTAGATGCGAATTTCATGACTCAATGGCAAAAGAACTGGAAATGAATAGTTGATTAAAGTCAGACCACAGAATTATCCAACAGTTTTATAACTGCAAATACCACAAACTTATTAAAAAATAATTGATATTTATGTCATCAAGATAAACACCAGGAGTGTGTGTTAGAATTTCATTTGCTGAGCTGAGACCTGCCACTATACATGCCCACCCTTTCCAATTTCTTGCCCTGTGAGTGGCAGATGTGGGCTGGACTAGCCTGCCGTGAAGCTCCGATGATCAGAGCCAGAATCTGGATACCTCGCAGTGGGCTTTAATCCGTCTAACAATTCCAGTGAGCTCGTGGTGAAGACGAGCAGCAGGGCCGTTCAGAGGCGATGAGTTTCCTGAATTTCCTCGGGCTTTCCGTGAGGAAATTCAGCTACTCTTCCCTAGTAAATGGTTCAGGAACCTCACATGTGAGACTAGAGTTCGGACCTGCCCTGGGGCAGAACACAACGGATGGACAATTCATCCTCCTGAAATGTGTTACCTCACATTTCTCTGCATTAAGTTTCATCCAACATTTATCTGTTCAATCGACTAACCTGCCCTTGTCTTCCTGAATTGACTCCCAATCCTCCTCACAGTTTGGTGTTGATTGCAAATTTTGATATTGTTCCCTGTTCCCAAATCCAGATTATTTATTGGTTGCTTTTCCATCATATTTTGGAACTTCTCTAGAAGGATGATGGTGTGTTTTTCTTAAAC
This sequence comes from Heptranchias perlo, assembly GCF_035084215.1. Lineage (NCBI taxonomy): Eukaryota > Metazoa > Chordata > Chondrichthyes > Hexanchiformes > Hexanchidae > Heptranchias > Heptranchias perlo. The sequence goes on along the minus strand of NC_090356.1, from coordinate 34,084,428 downwards.
TTCAAACGGAATTGAGCGATTACATTTGAATTCTGTGATCATGTAGATACACTGTGGGTGCATGGGCATCTACTACGGTGAAGGACTCGCTACCAGATTTTAAAATCAGATATTAAGCACTGCGTGTTTTACATGTACAGGAAGCACAAGGGCTGCAAAGGGGCAGATAACATGGAGTGCAGTAGCTCTTTAAGGACTGCTGCTCTTAAAAGAACTTTTTCCACTATTTTCAATTGCAAGTGACATCCACTGGTCCTGAGAACAGATGAGGAGGAAGTTCTCTGGTCTGAGGAAGAGTACAAGGATATGGTTGACTATAGTTTACCAACTCAAATGAAAGGAATGTCTGCACCAAGCAATGGGCATCCAACATGGTGTGGATCATAACACCAGCCCCACCCCACACATCCTGTGGCCCCCAACTGCAGTTCCCATATAAAGGTGCCATATTTTGTCACTATAGCTCCTCAAACTACCTGCCTGTTGCACCATTATCAAACTGGGTGGAATGCAGGCTGATTATTGGGGTGCAGCTCACATTATATCCAAATGCTGAAAGTGTTTGTTCTGTGTGTTTTTAAACCTCACAATCATCAAAAGCGAAGCTCACCCTGGTGGCAACCCAGACTATATCCACCCTTCACCTACCAGGAAAAGGTCAAAGTACAAAATATAGGATGGAATCCATAAGGGTATGGGTGAGGAAGAGCTAGCAGCTCCATGTCATCCCAACCAGCTACATGGACTATTGAACTTCTTCTTGCTTGCCCTTGAATCTCACTTACTTAATACATGCTGGAACATGTGGCCAGCCTTCCTATTATACAAAGAACCTTTTCCCACATGTCCCAAACAAACACATGTTCCTTGTCTCTTTGAGGTGGGACTTCTCAAGAGAGTGACCTAACAGAGAAGAGAAGGGAGCTGGCCCCTCACATGAGCACCCATCAAGCACTCTAGAATGGTACAGATCTCTGGCCATCCACAAGGGGCATCCAACAGCTGGGATCTGAGATGAAGAGGCATGAATGAGGCAAGTATCCCTCAGGGTCATGATCCAGCCTTCCAACTCAGCCGTTTCCCTCAGAGAACTGCAGAAGAGGCAAACAGTGGACAGGAGCAGCCCACCACGGGCAAACAGCAGCCAGTAATTGCAGGGCCATCACAAACCCAACAGAAAGTGACGTGTCACAGCCAATTCATGAGGAGCTGCAGCCAGTCATCAGATGTACTGCTCCCACTGACATGGCCTTGAAAAAGAGCAGAGAGGTATGGAAAGAAAGTAATAAGGTGCAAAAAGGGAATATAAAAATAAACTGGGATTTCAAAGCTAACAGCAAAAGTTTTTATAACTGTATTAAGAGAAAGAGTAGTAAGGGGGAATATGGGCCCATTAAAGACAGATGCAGGTGAGCCTATAATGGATAATAAGGAAATGGCATCCTTGTTAAATGAATACTTTGTATCCATTCTCTCAGTAGAGGAAGAGGACAAAATGGCAGCGGTACAAGGAAACCTAAAAATAAGTCAAGGGGTGGAACTTATTGGATTTAATATAAGTAAAAAATATAGTAATGGAGAAAATAATGGGACTTAAGATAGCCACGTCTCCAGGACCTGATCATTTCCGCCGTGGGATATTCAAAAAACAGGTCGGGAAATTGCAGATACGCTAGTGATAATTTTTTTAAGTTCTCTTGGATTGGAAAATTACAAATGTCACTCCGTTAAATAATAAAGGAGGGAGGGAGAAACCAGGAAACAACGGACCTGTCAGTTTAACATCAGTTGTGGGGACATTACTAGAATCTATCATCAGAGACAGAATGACTGAGCATTTGAACAAGTATCAGCTGATCAAAGAGAGTCAGCATGGATTTGTGAATGGTAGGTCATGTCTCACTAATCTAGTTGAATTTTAGAGGAAGTTACTAGCATGGTGGATAGGGGAGTGTCTATGCATGTTGTCTATATGGACGTCCAGAAGGCATTTGATAAGGTTCTGCACAAGAGAATATTCGTAAAAATAAAAGCGCATGGAATTGAAAGTAACCTTGTGACATGGGTCAGTAATTATTTGGAGGTAGGAGACAGAGAGTAGGGATAAGAACATAAGAACATAAGAAATAGGAGCAGGAGTAGACCATTCGGCCCCTCGAGCCTGCTCCATCATTCAATAAGATCCTGACTGATCTTCAACCTCAACTCCACTTTCCCGCCCGATCCCCATATCCCTTGATTCCCCTGGAGTCCAGAAATCATTTGATCTCAGCCTTGAATTAAGGGAATGTTCTCTGTTTGGTGGGATGAGATAGGTGGTGTTCCCCAGAGATCTGTACTGGGGCCTCTGCCTAAATAGAAACTATTTCCACATGGTGGGGGGGAGTTCAGAACAAGGGGGCCATTCAGGAGTCAATCAGGAAGCACATTTTCACACAAAGGGTAGGGGAAATCTGGAACTCTTCCCCCAAAAAGGCTGTGGATGCTGGGGGTCAATTAAATTTTTTAAGACTGAGATTGGTAGATTTTTGTTGGGTGAGGTTATCAATAGTGGGTAAATGGAGCTGAGGTACAGATCAGCCATGGTCTAACTGAATGGCAGAACAGGCTCAAAGGGTTACTCCTGATCCTATGTTGCAGGAGACAAGATACTGGACAAGATACATCCTGCATTCTCACCGAGGGCAAGCACCAGGTAAATAAACACTGAAGCAAAAATACTTGAGTAGGGATATACTAGTTGCATGTGGTATGGAATGTAACATGTAGAATTATTGTCAGAAGGGCAATATGACTGTTGCAGGTGATGGGAGCCAGGCAGAGTTGATAGTAGAGATAGTGGGGATTAAGCACAAAGTGGGCAAGACATAAATATTAACTTGTCTGTTCTCTCCACAGATTGACTGTGTGGTACATCAGAGTGGGAAAGAATTATCGACACCCAGGACACGTATTTTATTTAAAAGACAATGGGATCATTTTCAGCTTGGGCAGGGGTGGAAAACAGACGTTAACGGATCGGCGCCCTGTTACATCCCCCCATCCCGCCCGATTCTCTGACATACTGAAGTCGGCGGGGTGCATAATGGGCGTCAGTTTTCCACCCTGCCAAATTTGAAAATGATCCCCCGAGACCCTTGTGGAATGATGGAATGCCCACATGAGCAAGGATTTTTTAAAATATGTACGGCCACACGTACAGCTCAAGCAGATCGGAAAAGTGTGGGATTTCTGTTGGCTGTGTGAGATCCTGGCAGATCTGGTTGTTCAGTCATTTCAAGTTTTACCGTCTTGGGTCAGACTGGAACAACAACAAGTAAGCATGTGTTGGTGATGGAAGAAGGAAATTCATTAACCTCCAACATATCTTATTCTCCCCAGCTGGTCTTTCCATCCCAGGTTTTGTGCACAGCAGGAACTCAGCATGTCCTCTTCCCATTCCCCTGGGGGGAGTTGCAATGGTTACAGGCCGGCCAGTCATGTGTGGTGATCTCTCCTACTGCAGGTACCATGGCACGGAGTGTGTTCCGACTTGTGCCAGTTCCACAACTAAAGTTGGTGTGCGAGGGGGATCAGTACAGCAGGTAGCACGTGGGGTGAAATTGGCAGTCTCTGTGTAAGGCAGCGACGCACTCAGTGGTTTGCACACTTGTGTCACCTCTAATATTCCAAACTATATCAGAAAATTGACTTCCCTCGTGGAGTAAGTACCGCAACAGTTCAACATTCCTGGATCAGTCCAATAGTTAGAATTTGAAAGAAAACTTTTAAAAGAATGTCATTTGATAATCCTCTCCTCCATTTTGTCCGAAAGGTGAGAAAAGCCATTGGGAATCCTGCTCCGAGTCAATCCTGCTTTCTCAGTTCAATGGTGACTTCACTGTTTTAGAATAAGGCCTGATCCCATTGCGATTCCTAACTTGGGATAAGTATGCCAAGTAACTATTCAGAATTTGCAGCCTGGTGAAGTTAAATAATACACCCCAATGATTCGCTGAATTATTGTTGTTACTCCAACAGTTGGACAATTTAGATTTGTGTTAAGACTCATTTCATAATTCTTGAGCAGCTGTAAACCCTGCTCAATGTGACTTAACACGTGTGATTTTCTGCATTTAGTAAATTGGGTTTGCAAGGTCCATCAGGCAGAATATCACCTCTCCTTTTCGAAGCTAAATATTGCCTGATTTTTAAAAATGCATCAAAATAAGCAGTGAAGTCGACCTGCTGTTCCCATTCAGTGCTAGCCTGTCACCTTCAAATGTTTCCAACACCAGTCAAATTCCCAAGCTGCTCCTTGCCTAAACAGCACTGGTTTGATGAAACACAGAGTTACTTCACACACCTTCTGCTTTGTTATCACAGGAGTATGAACAAGCTCATGAAAAGGGTAACCAGATAAAGACAGATTGTCAGGGACATGTCCCATCAGACTGAACCATTCCTCCTACATGTTGCTTTACACTAGACACAATGTGAGGCAGCACACATATCAAAAGCACAAAATCATTTGTGAGAGGATGTTCATTGCTGAAAACTTTCAGTAGCTAATTCCCATAATTCGAAAGCTGCCAGTACAGCATCCAAGTCTTGTCCCAGCAAAGTGATCTACCAATGTTGCTCTTCTCAATTGCTGATATTCTTTAAAACACTGCGATTGAAAGGTGGTTGATTTAAGTATCGTTGCTTTGTAAGAGAAAATACTGATAGTCTTACTGACCACGTTAGTTCAGATGACTGTACTCTGCTCCCATTCAGTGGCTGCTGGTGACTTTTTGACAGGTGAGGCCCACGCTATATCTGCCAGCATGTTGCCATGCCAACGGGCGCTTCGCGCATGTGCAATGTGCTTTATTTTCTTGGCAATAGAGATCTTTCATTATAAGAAGAATTCAAGGTCAAAGAAAAGAATAAGAGGGGAACCAGTAAAGAGATGGGAGGAGAGGAGACCAATACTTACTTTATCAAAGCCAGCTCCTTTTCTCGAACTTGTTCTTCCCCATGTTCCCCTATAAAAGCACCAGCGGCCACTACAAACAGACTCAAAAGAGGGGTGAGGTGGCTTATTAATAATGTGACACCACGCCGGATATTCTGATATAAACGCTGACTGGAATGTACTGGGTAAACTGAAAATTACTGTTCCAGCAAGTACACCTTGACCAAATTAATCGGAAACTCTGCCACAATCTCCACTGCCTATCTGCGATAATTCTGCATGAGGCGCTACATCACTTGACGAGCCACCTCGGATCCCATTTACAGGAGAAATTAACTCTAGGAGTAAGTACCGCGACAGTTCAACCTGGATCAGTCCAATAGTTAGAATTTGAAAAAAAAACTTTTAAAAGAATGCCATTTGATAATCCTCTCCTCCATTTTATCAGGGAGGTGAGAAAAGCCATTGGGAATCCTGCTCCGAGTTCCAGTCAATCCTGCTTTCTCAGTTCATTAGTCACTGCAAGAGACCCAAGAGCTGCAGCTCTTTCAATTCGCCCTCTGCTGAATATTTGCTGAACCAAAACTCCCAAAGAATTCAGGCAAACCATGATTATTTTCTCTCTACTTGAGAGCAGCTGTCTTACCTTCCCTGAATACAGAAAGACTCAATTAAAGTATGGATAAATTGTTCACCGACATCTCTTAGCCAATTTCGTATCCATGCAGTCACATGGGCTTCAATTTTGCTAACAAGTTTGTTATGTGGCACTTTATCAAACGCCTTTGAAAGTCCATATACACAACATCAACCGCACTACCCTCATCAACCTCTCCATTACTTCATCAAAGAACTTAATTAAGTTAGTCAAACATGATTTGCCTTTAACAAATCTGTGCTGGATGTGATTGATTAACCCATACTTTTCCAAGCGACAATTAATTTTGTCCCAGATTATCATCTCTAAAAGTTTCCTCATCACCGACATTCGGCTGACTGGCCTGTAGTTACCTGGTTTATCACTGTCCCTTGTAAAAACCCAACCAGTTCACTAATGTTCGTCATGGAAGGAAAGCTGCTGCCCCTACCTGTTTCAGCCTACTCTTATTGCTTAGCAAGCCACTCTTTGCAAAAGCAAGCAGCTGATTGAGCTTTAATGCCCATTTAATATCATAGTATCATAGTAGGTATAACACAGGAGGAGGCCATTCAGCCCATCGTGCCTGTGTCGGCTCTTTGAAAGACCTATCTAATTAGTCCCATTCCCCTGCTCTTTCCCCATAGCCCTGCAAATTTTTTCCCTTCAAGTATTTATTCAATTGCCTTTTGAAAGTTATTATTGAATCTGCTTCCACCGCCCTTTCAGGCAGCGCATTCCAGATCATAACAATACGCTGCGCAAACAAAATGTTTCCTCATGTCGCCTCTCGTTCTTTTGCCGATCACCTTAAATCTGTCCCCTCTGGATACTGACCCTTCAATCACTGGAAACAGTTTCTCCTTATTCAAAACTATTCATGATTTTGAACATCTTTATCAAATCTCCTCTTAATCTTCTCTGTTCAAAGGAGACCAACCCCAGCTTCTCCAGTCTCTCCACATAACTGAAATCCCTATCCTTGGTGCCATTCTAGTAAATCTCTTCTGCACCCTCTCCAAGGCCGAGACATCCTTCCTAAAGTGCGGTGCCCAGAATTGGACATAATAAGAACATAAGAACATAAGAAATAGGAGCAGGAGTAGGCCAATCGGCCCCTCAAGCCTGCTCCACCATTCAATAAGATCATGGCTGATCTGATCCCAACCACAAATCTAAAGAACACAAGAAGTAGGAGCAGGACCCGGCCACACAGCCCCTGGGCCCTCTCCGCCACCCACAGGGCCTTGACCGATCCGAACTCAGCTTCATGTCCAATTTCCTGCCCGCTCCCCATAACCCCTAATTCCCTTTACTTCTAGAAAACTGTCTATTTCTGTTTTAAATTTATTTAATGATGTAGCTTCCACAGCTTCCTGGGGCAGCAAATTCCACAGACCTACCACCCTCTGAGTGAAGAAGTTTCTCCTCATCTCAGTTTTGAAAGAGCAGCCCCTTATTCTAAGATTATGCCCCCTAGTTCTAGTTTCACCCATCTTTGGGAACATCCTTACCGCATCCACCTGATCAAGCCCCTTCACAATCTTATATGTTTCAATAAGATCGCCTCTCATTCTTCTGAACTCCAATGAGTAGAGTCCCAATCTACTCAACCTCTCCTCATATGTCCACCCCCTCATCCCCGGGATTAACCGAGTGAACCTTCTTTGTACTGCCTCGAGAGCAAGTATGTCTTTTCTTAAGTGTGGACACCAAAACTGTATGCAGTATTCCAGGTGCGGTCTCACCAATACTCCAGTGTTTTATAAAGGTTCAGCCTAGCTTCCTTGCTTTTGCACTCTATGCCTCGATTAATAAAGCCCAGAATCCAATATGCTTTTTTAACAGCCTCCTTAAATTGTCCTGCCACCTTCAAAGATTTGTGTATGTGCACCCCCTGTTCCTGCACCCCTTTTAAAATTGTACCAATATGGCTGTGATGTATGAAGACGGCAAATTTTCAGGCTGCCCCCATTAACGACCAATTACGATGATTGCTGATGCTCCCCAGGGATAATCACGGTTCTTAACCTCACCTCAAATCCCAGCAACTCCACTGCTGAATGCGTCAAGGTCCCCAGAACTGCGGCAGTGAAATCAAACCTCATTGGTCAGTCCCACACAACACAAGTGGCGCAAAAATCGCAGCCCCAATCTGAAGGCCAGCACTCCAAGTCAAATTATTTTATTTTAAAAGCCTACCTTTTAAAAATCTTTTTGTTTTGCAGCTGAATACTCAGGGATCTGAATTCTGAAAGATTTGAATACTCTCGGGGATAAGACCATTGTGCTGTCCCTTCCTGAGGTATTTTTTCATTTAATAATTTTGACCAATATTTCAAAGTTGTTTAAAGCATCTGTACAACCCTGATATACAATCATTATTTGAGTCTTATATGCAGCTGTGAGTCTGTTACAGATCAGCTGATTCAGACTCAGTACCCAGGTACAAACTCTGGAAAGGTTCATTTCAACTGAACATAATAATGGGGTTCTACTTTATAATTTGGACTAGCTCCTCTGCTGAGGGAATTTGAGGAGCTAGGGTCCAAATTAAAAAGCAGAACCTCAAAGGTAATAATCTCTGGATTATTGGCATTGGGTCAAACAGATTAGACGGTTAAATGAGTGTCTCAAAGAGTGGTGTGGGAGTCAGGGGTTTCGATTCATGGGGCACTGGCACCAGTACTGGGGAAAGAGGGAGCTGTTCCGATGGGACGGGCTACACTTAAACCGGGCGGGGACCAGTGTCCTGGAGAATCGAATAACTAGGTCCATAGATTGGGCTTTAAACCAACAAAGGAGGTAGGGCTCAGGTAAGGGTAAATTTATAAGTGTAAAGAGAAAAGTCAAGGCTGCAGAGCAGAGTAGTGATTTGGGTAAAAACAAGCAGAGTGTGTCAGAAAGGGACGGAGAATTTAACAAAGGTAATGGGGCGTTAGTGACTGAGGTCACATCAGGGAAAAAAAGTAAACAGTTAAAATTAAAGGTGCTATATCTGAATGCTGTGAGGAGGACGCAAAGAGGCTGCAAAGGAATATAGACAGGTTAAGTGAGTGGGCGAGAAGGTGACAGACAGAATATCATGTGGGGAAATGTGAAATTATCCACTTTAGTTGGAAGAATAGAAAAGCAGAACGTTTTTTAAAGGTAAGAGACAAAGAAATGTTAGTATTCAGAGGGATTTGGGTGTCCTTGTACACGAATCATAGAAAGTTAACATGTAGGTACAGCAAGTGATTCGGAAGACAAATGGTATGTTAATTTTTATTGCAAAGGGATTGGAGTATAAGAGTAAGGAGGTCTTGCTGCAATTATATAGGGCTTTGGTGAGACCACACCTGGAGTACTGTATGTAGTTTTGGTCTCCTTACCTAAGGAAGGATTTACTTGCCTTAGAGGGGGTGCAAGGTAGGTTTACTAGATTGATTCTTGGGATGAGAGGGTTGTCCTATGAGGAGAGATTGAGTAGACTGGGCCTATATTGTCTGGAGATTAGAAGAATGAGAAGTGATCTCATCAAAACGTATAAAATTCTTAGAGGGCTTGACGGGGTAGATGCCGAGAGGCTATTTCCCTTGGCTGGAGAGTTTAGAACTAGGGGTCATAGTCTGAAGATAAGTGGTCGGCCATTTAGGACTGAGATGAAGAAAAATTTCTTCTCTCAGAGGGTTGTGAATCTTTGGAATTCTCTATCTCAGAGGGCTGTGGATGCTCAGTTATTGAATATATTCAAGACTGCGATCAATGGATATTTGGACACCAAAGGAATCGAGGGATATGGGGATCGGGCGGGAAAGTGGAGTTGAGGTTGAAGATCAGCCATGACCTTATTGAATGGCGGAGCAGGCTCGAGGGGCCGTATGGTCTACTCCTGCTCCTATTTCTTATGTTCTTATAATAATCTCTTTACCTTGAAGTTGGCCTCGTCCATGAAGCAGAAAATTCACATCAGATGAGCCCAAAATCGCTGACAAGATGTTATAGGTAAGAAAAGCTCCACAAAGTGTAACTTAATGCTTCACAGAGTAAAATGTCACATATTGGGCAAAAAACATGCAACGTAATTGAATAATGAATGGAACACAATTGGACAGGATGACTTAGAAAGAAACCTGGGATTAATAGTTGACTCAGCACTTTGATTGTCTAGATAGTGTGGTGAAGCCACAATAAAAAACACACAGAATGGTGGGACCTAAAGCTAGCACAGTAGAGCATACACCTACGGTTTTATGATCGACTGTTTCCATCCCACTTGGAGTACTTTGCCCAGCTTGAGTCAACATATTAAAAAAGGGACGCACGCAGAAACTGGGGAGGGTATTGAGACGATCAACAAGAATGTTTCCAAGTTTAAAGGGGATGAGATTTGTGAATTGTACATTTGAGAGAGAAGGTTAAGGACGTACGCCATTAAGGCTTCTAAAATAGTCAATGGTACAGTTATTGTATGATGTCAAAGGAAATCAAGCTGGTTCCAACATAGACTATAAATTTAAATTGATGAAAAATAAATTTAGAACAGACACGAGGAAAAACACCTGTACTGTAAAGGTGATGAACCTTTGGAATAATCTGCCAAGCAGAATAGTACAGACAGAGATATCAGGGACATTCAAAATGCAGGTGGATGCTAGCTGAGATAGAGGGGTGGGTTTTGATGAGTGGAATGGTATTCTTTTATGCTTGACTGTTCTTATGATGGGTGAATCTGGATAGCTACAAGTGTAAACTTTGGGTAGTTTATGCGCAGTTTGGTTCATACTTCTAAACGTGATATCAAGAAACAGCTGAGTGCACTGGATACAGCAAAGGCTATGGGCCCCGACAACATCCCGGCTGTAGTGCTGAAGACTTGTGCTCCAGAACTAGCCGCACCTCAAGCCAAACTGTTCCAGTACAGCTATAACACTGGCATCTACCCGACAATGTGGAAAATTGCCCAGGTATGTCCTGTCCACAAAAAGCAGGACAAATCCAATCCGGCCAATTACCGCCCCATCAGTCTACTCTCAATCATCAGCAAAGTGATGGAAGGTGTCGTCGACAGTGCTATCAAGTGGCACGTACTCACCAATAATCTGCTCACCGATGCTCAGTTTGGGTTCCGCCAGGACCACTCGGCTCCAGACCTATAATAGGGTGACCAGAACTGTACACAGTACTCCAAGGGCATTGGTGAGGCCACACTTGGAGTACTGTGTACAGTTCTGGTCACCCTATTATAGAAAGGATATTATTAAACTAGAAAGAGTGCAGAAAAGATTTACTAGGATGCTACCGGGACTTGATGGTTTGACTTACAGGGAGAGGTTAGACAGACTGGGACTTTATTCCCTGGAGAGTAGGAGGTTAAGGGGTGATCTTATAGAAGTCTATAAAATAATGAGGGGCATAGATAAGGTCGATAGTCAAAATCTTTTCCCAAAGGTAGGGGAGTCTATAACGAGGGGGCACAGATTTAAGGTGAGAGGGGAGAGATACAAAAGGATCCAGAGGGGCAATTTTTTCACTCAAAGGGTGGTGAGTGTCTGGAACGAGCTGCCAGAGGCAGTAGTAGAGGCGGGTACAATTTTGTCTTTTAAAAAGCATTTGGACAGTTACATGGGGAAGATGGGTATCGAGGGATATGGGCCAAGTGCAGGCAATTGGGACTAGCTTAGTGGTATAAACTGGGCGACATGGACATGTTGGGCCGAAGGGCCTGTTTCCATGTTGTAACTTCTATGATTCTATGATTCTATGAAAGCCTTGGTCCAAACAAGGGCAAAAGAGCTGAATTCCAGAGGTGAGGTGAGAGTGACTGCCCTTGACATCAAGGCAGCATTTGACTGTGTCTGGCACCAAGGAGCCCTAGTAAAATTGAAATCAATGGGAATCAGGGGGAAAACTCTCCATTGGCAGGAGTCATACCTAGCACAAAGGAAGATGGTATTGGTTGTTTGAGGCCAATCATCTCAGCCCCAGGACATTGCTTCAGGAGTTCCTCAGGGCAGTGCCCTAGGCCCAACCATCTTCAGCTGCTTCATCAATGACCTTCCCTCCATCATAAGGTCAGAAGTGGGGATGTTCGCTGATGATTGCACAGTGTTCAGTTCCATTCGCAACCCCTCAGATAATGAAGCAGTCCGTGCCCGCATGCAGCAAGAACTGGACAACATCCAGGCTTGGGCTGATAAGTGGCAAGTAACATTCGCACCAGACAAGTGCCAGGCAATGATCATCTCCAACAAGAGTGAGTTTAACCAACTCCCCTTGACATTCAACGGCATTACCATTGCTGAATCCCCCACAATCAACACCCTGGGGGTCACCATTGACCAGAAACTTAACTGGACTAGCCACATAAATACTGTGGCTACAAGATCAAGTCAGGGGCTGGGTATACTGCGGCGAGTGACTAATCTCCTGACTCCCCAAAGCCTTTCCACCACCTACAAAGCACAAGTCAGGAGTGTGATGGAATACTCTCCAGTTGCCTGGATGAGTGCAGCTCCAATAACACTCAAGAAGCTCGACACCATCCAGGACAAAGCAGCCCGCTTGATTGGCACACCCTCCGCCACCTTAAATATTCACTCCCTCCACCACCGGCGCACTGTGGCTACAGTGTGTACCATCCACAGGATGTACTGCAGCCACAGTGGATTTCATCTGCCACGTGTCCATCCATTCCACCAGCCCATCCATATCCTCTTGAAGTCTATCACTATCCTCCTCACTGTTTACTACACTTCCAAGTTTTGTGTCATCCGCAAATTTTGAAATTGTGCCCTGTACACCCAAGTCCAAGTCATTAATATGTATCAAAAAAAGCAGCGTTCCTAGTACCGATCCCTGGGGAACACCACTGTACACCTCCCTCCAGTCCAAAAGCAACCGTTCACCACTACTCTCTGTTTCCTGAGTCGCTTAACCAATTTCGTATCCGTGCTGCCATTGCCCCTTTTATTCCATGGGCTTCAGTTTTGCTGACAAGCCTATTATGTGGCACTTCATCAAACGCATTTTGAAAGTCCATACACACAATATCAACCGCATTGCCCTCATCAACCCTTTCTGTTACCTCATCAAAAAGCTCAATCAAGTTAGTTATAAGCCATTTGCCTTTAACAAATCCGTGCTGGCTTTCCTTTATTAATCCACACTTGTCCAAGTAACTATTAATTTTGTCCTGGATTATCGTTTCTAGAAGCCACCAATGTTAAACTGACTGGCCTGTAGTTGCTGGGTTTAACCTTAGACGCTTTTTTGAACAAGGGTGTAATATTTGCAATTCTACAGTCCTCTGACACCACCCCCGTATCTATGGATGTTTGGAAGATTATGGCCAGTAACTCCACAATTTCCTCCCTTACTTCCCTCAGCAACCTAGGATGCATCCCATCCGGACCGGGTGACTTATCTACTTTAAGTACAACCAGCCTTTCTAGTACCTCCTCTTTGTCAAATTTTCACCCCATTCAGTATCTCAACATCTCCTCTTTTACTGAGACTCAGGCAGCATCTTCTTCCTTGGTAAAGACAGATGCAAAGTACTCATTTAGTACCTCAGCCATGCCCTCTGCCTCCATGCGTAGATCTCCTTTATGGTCCCAAATCGGCCTCACTCCTCATCTTGCTACTTGTTTACTGTTTATATGCCGATAGAAGACATTTGGATTCCCTTTTATGTTAGCCGCCGATCTATTCTCATACTCTCTCTTTGCCCCTCTTATTTCCTTTTTCATTTCTCCTCTGAACTTTCTATATTCAGCCTGGTTCTCACTTGTGTCATCGACCTGACATCTGCTCCATCTTTCTCATTATCTCTTTCGTCATCCTGATTAGCAGAAGGATCCTGATTTCTGGCTTGGACACAGGCCAGAGTGTTGAATAGCCAGCTCTCTGGAGCATTCACTGAAGGAGAAATAAAACTGCTAAATATGCTGTTTGTACATTACACAGTTCAGTAGAACACAAACATGGAACTGAGAGTGTCTCTCTGAGCAGGGCAACACGCCACGAGCAGAGCACAGATCCAACCACCCAAGCTTTTCAATCTAATTTCCTCCTCTTCCCTCCTATCCTGAAAGTGTTGACCCCCTCATGGTAATAGCTGTCCCAGTGCCGCTTACCCCCTGGTCTTACTCATGTGTGAACATCATGTACTGGAAAGCCATCTAACTGGGGAGGATGTAAGAGCAGAGTCTGAACCTGTTAGTGATCCTAATGTTCACATTTTTGCATTTCCAGTAGAGACTCCTCTGTAATGATCAGGAGTGTGAACCCTGGATCACATTCCCTTCCCTAACCCAGATAGCTCAGAGACTTTTGCCTCTGAATAATTGGGCCAGCTACAGAAAACACCTCTCATAGAATCATAGAAAGTTACGGCACAGAAGGAGGCCATTATGTCTGTACTGGCCAAAAAAGAGCTATCCAGCTTAATCCCACTTTCCAGCACTTGGTCCGTAGCCCTGTAGGTTACGGCACTTCAAATGCACATCCAAATACTTTTTAAATGAGTTGAGGGTTTCTGCCTCTACCACCCTTTCAGGTAGTGAGTTCCAGACCCCCACCACCTTCTGGATGAAAAAATTTCCCCTCAGCTCCCTTCTAATCTTTCTATCAATTACTTTAAATCTATGCCCCCTGGTCACTGACCCCTCTGCTAAGGGAAATAGGTCCTTTCTATCTATTCCCCTCATAATTTTACATACCTCAATTAAATCTCCCCTCAGCCTCCTTTGATCCAAAGAAAACAACCCCAGCCTATCCAATCTTTTCTCATAGCTAAAATTCTCCAGCCCGGGCAACATTCTCGTAAACCTCCTCTGCCCCCTCTCCAACGCAATCACATCTTTCCTGTAATGTGGTGACCAGAACTGTACACAGTACTCAAGCTGTGGCCTAACCAGTGTTTTATACAGTTACATAGAAACATAGAAACATAGAAAATAGGAGCAAGAGAAGGCCATTCGGCCCTTCGGGCCTGCTCCGCCATTCAAAATGATCATGGCTGATCGTCTAACTCAGTACCCTGTTCCTGCTTTTTCCCCATATCCCTTGATCCCTGTAGTATTAAGAAATATATCAGTCTCCTTCTTGAATACATCTAATGACTTGGCCTCCGCTGCCTTCTGTGGTAGAGAATTCCACAGGTTCACCACCCTCTGAGTGAAGAAATTTCTCCTCATCTCGGTTCTAAATGGCATATCCCGTATCCTGAGACTGTGACCCCTGGTTCTGGACTCCCCAGCCATTGGGAACATCCTCCCTGCATCTAGTCTCTCTAGCCCTGTTAGAATTTTATATGTTTCCTTGTTACCTGCTCAAAAAATTCAATCAAGTTAGTCAGACACGACCTTCCCTTAACAAATCCATGTTGACTGTCCTTGATTAACCTGTGCCTTTCTAAATGGCGCTTTATGCTGTCCCTCAGAATTGATTCCAATAATTTGCCCACCACCGAGGTTAGACTGACTGGCCTGTAATTACTCGGTCTATTCCTTTCTCTCTTTTTAAACAACGGTACAACGTTAGCAGTCCTCCAATCCTCTGGCACCATGCCTGTAGCCAGAGAGGATGGGAAAATGATGGTCAGAGCCTTCGTTATTTCATCCTTTACTTCTCTTAACAGACTGGGATACATTTCATCCGGACCTGGTGATTTATCTACTTTCAAATATGGCTAAACCCCTTTGTCTCTCACTATGTTTATCCCATCAAACATTTCACACTCCTCCTTAACTACAATCTCTGCATCTTTTTTGTGAAGACAGTCGCAAAGTATTCATTAAGAACCATACCCACATCTTTTGCCTCCACACATAGGTTACCTTTTTGGTCTCTAATTGGCCCTACTCTTTCCTTAGTTATCCTCTTGCTCTTTATGTATTTATAAAACATTTTTGGGCTTTCCTTGATTTCATTTGCCAGTATTTTTTCATGCCCTCTCTTTGCTTTCCTAATTTCCTTTTTAATTTTACCCCTGCACTTTCTATACTAGACTAGGTTTTCCGTAGTATTGAGCTCTTGGTGTCTGACATAAGCTTCCCTTTTCTGCCTTTTCTTACCCTGTGTGCTCCTTGACATCCAGGGGGCTCTAGATTGGGCAGTCCCACCCTTTTTCTTGTGGGAACATGTTTACTCTGAACCCCTTGAATCTCCCCCTTGAGTGGCTCCCACTGCTCTGACACTGATTTACCTTCAAGGAACTGTTTCCAGTCCACTTTTGCTAAATCACTTCTCAGCTTAGTAAAATTGGCCTTTCCCCACTTTAGAACTTTAACTCCTGTTCTATCTTTGTCCTTTTCCATAACTACGCTAAATCTAACTGAATTATGAACACCACCACCAAAATGCTCTCCTTCCACCTGCCCAGCTTCATTGCCGAAAACTAAATCCAGAGCTGCCCCCCACCTCTTGTTGGGCTTGCTATGTACTGGCTAAAAAAGTTCTCCTGAACACAATTTAAGAATTCTGTGACCTCGATACCTTTTGCACTGATTGTATCCCAGTTAATATTAGGGTAGTTGAAATTCCCTACTATTACTGCCCTATTGTTTTTGCAATTCTCAGGAATTTGCCTACATATTTGCTCTTCTATCTCCCTCTGGCTGTTTGGGGGTCTATTGTGCACGCCCAGTGGTGTGACTGCCCCTTTTTTTGTTCTTTAGCTGAACGTGTTCTGTGTTAGCTGTGGCTCAGTGGTGGCACTCTCACCTTTAACTCAGTCGGTTGTGGGTTCAAGTCCCACTCGAGAGACTTGAGCATTTAATCCAGGCTGACACTTCATAGGAACAGAGGACATAGGATCACAGGAACAGGAGTAGGCCATTCAGCACCTCGTGCCTGCTCCGCCATTTGATACGATCATGGTTGATCTGTGATCTAACTCCATATACCTGCCTTTGGCCCATATCCCTTAATACCTTTGGTTGCCAAAAAGCTATCTATCTCAGATTTAAATTTAGCAATTGAGCTAGTATCAATTGCCGTTTGCGGAAGAGAGTTCCAAACTTCTACCACCCTTTGTGTGTAGAAATGTTTTCTAATCGCACTCCTGAAAGGTCTGGCTCTAATTTTTAGACTGTGCCCCCTACTCCTAGAATCCCCAACCAGCGGAAATAGTTTCTCTCCATCCACCCTATCTGTTCCCCTTAATATCTTATAAACTTTGATCAGATCACCCCTCAACGTTCGAAACTCTGGAGAATACAACCCCAATTTGTGTAATCTCTCCTCGTAACTTAACCCTTGAAGTCCGGGTATACGCTGCACTCCCTCCAATGCCAAGATGTCCTTCCGAAGGTGCAGTGCCCAGAACTGCTCACAGTACTCCAGGTGCGGTCTAACCAGGGTTTTGTATAGCTGCAGCATAACTTCTGCCCCCTTGTACTCTAGTCCTCTAGTACAGTACTGAGGGAGTGTGGTGCTGTCTTTCAGATAAGATGTTAAACCAAGTCACCGTCTGCCTTGGGAGATGCAAAGGATCCTAAGGCACTATTTGGAAGAAGACCAGGGGAGTTACATAAGAACATAAGAACATAAGAAATTGGAGCAGGAGTAGGCCAATCGGCCCCTCGAGCCTGCTCCGCCATTCAATAAGATCATGGCTGATCTGATCCCAACCACAAATCTAAAGAACACAAGAAGTAGGAGCAGGACCCGGCCACAAAGCCCCTGGGCCCTCTCCGCCACCCACAGGGCATTGACCGATCCGAACTCAGCTTCATGTCCAATTTCCTGCCCGCTCCCCATAACCCCTAATTCCCTTTACTTCTAGAAAACTGTCTATTTCTGTTTTAAATTTATCTAATGATGTAGCTTCCACAGCTTCCTGGGGCAGCAAATTCCACAGACCTACCACCCTCTGAGTGAAGAAGTTTCTCCTCATCTCAGTTTTGAAAGAGCAGCCCCTTATTCTAAGATTATGCCCCCGAGTTCTAGTTTCACCCATCTTTGGGAACATCCTTACTGCATCCACCCGATCAAGCCCCTTCACAATCTTATATGTTTCAATAAGATCGCCTCTCATTCTTCTGAACTCCAATGAGTAGAGTCCCAATCTACTCAACCTCTCCTCATATGTCCGCCCCCTCATCCCCGGGATTAACCAAGTGAACCTTCTTTGTACTGCCTCGAGAGCAAGTATGTCTTTTCTTAAGTATGGACACCAAAACTGTATGCAGTATTCCAGGTGCGGTCTCACCAATACCCTATATAACTGCAGCAATACCTCCCTGTTTTTATATTCTATCCCCCTAGCAATAAAAGCCAACATTCCATTGGCTTTCTTGATCATCTGCTGCACCTGCATACCAACTTTTTGATTTTCTTGCACTAGGACCCCCAGATCCCTTTGTACTGCAGTACTTTCCAGTCTCTCGCCATTAAGAAAATAACTTGCTCTCTGATTTTTCCTGCCAAAGTGCATAACCTCACATTTTCCAATATTATATTGCATCTGCCAAATCTCCGCCCACTCACCCAGCCTGTCTATATCCCCCTGCAGGTTTTTTATGTCCTCCTCACTCTCTACTTTCCCTCCCATCTTTGTATCATCTGCAAATTTTGATATGTTGCACTCGGTCCCCTCCTCCAAATCGTTAATATAGATTGTAAAGAGTTGGGGACCCAGCACCGACCCCTGTGGAACACCACTGGTTACTGGTTGCCAGTCCGAAAATGAACCATTTATCCCAACTCTCTGCTTCCTGTTCGATAACCAATCCTCCACCCATGCCAGAATGTTACCCCCAATCCCGTGATTTTTTATCTTAAGTAATAATCTTTTATGTGGCACCTTGTCGAATGCCTTCTGGAAGTCTAAATACACTATGTCCACTGGTTCCCCTTTATCCACCCTGTACGTTATATCCTCAAAGAACTCAAGCAAATTTGTCAGACATGACTTCCCCTTCATAAAGCCATGCTGACTTTGTCCTATTAAATTATGCTTATCTAAATGTTCCGTTACTGTCTCCTTAATAATAGACTCCAAAATTTTACCCACCACAGATGTTAAGCTAACTGGCCTATAATTTCCAGCCTTCTGCCTACTACCCTTTTTAAATAACGGTGTTACATTAGCAGTTTTCCAATCTGCCGGGACCTCTCCTGAGTCCAGGGAATTTTGGAAAACTATCACCAAAGCATCCACAATCCCTACTGCCACTTCCCTCAAGACCCTAGGATGGAAGCCATCAGGTCCAGGGGATTTATCCGCTTTGAGTCCCATTATTTTACTGAGTACCATCTCCTGAGTGATTTTAATCGTATTTAGCTCCTCCCCCCGTAGAGTCCCCTGTTTGTCCAGTGTTGGGATATTCTTACTGTCCTCGAGTTATTCCCAATGTCCTGGTCAATATTTATCCTTCAACCAATATCATTAAAACTGGTTATTATCACGTTAGTGTTTGTGGGACCTCGCTGTGTGTAAATTGACTGTCACTTTACCTACATTACAACAATTCAAAAGTATGTCATTGGCTGTAAATAGCTTTGGGACATCCTGGGGTTGTGACTGGTCCATTATTAATGCAGCTTCTTTCTTTCATTCTATATTTAATACAGAATCAAGGTACAAGTGAACAGATGGGGAATAAAAAATCAAACGGACAAAGCAGAAATGAAAAGTACCAATCACAAAGTTTAAAAACCACAAATTAAAAATGGGAATTAGCAAACAAACCATCAAAAGCAAAGGGCAGAAAGACAGCCGATGAAATCATTCCAACTAATTTTTGAAATTCCTTTCAGGCTCCAGCCTGCTCTCTCCACCGCACTGAGGAGCGTATTATAAATAAAGTTTGCAAAAAGAAAACACTGAAACTTTCGAAAATATACAAGAAAACTATTAAAGATATCTGGAAAAGAGCATTCTCTGTATTTGAAATGCCATTAACAGCCTTCTCCCTTGACAGCCTGGGCCTGCTTTTAATGCGACAGCCTGAGTCTCTTTCAGTGTGAGAGCCTGTGTCTCTCTCAGTGTGACAGCCTGTGTCTCTTTCAGTGTGAGAGCCTGTGTCTCTTCCAGTGTGAGAGCCTGTGTCTCTCTCAGTGTGAGAGCCTGTGTCTCTTTCAGTGTGACAGCCTGTGTCTCTTTCAGTGTGATAGCCTGTGTCTCTCTCAGTGTGACAGCCTGTGCCTCTTTCAGTGTGAGAGCCTGTGCCTCTTTCAGTGTGACAGCCTGTGCCTCTATCAGTGTGACAGCCTGTGCCTCTCTCAGTGTGATAGCCTGTGTCTCTCTCAGTGTGAGAGCCTGTCTCTCTTTCAGTGTGACAGCCTGTGTCTCTCTCAGTGTGACAGCCTGTTTCTCTTTCAGTGTGAGAGCCTGTCTCTCTTTCAGTGTGACAGCCTGTGTCTCTCTCAGTGTGACAGCCTGTTTCTCTTTCAGTGTGAGAGCCTGTGACTCTTTCAGTGTGACAGCCTGTGTCTCTTTCAGTGTGAGAGCCTGTGACTCTTTCAGTGTGACAGACTGTGCCTCTTTCAGTGTGAGAGCCTGTGTCTCTTTCAGTGTGAGAGCCTGTGTCTCTTTCAGTGTGAGAGCCTGTGTCTCTTTCAGTGTGAGAGCCTGTGCCTCTTTCAGTGTGACAGACTGTGTCTCTCTCAGTGTGAGAGCCTGTGTCTCTTTCAGTGTGACAGCCTGTGCCTCTTTCAGTGTGAGAGCCTGTGTCTCTTTCAGTGTGAGAGCCTGTGTCTCTTTCAGTGTGAGAGCCTGTGTCTCTTTCAGTGTGAGAGCCTGTGACTCTTTCAGTGTGACAGACTGTGCCTCTTTCAGTGTGACAGCCTGTGTCTCTTTCAGTGTGAGAGCCTGTGCCTCTTTCAGTGTGAGAGCCTGTGTCTCTTTCAGTGTGAGAGACTGTGTCTCTCTCAGTGTGACAGCCTGTCTCTCTTTCAGTGTGACAGCCTGTGCCTCTTTCAGTGTGACAGCCTGTGTCTCTTTCAGTGTGAGAGCCTGTGACTCTTTCAGTGTGACAGCCTGTGCCTCTTTCAGTGTGACAGCCTGTGTCTCTTTCAGTGTGAGAGCCTGTGACTCTTTCAGTGTGACAGCCTGTGCCTCTTTCAGTGTGACAGCCTGTGTCTCTTTCAGTGTGAGAGCCTGTGCCTCTTTCAGTGTGACAGCCTGTGCCTCTTTCAGTGTGACAGCCTGAGTCTCTTTCAGTGTGAGAGACTGTGTCTCTCTCAGTGTGACAGCCTGTGTCTCTCTCAGTGTGACAGCCTGTGTCTCTCTCAGTGTGACAGCCTGTCTCTCTTTCAGTGTGAGAGCCTGTGACTCTTTCAGTGTGACAGCCTGTGCCTCTTTCAGTGTGACAGCCTGTGTCTCTTTCAGTGTGAGAGCCTGTGTCTCTCTCAGTGTGACAGCCTGTCTCTCTTTCAGTGTGAAAGCCTGTGTCTCTTTCAGTGTGAGAGCCTGTGACTCTTTCAGTGTGACAGCCTGTGCCTCTTTCAGTGTGACAGCCTGTGTCTCTTTCAGTGTGAGAGCCTGTGCCTCTTTCAGTGTGACAGCCTGTGCCTCTTTCAGTGTGAGAGCCTGTGTCTCTTTCAGTGTGAGAGCATGTGTCTCTTTCAGTGTGAGAACCTGTGCCTCTTTCAGTGTGAGAGCCTGTGTCTCTCTCAGTGTGACAGCCTGTGTCTCTCTCAGTGTGACAGCCTGTCTCTCTTTCAGTGTGAGAGCCTGTGACTCTTTCAGTGTGACAGCCTGTGCCTCTCTCAGTGTGACAGCCTGTGCCTCTCTCAGTGTGACAGCCTGTGTCTCTTTCAGTGTGACAGCCTGTTTCTCTTTCAGTGTGAGAGCCTGTGACTCTTTCAGTGTGACAGCCTGTGTCTCTTTCAGTGTGAGAGCCTGTGCCTCTCTCAGTGTGACAGCCTGTGTCTCTTTCAGTGTGACAGCCTGTGTCTCTTTCAGTGTGAGAGCCTGTGACTCTTTCAGTGTGACAGCCTGTGTCTCTTTCAGTGTGACAGCCTGTGTCTCTTTCAGTGTGAGAGCCTGTGTCTCTCTCAGTGTGACAGCCTGTGCCTCCCTCAGTGTGACAGCCTGTGCCTCTCTCAGTGTGACAGCCTGTGTCTCTCTCAGTGTGACAGCCTGTGTCTGTCTCAGTGTGACAGCCTGTGTCTCTCTCAGTGTGAGAGCCTGTGTCTCTCTCAGTGTGACAGCCTGTGCCTCTCTCAGTGTGACAGCCTGTGTCTCTCTCAGTGTGACAGCCTGTGCCTCTCTCAGTGTGAGAGCCTGTGTCTCTTTCAGTGTGACAGCCTGTGCCTCTCTCAGTGTGACAGCCTGTGTCTCTCTCAGTGTGACAGCCTGTCTCTCTTTCAGTGTGACAGCCTGTGTCTCTCTCAGTGTGACAGCCTGTGCCTCTCTCAGTGTGACAGCCTGTTTCTCTTTCAGTGTGACAGCCTGTGTCTCTTTCAGTGTGAGAGCCTGTTTCTCTTTCAGTGCGACAGCCTGTGTCTCTCTCAGTGTGACAGCCTGTGTCTCTTTCAGTGTGAGAGCCTGTGTCTCTTTCAGTGTGAGAGCCTGTGTCTCTTTCAGTGTGAGAGCCTGTGCCTCTTTCAGTGTGACAGCCTGTGTCTCTCTCAGTGTGACAGCCTGTGCCTCTTTCAGTGTGACAGCCTGTGTCTCTTTCAGTGTGACAGCCTGTGCCTCTTTCAGTGTGACAGCCTGTGCCTCTCTCAGTGTGACAGCCTGTGCCTCTCTCAGTGTGACAGCCTGTGTCTATCTCAGTGTGAGAGCCTGTCTCTCTTTCAGTGTGACAGCCTGTGTCTCTCTCAGTGTGACAGCCTGTTTCTCTTTCAGTGTGACAACCTGTGTCTCTCTCAGTGTGAGAGCCTGTCTCTCTTTCAGTGTGACAGCCTGTGTCTCTCTCAGTGTGACAGCCTGTTTCTCTTTCAGTGTGAGAGCCTGTGCCTCTCTCACTGTGACAGCCTGTGCCTCTCTCAGTGTGACAGCCTGTGTCTCTCTCAGTGTGAGAGCCTGTCTCTCTTTCAGTGTGACAGCCTGTGTCTCTCTCAGTGTGACAGCCTGTGTCTCTCTCAGTGTAAGAGCCTGTCTCTCTTTCAGTGTGACAGACTGTGTCTCTCTCAGTGTGAGAGCCTGTCTCTCTTTCAGTGTGAGAGCCTGTGTCTCTTTCAGTGTGTCAGCCTGTGACTCTTTCAGTGTGACAGCCTGTGTCTCTCTCAGTGTGACAGCCTGTTTCTCTTTCAGTGTGACAGCCTGTGTCTCTCTCAGTGTGAGAGCCTGTCTCTCTTTCAGTGTGACAGCCTGTGTCTCTCTCAGTGTGACAGCCTGTTTCTCTTTCAGTGTGAGAGCCTGTCTCTCTTTCAGTGTGACAGCCTGTGTCTCTCTCAGTGTGACAGCCTGTTTCTCTTTCAGTGTGAGAGCCTGTGACTCTTTCAGTGTGACAGACTGTGCCTCTTTCAGTGTGAGAGCCTGTGTCTCTTTCAGTGTGAGAGCCTGTGTCTCTTTCAGTGTGAGAGCCTGTGCCTCTTTCAGTGTGACAGCCTGTGTCTCTCTCAGTGTGACAGCCTGTGCCTCTTTCAGTGTGAGAGCCTGTGCCTCTTTCAGTGTGACAGCCTGTGCCTCTCTCAGTGTGACAGCCTGTGCCTCTCTCAGTGTGACAGCCTGTGTCTATCTCAGTGTGAGAGCCTGTCTCTCTTTCAGTGTGACAGCCTGTGTCTCTCTCAGTGTGACAGCCTGTTTCTCTTTCAGTGTGACAACCTGTGTCTCTCTCAGTGTGAGAGCCTGTCTCTCTTTCAGTGTGACAGCCTGTGTCTCTCTCAGTGTGACAGCCTGTTTCTCTTTCAGTGTGAGAGCCTGTGCCTCTCTCACTGTGACAGCCTGTGCCTCTCTCAGTGTGACAGCCTGTGTCTCTCTCAGTGTGAGAGCCTGTCTCTCTTTCAGTGTGACAGCCTGTGTCTCTCTCAGTGTGACAGCCTGTGTCTCTCTCAGTGTAAGAGCCTGTCTCTCTTTCAGTGTGACAGACTGTGTCTCTCTCAGTGTGAGAGCCTGTCTCTCTTTCAGTGTGAGAGCCTGTGTCTCTTTCAGTGTGTCAGCCTGTGACTCTTTCAGTGTGACAGCCTGTGCCTCTTTCAGTGTGACAGACTATGTCTCTTTAAGTGTGAGAGCCTGTGACTCTTTCAGTGTGACAGCCTGTGCCTCTTTCAGTGTGACAGCCTGTGCCTCTCTCAGTGTGACAGCCTGTGCCACTTTCAGTGTGACAGCCTGTGTCTCTCTCAGTGTGAGAGCCTGTCTCTCTTTCAGTGTGACAGCCTGTGTCTCTTTCAGTGTGACAGCCTGTGACTCTTTCAGTGTGACAGCCTGTGCCTCTCTCAGTGTGACAGCCTGTGCCACTTTCAGTGTGACAGCCTGTGTATCTCTCAGTGTGACAGCCTGTGTCTCTTTCAGTGTGACAGCCTGTGTCTCTCTCAGTGTGAGAGCCTGTGTCTCTTTCAGTGTGACAGCCTGTGTCTCTTTCAGTGTGACAGCCTGTGTCTCTCTCAGTGTGACAGCCTGTGCCTCTTTCAGTGTGACAGCCTGTGTCTCTTTCAGTGTGACAGACTGTGTCTCTCTCAGTGTGAGAGCCTGTCTCTCTTTCAGTGTGACAGCCTGTGTCTCTCTCAGTGTGAGAGCCTGTCTGTCTTTCAGTGTGACAGCCTGTGCCTCTTTCAGTGTGACAGACTGTGTCTCTCTCAGTGTGAGAGCCTGTCTCTCTTTCAGTGTGACAGAGTGTGTCTCTCTCAGTGTGAGAGCCTGTCTCTCTTTCAGTGTGACAGACTGTGTCTCTCTCAGTGTGAGAGCCTGTCTCTCTTTCAGTGTGAGAGCCTGTGTCTCTTTCAGTGTGTCAGCCTGTGACTCTTTCAGTGTGACAGCCTGTGCCTCTTTCAGTGTGACAGACTGTGTCTCTTTAAGTGTGAGAGCCTGTGACTCTTTCAGTGTGAGAGCCTGTTTCTCTTTCAGTGTGACAGCCTGTGCCTCTTTCAGTGTGACAGCCTGTGCCTCTCTCAGTGTGACAGCCTGTGCCACTTTCAGTGTGAGAGCCTGTGCCTCTTTCAGTGTGACAGCCTGTGACTCTTTCAGTGTGACAGCCTGTGCCTCTCTCAGTGTGACAGCCTGTGTCTCTCTCAGTGTGACAGCCTGTTTCTCTTTCAGTGTGACAGCCTGTGTCTCTCTCAGTGTGAGAGCCTGTGCCTCTTTCACTGTGAGAGCCTGTGTCTCTTTCAGTGTGACAGCCTGTGTCTCTCTCAGTGTGACAGCCTGTTTCTCTTTCAGTGTGACAGCCTGTGTCTCTCTCAGTGTGAGAGCCTGTCTCTCTTTCAGTGTGACAGCCTGTGTCTCTCTCAGTGTGAGAGCCTGTCTCTCTTTCAGTGTGACAGCCTGTGTCTCTTTCAGTGTGAGAGCCTGTGCCTCTTTCAGTGTGAGAGCCTGTGTCTCTTTCAGTGTGACATCCTGTGACTCTCTCAGTGTGACAGCCTGTTTCTCTTTCAGTGTGACAGCCTGTGTCTTTTTCAGTGTGAGAGCCTGTGTCTCTTTCAGTGTGACAGCCTGTGCCTCTTTCAGTGTGGCAGCCTGTGTCTTTTTCAGTGTGAGAGCCTGTGTCTCTTTCAGTGTGACAGCCTGTTTCTCTTTCAGTGTGACAGCCTGTGTCTCTCTCAGTGTGAGAGCCTGTCTCTCTTTCAGTGTGACAGCCTGTGTCTCTCTCAGTGTGAGAGCCTGTGCCTCTTTCAGTGTGAGAGCCTGTGTCTCTTTCAGTGTGACATCCTGTGACTCTCTCAGTGTGACAGCCTGTTTCTCTTTCAGTGTGACAGCCTGTGTCTCTCTCAGTGTGAGAGCCTGTGTCTCTTTCAGTGTGACAGCCTGTGTCTTTTTCAGTGTGAGAGCCTGTGCCTCTTTCAGTGTGAGAGCCTGTGTCTCTTTCAGTGTGGCAGCCTGTGTCTCTTTCAGTGTGACAGCTGGTGTCTCTTTCAGTGTGAGAGCCTGTGACTCTTTCAGTGTGACAGCCTGTGTCTTTTTCAGTGTGAGAGCCTGTGCCTCTTTCAGTGTGAGAGCCTGTGTCTCTTTCAGTGTGGCAGCCTGTGTCTCTTTCAGTGTGACAGCTGGTGTCTCTTTCAGTGTGAGAGCCTGTGACTCTTTCAGTGTGACAGCCTGTGTCTCTCTCAGTGTGAGAGCCTGTGCCTCTTTCACTGTGAGAGCCTGTGTCTCTTTCAGTGTGACAGCCTGTGTCTCTCTCAGTGTGACAGCCTGTTTCTCTTTCAGTGTGACAGCCTGTGTCTCTCTCAGTGTGAGAGCCTGTCTCTCTTTCAGTGTGACAGCCTGTGTCTCTCTCAGTGTGAGAGCCTGTCTCTCTTTCAGTGTGACAGCCTGTGTCTCTTTCAGTGTGAGAGCCTGTGCCTCTTTCAGTGTGAGAGCCTGTGTCTCTTTCAGTGTGACATCCTGTGACTCTCTCAGTGTGACAGCCTGTTTCTCTTTCAGTGTGACAGCCTGTGTCTTTTTCAGTGTGAGAGCCTGTGTCTCTTTCAGTGTGACAGCCTGTGCCTCTTTCAGTGTGGCAGCCTGTGTCTTTTTCAGTGTGAGAGCCTGTGTCTCTTTCAGTGTGACAGCCTGTTTCTCTTTCAGTGTGACAGCCTGTGTCTCTCTCAGTGTGAGAGCCTGTGTCTCTCTCAGTGTGACAGCCTGTCTCTCTTTCAGTGTGACAGCCTGTGTCTCTCTCAGTGTGAGAGCCTGTGCCTCTTTCAGTGTGAGAGCCTGTGTCTCTTTCAGTGTGACATCCTGTGACTCTCTCAGTGTGACAGCCTGTTTCTCTTTCAGTGTGACAGCCTGTGTCTCTCTCAGTGTGAGAGCCTGTGTCTCTTTCAGTGTGACAGCCTGTGTCTTTTTCAGTGTGAGAGCCTGTGCCTCTTTCAGTGTGAGAGCCTGTGTCTCTTTCAGTGTGGCAGCCTGTGTCTCTTTCAGTGTGACAGCTGGTGTCTCTTTCAGTGTGAGAGCCTGTGACTCTTTCAGTGTGACAGCCTGTGTCTTTTTCAGTGTGAGAGCCTGTGCCTCTTTCAGTGTGAGAGCCTGTGTCTCTTTCAGTGTGGCAGCCTGTGTCTCTTTCAGTGTGACAGCTGGTGTCTCTTTCAGTGTGAGAGCCTGTGACTCTTTCAGTGTGACAGCCTGTGCCTCTCTCAGTGTGACAGCCTGTGTCTCTCTCAGTGTGACAGCCTGTGTCTCTCTCAGTGTGACAGCCTGTGTCTCTTTCAGTGTGACATCCTGTGTCTCTCTCAGTGTGACAGCCTGTGCCTCTCTCAGTGTGACAGCCTGTGTCTCTTTAAGTGTGACAGCCTGTGTCTCTCTCAGTGTGAGAGCCTGTCTCTCTTTCAGTGTGAGAGCCTGTGTCTCTTTCAGTGTGAGAGCCTGTGCCTCTTTCAGTGTGAGAGCCTGTGTCTCTTTCAGTGTGACAGCCTGTGTCTCTCTCAGTGTGACAGCCTGTTTCTCTTTCATTGTGACAGCCTGTGTCTCTCTCAGTGTGACAGCCTGTTTCTCTTTCAGTGTGACAGCCTGTGTCTCTCTCAGTGTGAGAGCCTGTCTCTCTTTCAGTATGACAGCCTGTGTCTCTCTCAGTGTGAGAGCCTGTCTCTCTTTCAGTGTGACAGCCTGTGTCTCTCTCAGTGTGACAGCCTGTCTCTCTTTCAGTGTGACAGCCTGTGTCTCTTTCAGTGTGACAGCCTGTGCCTCTTTCAGTGTGAGAGCCTGTGTCTCTTTCAGTGTGACAGCCTGTGTCTCTCTCAGTGTGACAGCCTGTTTCTCTTTCATTGTGACAGGCTGTGTCTCTCTCAGTGTGACAGCCTGTTTCTCTTTCAGTGTGACAGCCTGTGTCTCTCTCAGTGTGAGAGCCTGTCTCTCTTTCAGTGTGACAGCCTGTGTCTCTCTCAGTGTGACAGCCTGTCTCTCTTTCAGTGTGACAGCCTGTGTCTCTTTCAGTGTGAGAGCCTGTGTCTCTCTCAGTGTGACAGCCTGTGCCTCTTTCAGTGTGAGAGCCTGTGTCTCTTTCAGTGTGACAGCCTGTGTCTCTTTCAGTGTGAGAGCCTGTGTCTCTTTCAGTGCGACAGCCTGTGACTCTTTCAGTGTGACAGCCTGTGCCTCTTTCAGTTTGACAGCCTGTGTCTCTTTCAGTGTGACAGACTGTGTCTCTCTCAGTGTGAGAGCCTGTCTCTCTTTCAGTGTGACAGCCTGTGTCTCTCTCAGTGTGAGAGCCTGTCTGTCTTTCAGTGTGACAGCCTGTGCCTCTTTCAGTGTGACAGCCTGTGTCTCTCTCAGTGTGACAGCCTGTGTCTCTCTCAGTGTGAGAGCCTGCGTCTCTTTCAGTGTGACAGCCTGTTTCTCTTTCATTGTGACAGCCTGTGTCTCTCTCAGTGTGACAGCCTGTTTCTCTTTCAGTGTGAGAGCCTGTGTCTCTTTCAGTGTGAGAGCCTGTTTCTCTTTCAGTGTGAGAGCCTGTGCCTCTTTCAGTGTGACAGCCTGTGCCTCTTTCAGTGTGACAGCCTGTGTCTCTCTCAGTGTGACAGCCTGTGTCTCTCT
Source organism: Heptranchias perlo (assembly GCF_035084215.1). Lineage (NCBI taxonomy): Eukaryota > Metazoa > Chordata > Chondrichthyes > Hexanchiformes > Hexanchidae > Heptranchias > Heptranchias perlo. The sequence goes on along the minus strand of NC_090356.1, from coordinate 34,056,309 downwards.
CAGTGTGAGAGCCTGTGTCTCTTTCAGTGTGACAGCCTGTTTCTCTTTCATTGTGACAGCCTGTGTCTCTCTCAGTGTGACAGCCTGTTTCTCTTTCAGTGTGAGAGCCTGTGTCTCTTTCAGTGTGAGAGCCTGTGTCTCTTTCAGTGTGACAGCCTGTGCCTCTTTCAGTGTGACAGCCTGTGTCTCTCTCAGTGTGACAGCCTGTGTCTCTCTCAGTGTGAGAGCCTGTGTCTCTTTCAGTGTGACAGCCTGTTTCTCTTTCATTGTGACAGCCTGTGTCTCTCTCAGTGTGACAGCCTGTTTCTCTTTCAGTGTGAGAGCCTGTGTCTCTTTCAGTGTGACAGCCTGTGTCTCTTTCACTGTGAGAGCCTGTGTCTCTTTCAGTGTGACAGCCTGTGTCTCTTTCAGTGTGAGAGCCTGTGTCTCTTTCAGTGTGACAGCCTGTGTCTCTTTCAGTGTGAGAGCCTGTTTCTCTTTCAGTGTGAGAGCCTGTGCCTCTTTCAGTGTGACAGCCTGTGTCTCTTTCAGTGTGACAGCCTGTGTCTCTCTCAGTGTGACAGCCTGTGTCTCTCTCAGTGTGAGAGCCTGTGTCTCTTTCAGTGTGACAGCCTGTTTCTCTTTCATTGTGACAGCCTGTGTCTCTCTCAGTGTGACAGCCTGTTTCTCTTTCAGTGTGAGAGCCTGTGTCTCTTTCAGTGTGAGAGCCTGTGTCTCTTTCAGTGTGAGAGCCTGTGTCTCTTTCAGTGTGACAGCCTGTGCCTCTTTCAGTGTGACAGCCTGTGTCTCTCTCAGTGTGACAGCCTGTGTCTCTCTCAGTGTGAGAGCCTGTGTCTCTTTCAGTGTGACAGCCTGTTTCTCTTTCATTGTGACAGCCTGTGTCTCTCTCAGTGTGACAGCCTGTTTCTCTTTCAGTGTGAGAGCCTGTGTCTCTTTCAGTGTGACAGCCTGTGTCTCTTTCACTGTGAGAGCCTGTGTCTCTTTCAGTGTGACAGCCTGTGTCTCTCTCAGTGTGACAGCCTGTGTCTCTTTCACTGTGAGAGCCTGTGTCTCTTTCAGTGTGACAGCCTGTTTCTCTCTCAGTGTGAGAGCCTGTGCCTCTTTCAGTGTGACAGCCTGTTTCTCTCTCAGTGTGAGAGCCTGTGTCTCTTTCAGTGTGAGAGCCTGTGTCTCTTTCAGTGTGACAGCCTGTGCCTCTTTCACTGTGAGAGCCTGTGTCTCTTTCAGTGTGACAGCCTGTGTCTCTTTCAGTGTGACAGCCTGTGTCTCTCTCAGTGTGAGAGCCTGTGTCTCTTTCAGTGTGACAGCCTGTGTCTCTCTCAGTGTGACAGCCTGTGTCTCTCTCAGTGTGAGAGCCTGTGTCTCTTTCAGTGTGAGAGCCTGTGTCTCTTTCAGTGTGACAGCCTGTGTCTCTCTCAGTGTGACAGCCTGTGTCTCTCTCAGTGTGAGAGCCTGTGCCTCTTTCAGTGTGAGAGCCTGTGTCTCTTTCAGTGTGACATCCTGTGACTCTCTCAGTGTGACAGCCTGTTTCTCTTTCAGTGTGACAGCCTGTGTCTTTTTCAGTGTGAGAGCCTGTGTCTCTTTCAGTGTGACAGCCTGTGTCTCTCTCAGTGTGAGAGCCTGTGTCTCTTTCAGTGTGACAGCCTGTGTCTCTTTCAGTGTGACAGCCGGTGTCTCTTTCAGTGTGAGAGCCTGTGACTCTTTCAGTGTGACAGCCTGTGCCTCTCTCAGTGTGACAGCCTGTGTCTCTCTCAGTGTGACAGCCTGTGTCTCTTTCAGTGTGACAGCCTGTGTCTCTCTCAGTGTGACAGCCTGTGTCTCTTTCAGTGTGAGAGCCTGTGCCTCTCTCAGTGTGACAGCCTGTGTCTCTTTAGTGTGACAGCCTGTGTCTCTCTCAGTGTGAGAGCCTGTCTCTCTTTCAGTGTGACAGCCTGTGTCTCTCTCAGTGTGACAGCCTGTGCCTCTTTCAGTGTGAGAGCCTGTGCCTCTTTCAGTGTGAGAGCCTGTGCCTCTTTCAGTGTGAGAGCCTGTGTCTCTTTCAGTGTGACAGCCTGTGTCTCTCTCAGTGTGACAGCCTGTTTCTCTTTCAGTGTGACAGCCTGTGTCTCTCTCAGTGTGACAGCCTGTTTCTCTTTCAGTGCGACAGCCTGTGTCTCTCTCAGTGTGACAGCCTGTTTCTCTTTCAGTGTGAGAGCCTGTGTCTCTTTCAGTGTGACAGCCTGTGTCTCTCTCAGTGTGACAGCCTGTGTCTCTTTCAGTGTGACAGCCTGTGTCTCTCTCAGTGTGACAGCCTGTTTCTCTTTCAGTGTGACAGCCTGTTTCTCTTTCAGTGTGACAGCCTCTGTCTCTCTCAGTGTGACAGCCTGTTTCTCTTTCAGGGTGAAAGCCTGTGCCTCTCTCAGTGTGACAGCCTGTGCCACTTTCAGTGTGACAGCCTGTGTCTCTCTCAGTGTGAGAGCCTGTCTCTCTTTATGTGTGACAGCCTGTGTCTCTCTCAGTGTGACAGCCTGTCTCTCTTTATGTGTGACAGCCTGTGTCTCTCTCAGTGTGAGAGCCTGTCTCTCTTTCAGTGTGAGAGCCTGTGTCTCTCTCAGTGTGAGAGCCTGTGTCTCTTTCAGTGTGAGAGCCTGTGTCTCTCTCAGTGTGAGAGCCTGTCTCTCTTTCAGTGTGAGAGCCTGTGCCACTTTCAGTGTGAGAGCCTGTCTCTCTTTCAGTGTGAGAGCCTGTGTCTCTCTCAGTGTGACAGCCTGTATCTCTTTCAGTGTGACAGCCTGTGTCTCTCTCAGTGTGAGAGCCTGTCTCTCTTTCAGTGTGAGAGCCTGCGTCTCTCTCAGTGTGAGAGCCTGTCTCTCTTTCAGTGTGAGAGCCTGTCTCTCTTTCAGTGTGAGAGCCTGTGTCTCTTTCAGTGTGACAGCCTGTGTCTCTCTCAGTGTGAGAGCCTGTGTCTCTTTCAGTGTGACAGCCTGTGCCTCTTTCAGTGTGACAGCCTGTGCCTCTTTCAGTGTGACAGCCTGTGTCTCTCTCAGTGTGACAGCCTGTGTCTCTCTCAGTGTGAGAGCCTGTGTCTCTTTCAGTGTGACAGCCTGTTTCTCTTTCATTGTGACAGCCTGTGTCTCTCTCAGTGTGACAGCCTGTTTCTCTTTCAGTGTGAGAGCCTGTGTCTCTTTCAGTGTGACAGCCTGTGTCTCTTTCACTGTGAGAGCCTGTGTCTCTTTCAGTGTGACAGCCTGTGTCTCTCTCAGTGTGACAGCCTGTGTCTCTTTCACTGTGAGAGCCTGTGTCTCTTTCAGTGTGACAGCCTGTTTCTCTCTCAGTGTGAGAGCCTGTGCCTCTTTCAGTGTGACAGCCTGTTTCTCTCTCAGTGTGAGAGCCTGTGTCTCTTTCAGTGTGAGAGCCTGTGTCTCTTTCAGTGTGACAGCCTGTGCCTCTTTCACTGTGAGAGCCTGTGTCTCTTTCAGTGTGACAGCCTGTGTCTCTTTCAGTGTGACAGCCTGTGTCTCTCTCAGTGTGAGAGCCTGTGTCTCTTTCAGTGTGACAGCCTGTGTCTCTCTCAGTGTGACAGCCTGTGTCTCTCTCAGTGTGAGAGCCTGTGTCTCTTTCAGTGTGAGAGCCTGTGTCTCTTTCAGTGTGACAGCCTGTGTCTCTCTCAGTGTGACAGCCTGTGTCTCTCTCAGTGTGAGAGCCTGTGCCTCTTTCAGTGTGAGAGCCTGTGTCTCTTTCAGTGTGACATCCTGTGACTCTCTCAGTGTGACAGCCTGTTTCTCTTTCAGTGTGACAGCCTGTGTCTTTTTCAGTGTGAGAGCCTGTGTCTCTTTCAGTGTGACAGCCTGTGTCTCTCTCAGTGTGAGAGCCTGTGTCTCTTTCAGTGTGACAGCCTGTGTCTCTTTCAGTGTGACAGCCGGTGTCTCTTTCAGTGTGAGAGCCTGTGACTCTTTCAGTGTGACAGCCTGTGCCTCTCTCAGTGTGACAGCCTGTGTCTCTCTCAGTGTGACAGCCTGTGTCTCTTTCAGTGTGACAGCCTGTGTCTCTCTCAGTGTGACAGCCTGTGTCTCTTTCAGTGTGAGAGCCTGTGCCTCTCTCAGTGTGACAGCCTGTGTCTCTCTCAGTGTGACAGCCTGTGCCTCTTTCAGTGTGAGAGCCTGTGCCTCTTTCAGTGTGAGAGCCTGTGCCTCTTTCAGTGTGAGAGCCTGTGTCTCTTTCAGTGTGACAGCCTGTGTCTCTCTCAGTGTGACAGCCTGTTTCTCTTTCAGTGTGACAGCCTGTGTCTCTCTCAGTGTGACAGCCTGTTTCTCTTTCAGTGCGACAGCCTGTGTCTCTCTCAGTGTGACAGCCTGTTTCTCTTTCAGTGTGAGAGCCTGTGTCTCTTTCAGTGTGACAGCCTGTGTCTCTCTCAGTGTGACAGCCTGTTTCTCTTTCAGTGTGACAGCCTGTTTCTCTTTCAGTGTGACAGCCTGTGTCTCTTTCAGTGTGACAGCCTGTGTCTCTCTCAGTGTGACAGCCTGTGTCTCTTTCAGTGTGAGAGCCTGTGCCTCTCTCAGTGTGACAGCCTGTGTCTCTCTCAGTGTGACAGCCTGTGCCTCTTTCAGTGTGAGAGCCTGTGCCTCTTTCAGTGTGAGAGCCTGTGCCTCTTTCAGTGTGAGAGCCTGTGTCTCTTTCAGTGTGACAGCCTGTGTCTCTCTCAGTGTGACAGCCTGTTTCTCTTTCAGTGTGACAGCCTGTGTCTCTCTCAGTGTGACAGCCTGTTTCTCTTTCAGTGCGACAGCCTGTGTCTCTCTCAGTGTGACAGCCTGTTTCTCTTTCAGTGTGAGAGCCTGTGTCTCTTTCAGTGTGACAGCCTGTGTCTCTCTCAGTGTGACAGCCTGTTTCTCTTTCAGTGTGACAGCCTGTTTCTCTTTCAGTGTGACAGCCTCTGTCTCTCTCAGTGTGACAGCCTGTTTCTCTTTCAGGGTGAAAGCCTGTGCCTCTCTCAGTGTGACAGCCTGTGCCACTTTCAGTGTGACAGCCTGTGTCTCTCTCAGTGTGAGAGCCTGTCTCTCTTTATGTGTGACAGCCTGTGTCTCTCTCAGTGTGACAGCCTGTCTCTCTTTATGTGTGACAGCCTGTGTCTCTCTCAGTGTGAGAGCCTGTCTCTCTTTCAGTGTGAGAGCCTGTGTCTCTCTCAGTGTGAGAGCCTGTGTCTCTTTCAGTGTGAGAGCCTGTGTCTCTCTCAGTGTGAGAGCCTGTCTCTCTTTCAGTGTGAGAGCCTGTGCCACTTTCAGTGTGAGAGCCTGTCTCTCTTTCAGTGTGAGAGCCTGTGTCTCTCTCAGTGTGACAGCCTGTCTCTCTTTCAGTGTGACAGCCTGTGTCTCTCTCAGTGTGAGAGCCTGTCTCTCTTTCAGTGTGAGAGCCTGCGTCTCTCTCAGTGTGAGAGCCTGTCTCTCTTTCAGTGTGAGAGCCTGTCTCTCTTTCAGTGTGAGAGCCTGTGTCTCTTTCAGTGTGACAGCCTGTGTCTCTCTCAGTGTGAGAGCCTGTGTCTCTTTCAGTGTGACAGCCTGTGCCTCTTTCAGTGTGACAGCCTGTGCCACTTTCAGTGTGACAGCCTGTGTCTCTCTCAGTGTGAGAGCCTGTCTCTCTTTCAGTGTGAGAGCCTGTCTCTCTTTCAGTGTGAGAGCCTGTGTCTCTTTCAGTGTGACAGCCTGTGTCTCTCTCAGTGTGAGAGCCTGTGTCTCTTTCAGTGTGACAGCCTGTGCCTCTTTCAGTGTGACAGCCTGTGCCTCTTTCAGTGTGACAGCCTGTGCCTCTTTCAGTGTGACAGCCTGTGCCACTTTCAGTGTGACAGCCTGTGTCTCTCTCAGTGTGAGAGCCTGTCTCTCTTTCAGTGTGACAGCCTGTGTCTCTCTCAGTGTGAGAGCCTGTGTCTCTTTCAGTGTGAGAGCCTGTGTCTCTTTCAGTGTGACAGCCTGTGCCTCTTTCAGTGTGACAGCCTGTGTCTCTCTCAGTGTGAGAGCCTGTGTCTCTTTCAGTGTGACAGCCTGTTTCTCTTTCAGTGTGACAGCCTGTGTCTCTTAAAGTGTGAGAGCCTGTGTCTCTTTCAGTGTGACAGCCTGTGTCTCTCTCAGTGTGACAGCCTGTTTCTCTTTCAGTGTGAGAGCCTGTGTCTCTTTCAGTGTGACAGCCTGTGTCTCTTTCAGTGTGACAGCCTGTGTCTCTCTCAGTGTGACAGCCTGTGTCTCTCTCAGTGTGACAGCCTGTGTCTCTTTCAGTGTGACAGCCTGTGTCTCTCTCAGTGTGACAGCCTGTGTCTCTTTCAGTGTGACAGCCTGTGTCTCTCTCAGTGTGACAGCCTGTGTCTCTCTCAGTGTGACAGCCTGTGTCTCTCTCAGTGTCACAGCCTGTGTCTCTTTCAGTGCGACAGCCTGTGTCTCTTTCAGTGTGAGAGCCTGTGTCTCTTTCAGTGCGACAGCCTGTGTCTCTTTCAGTGTGACAGCCTGTGTCTCTCTCAGTGTGACAGCCTGTTTCTCTTTCAGTGTGACAGCCTGTTTCTCTTTCAGTGTGACAGCCTGTGTCTCTTTCAGTGTGAGAGCCTTTGCCTCTTTCAGTGTGACAGCCTGTGTCTCTTTCAGTGTGAGAGCCTGTGTCTCTTTCAGTGCGAGAGCCTGTGTCTCTTTCAGTGCGACAGCCTGTGTCTCTTTCAGTGCGACAGCCTGTGTCTCTTTCAGTGTGAGAGCCTGTGTCTCTTTCAGTGCGAGAGCCTGTGTCTCTTTCAGTGCGACAGCCTGTGTCTCTCTCAGTGTGACAGCCTGTGTCTCTTTCAGTGTGAGAGCCTGTGTCTCTTTCAGTGCGAGAGCCTGTGTCTCTTTCAGTGCGACAGCCTGTGACTCTCTCAGTGTGACAGCCTGTGCCTCTTTCAGTGTGAGAGCCTGTGTCTCTTTCAGTGTGAGAGCCTGTGTCTCTTTCAGTATGACAGCCTGTGTCTCTATCAGTGTGACAGCCTGTGACTCTTTCAGTGTGAGAGCCTGTGTCTCTTTCAGTGTGAGAGCCTGTGTCTCTTTCAGTGTGAGAGCCTGTGTCTCTTTCAGTATGACAGCCTGTGTCTCTTTCAGTGTGACAGCCTGTGTCTCTTTCAGTGTGACCGCCTGTGTCTCTTTCAGTGTGACAGCCTGTGTCTCTTTCAGTGTGAGAGCCTGTGTCTCTTTCAGTGTGAGAGCCTGTGTCTCTTTCAGTGTGAGAGCCTGTCTCTCTTTCAGTGTGACAGCCTGTGTCTCTCTCAGTGTGACAGCCTGTGTCTCTTTCAGTGTGACAGCCTGTGTCTCTTTCAGTGTGAGAGCCTGTCTCTCTTTCAGTGTGAGAGCCTGTGTCTCTTTCAGTGTGAGAGCCTGTGCCACTTTCAGTGTGACCGCCTGTGCGTCTTTCATTGTGACAGCCTGTGTCTCTTTCAGTGTGACAGCCTTTGCCTCTTTCAGTGTGACAGCCTGTGTCTCTTTCAGTGTGAGAGCCTGCCTCTCTTTCAGTGTGAGAGCCTGTGTCTCTTTCAGTGTGAGAGCCTGTGCCACTTTCAGTGTGACCGCCTGTGCGTCTTTCATTGTGACAGCCTGTGTCTCTTTCAGTGTGACAGCCTTTGCCTCTTTCAGTGTGAGAGCCTGTGTCTCTTTCAGTGTGAGAGCCTGTGTCTCTTTCAGTGTGACAGCCTGTGCCTCTTTCAGTGTGAGAGCCTGTGTCTCTTTCAGTGTGAGAGCCTGTGCCTCTTTCAGTGTGAGAGCCTGTGTCTCTTTCAGTGTGACCGCCTGTGTCTCTTTCAGTGTGAGAGCCTGTGTCTCTTTCAGTGTGACAGCCTGTTTCTCTTTCAGTGTGAGAGCCTGTGTCTCTTTCAGTGTGAGAGCCTGTGCCTCTTTCAGTGTGAGAGCCTGCGTCTCTTTCAGTGTGACAGCCTGTGTCTCTTTCAGTGTGAGAGCCTGTGCCTCTTTCTGTGTGTCAGCCTGTGTCTCTTTCAGTGTGACAGCCTGTGTCTCTCTCAGTGTGACAGCCTGTTTCACTTTCAGTGTGACAGCCTGTGTCTCTTTCAGTGTGAGAGCCTGTGTCTCTTTCAGTGTGACAGTCTGTGCCTCTTTCTCTGTGAGAGCCTGTGTCTCTTTCAGTGTGACAGCCTGTGTCTCTTTCAGTGTGAGAGCCTGTGCCTCTTTCTGTGTGTCAGCCTGTGTCTCTTTCAGTGTGACAGCCTGTGTCTCTCTCAGTGTGACAGCCTGTTTCACTTTCAGTGTGACAGCCTGTGTCTCTTTCAGTGTGAGAGCCTGTGTCTCTTTCAGTGTGACAGTCTGTGACGCTTTCAGTGTGAGAGCCTGTGTCTCTTTCAGTGTGACAGTCTGTGACGCTTTCAGTGTGAGAGCCTGTGTCTCTCTCAGTGTGACAGCCTGTGTCTCTTTCAGTGTGAGAGCCTGTGTCTCTTTCAGTGTGAGAGCCTGTGCCTCTTTCTGTGTGTCAGCCTGTGTCTCTTTCAGTGTGACAGCCTGTGTCTCTCTCAGTGTGACAGCCTGTGTCTCTTTCAGTGTGAGAGCCTGTGTCTCTTTCAGTGCGACAGCCTGTGTCTCTTTCAGTGTGACAGCCTGTGTCTCTTTCAGTGTGAGAGCCTGTGCCTCTTTCAGTGTGAGAGCCTGTGTCTCTTTCAGTGCGACAGCCTGTGTCTCTTTCAGTGTGACAGCCTGTGTCTCTTTCAGTGTGAGAGCCTGTGCCTCTTTCAGTGTGAGAGCCTGTGTCTCTTTCAGTGCGACAGCCTGTGTCTCTTTAAGTGTGACAGCCTGTGTCTCTTTCAGTGTGAGAGCCTGTGTCTCTCTCAGTGTGACAGCCTGTTTCTCTTTCAGTGTGACAGCCTGTGCCTCTTTCAGTGTGAGAGCCTGTGTCTCTTTCAGTGTGACCGCCTGTGTCTCTTTCAGTGTGACAGCCTGTGTCTCTTTCAGTGCGACAGCCTGTGTCTCTTTCAGTGTGACAGCCTGTTTCTCTTTCAGTGTGACAGCCTGTGCCTCTTTCAGTGTGAGAGCCTGTGTCTCTTTCAGTGTGACCGCCTGTGTCTCTTTCAGTGTGAGAGCCTGTGTCTCTTTCAGTGTGACAGCCTGTGTCTCTTTCAGTGTGACAGCCTGTGTCTCTTTCAGTGCGACAGCCTATGTCTCTCTAAGTGTGACAGCCAGTTTCTCTTTCAGTGTGAGAGCCTGTGTCTCTTTCAGTGTGAGAGCCTGTGTCTCTTTCAGTGTGACAGCCTGTGTCTCTTTCAGTGTGAGAGCCTGTGTCTCTTTCAGTGTGACAGCCTGTGTCTCTCTCAGTGTGACAGCCTGTGTCTCTTTCAGTGTGAGAGCCTGTGTCTCTTTCACTGTGAGAGCCTGTGTCTCTTTCAGTGTGACAGCCTGTGTCTCTTTCAGTGTGACAGCCTGTGTCTCTTTCACTGTGAGAGCCTGTGTCTCTTTCAGTGTGAGAGCCTGTGCCACTTTCACTGTGAGAGCCTGAGTCTCTTTCAGTGTGAGAGCCTGTGTCTCTTTCAGTGTGACAGCCTGTGTCTCTTTCAGTGTGAGAGCCTGTGTCTCTTTCAGTGCGACAGCCTGTGTCTCTTTCAGTGTGACAGCCTGTTTCTCTTTCAGTCTGACAGCCTGTGACTCTTTCAGTGTGAGAGAACATAAGAACATAAGAAATTGGAGCAGGAGTAGGCCAATCGGCCCCTCGAGCCTGCTCCGCCATTCAATAAGATCATGGCTGATCTGATCCCAACCACAAATCTAAAGAACACAAGAAGTCGGAGCAGGACCCGGCCACATAGCCCCTGGGCCCTCTCCGCCACTCACAGGGCATTGACCGATCCGAACTCAGCTTCATGTCCAATTTCCTGCCCGCTCCCCATAACCCCTAATTCCCTTTACTTCTAGAACCTGTGTCTCTTTCAGTGTGAGAGCCTGTGTCTCTTTCAGTGCGACTGCCTGTGACTCTTTCAGTGTGAGAGCCTGTGTCTCTTTCAGTGTGAGAGCCTGTGTCTCTCTAAGTGTGACAGCCTGTTTCTCTTTCAGTGTGAGAGCCTGTGTCTCTTTCAGTGTGAGAGCCTGTGTCTCTTTCAGTGTGAGAGCCTGTGTCTCTCTAAGTGTGACAGCCTGTTTCTCTTTCAGTGTGAGAGCCTGTGTCTCTTTCAGTGTGAGAGCCTGTGTCTCTTTTAGTGCGACAGCCTGTGCGTCTTTCATTGTGACAGCCTGTGTCTCTTTCAGTGTGTCAGCCTGTGTCTCTTTCAGTGTGACCGTCTGTGTCTCTTTCAGTGTGACAGCCTGTGTCTCTCTCAGTGTGACAGCCTGTGTCTCTCTCAGTGTGACAGCCTGTTTCTCTTTCAGTGTGACAGCCTGTGTCTCTCTCAGTGTGACAGCCTGTTTCTCTTTCAGTGTGAAAGCCTGTGCCTCTCTCAGTGTGACAGCCTGTGCCACTTTCAGTGTGACAGCCTGTGTCTCTCTCAGTGTGAGAGCCTGTCTCTCTTTCAGTGTGACAGCCTGTGTCTCTCGCAGTGTGACAGCCTGTCTCTCTTTCAGTGTGACAGCCTGTCTCTCTTTCAGTGTGACAGCCTGTGTCTCTTTCAGTGTGACAGCCTGTGTCTCTCTCAGTGTGAGAGCCTGTGTCTCTTTCAGTGTGACAGCCTGTGTCTCTCTCAGTGTGAGAGCCTGTCTCTCTTTCAGTGTGACAGCCTGTGTCTCTCTCAGTGTGAGAGCCTGTCTCTCTTTCAGTGTGACAGCCTGTGTCTCTTTCAGTGTGAGAGCCTGTGTCTCTCTCAGTGTGAGAGCCTTTCTCTCTTTCAGTGTGACAGCCTGTGTCTCTCTCAGTGTGAGAGCCTGTCTCTCTTTCAGTGTGACAGCCTGTGTCTCTCTCAGTGTGAGAGCCTTTCTCTCTTTCAGTGTGACAGCCTGTGTCTCTTTCAGTGTGACAGCCTGTGTCTCTCTCAGTGTGAGAGCCTGTGTCTCTTTCAGTGTGACAGCCTGTGTCTCTCTCAGTGTGAGAGCCTGTCTCTCTTTCAGTGTGACAGCCTGTGTCTCTCTCAGTGTGAGAGCCTGTCTCTCTTTCAGTGTGACAGCCTGTGTCTCTTTCAGTGTGAGAGCCTGTGTCTCTCTCAGTGTGAGAGCCTTTCTCTCTTTCAGTGTGAGAGCCTGTGCCACTTTCAGTGTGAGAGCCTGTCTCTCTTTCAGTGTGAGAGCCTGTGTCTCTCTCAGTGTGACAGCCTGTCTCTCTTTCAGTGTGACAGCCTGTGTCTCTCTCAGTGTGAGAGCCTGTCTCTCTTTCAGTGTGAGAGCCTGTGTCTCTCTCAGTGTGAGAGCCTGTCTCTCTTTCAGTGTGAGAGCCTGTGTCTCTTTCAGTGTGACAGCCTGTGTCTCTTTCAGTGTGAGAGCCTGTGACTCTTTCAGTGTGACAGCCTGTGCCTCTTTCAGTGTGACAGCCTGTGTCTCTTTCAGTGTGACAGCCTGTGTCTCTCTTTCAGTGTGAGAGCCTGTGTCTCTTTCAGTGTGACAGCCTGTGCCTCTTTCAGTGTGACAGCCTGTGTCTCTTTCAGTGTGACAGCCTGTGTCTCTCTTTCAGTGTGAGAGCCTGTGTCTCTTTCAGTGTGACAGCCTGTGCCTCTTTCAGTGTGAGAGCCTGTGTCTCTTTCAGTGTGAGAGCCTGTGTCTCTTTCAGTGTGACAGCCTGTGCCTCTTTCAATGTGAGAGCCTGTGTCTCGTTCAGTGTGACAGCCTGTGTCTCTTTCAGTGTGACAGCCTGTGTCTCTTTCAGTGTGACAGCCTGTGCCTCTTTCAGTGTGAGAGCCTGTGTCTCTTTCAGTGTGACAGCCTGTGTCTCTCTCAGTGTGACAGCCTGTTTCTCTTTCAGTGTGACAGCCTGTGTCTCTTTCAGTGTGAGAGCCTGTGTCTCTTTCAGTGTGACTGCCTGTGCCTCTCTCAGTGTGACAGCCTGTTTCTCTTTCAGTGTGACAGCCTGTGTCTCTTTCAGTGTGACAGCCTGTGTCTCTTTCAGTGTGACAGCCTGTGCCTCTCTCAGTGTGACAGCCTGTTTCTCTTTCAGTGTGACAGCCTGTTTCTCTTTCAGTGTGACAGCCTGTGACCCTTTCAGTGTGAGAGCCTGTGTCTCTTTCAGTGTGACAGCCTGTGTCTCTTTCAGTGCGACAGCCTGTGACTCTTTCAGTGTGAGAGCCTGTGTCTCTTTCAGTGCGACAGCCTGTGTCTCTTTCAGTGTGACAGCTGTGACTCTTTCAGTGTGACAGCCTGTGTCTGTTTCAGTGTGAGTGCCTGTCTCTCTTTCAGTGTGACAGCCTGTGTCTCTTTCAGTGTGAAAGCCAGTGCCACTTTCAGTGTGACCGCCTGTGCGTCTTTCATTGTGACAGCCTGTGTCTCTTTCAGTGTGACAGCCTTTGCCTCTTTCAGTGTGAGAGCCTGTGTCTCTTTCAGTGTGACAGCCTGTGTCTCTCTCAGTGTGACAGCCTGTTTCTCTTTCAGTGTGACAGCCTGTGTCTCTTTCAGTGTGAGAGCCTGTGTCTCTTTCAGTGTGACAGCCTGTGTCTCTCTCAGTGTGAGAGCCTGTGTCTCTTTCAGTGTGAGAGCCTGTGTTTCTTTCAGTGTGAGAGCCTGTGTCTCTTTCAGTGTGACAGCCTGTGTCTCTCTCAGTGTGAGAGCCTGTCTCTCTTTCAGTGTGACAGCCTGTGTCTCTCTCAGTGTGACAGCCTGTTTCTCTTTCAGTGTGACAGCCTGTGTCTCTTTCAGTGTGAGAGCCTGTGTCTCTTTCAGTGTAACAGCCTGTGTCTCTCTCAGTGTGACAGCCTGTTTCTCTTTCAGTGTGACAGCCTGTGTCTCTCTCAGTGTGACAGCCTGTATCTCTTTCAGTGTGACAGCCTGTGTCTCTTTCAGTGTGAGAGCCTGTGTCTCTTTCAGTGTGAGAGCCTGTGTCTCTTTCAGTGCGACAGCCTGTGTCTCTTTCAGTGCGACAGCCTGTGTCTCTTTCAGTGTGAGAGCCTGTGTCTCTTTCAGTGCGACAGACTGTGTCTCTTTCAGTGTGACAGCCTGTTTCTCTTTCAGTGTGACAGCCTGTGACTCTTTCAGTTTGAGAGCCTGTGTCTCTTTCAGTGCGACAGCCTGTGACTCTTTCAGTGTGAGAGCCTGTGTCTCTTTCAGTGTGAGAGCCTGTGTCTCTTTCAGTGTGACCGTCTGTGTCTCATTCAGTGTGACAGTCTGTGTCTCTTTCAGTGTGAGAGCCTGTGTCTCTTTCAGTGTGAGAGCCTGTGTCTCTTTCAGTGTGAGAGCCTGTGTCTCTTTCAGTGTGACAGCCTGTGCCTCTTTCAGTGTGTCAGCCTGTGTCTCTTTCAGTGTGACAGCCTGTGACTCTTTCAGTTTGAGAGCCTGTGTCTCTTTCAGTGCGACAGCCTGTGACTCTTTCAGTGTGAGAGCCTGTGTCTCTTTCAGTGTGAGAGCCTGTGTCTCTTTCAGTGTGACCGTCTGTGTCTCATTCAGTGTGACAGTCTGTGTCTCTTTCAGTGTGAGAGCCTGTGTCTCTTTCAGTGTGAGAGCCTGTGTCTCTTTCAGTGTGAGAGCCTGTGTCTCTTTCAGTGTGACAGCCTGTGCCTCTTTCAGTGTGTCAGCCTGTGTCTCTTTCAGTGTGACAGCCTGTGTCTCTTTCAGTGTGACAGCCTGTGTCTCTTTCAGTGTGACAGCCTTTGTCTCTTTCAGTGTGACAGCCTGTGTCTCTTTCAGTGTGACAGCCTGTGTCTCTTTCAGTGTGACAGCCTTTGTCTCTTTCAGTGTGACAGCCTGTGTCTCGTACAGTGTGACAGTCTGCGCCTCTTTCTGTGTGACAGCCTGTGCATCTTTCAGTGTGAGAGCCTGTGTCACTTTCAGTATGACCGCCTGTGCCTCTTTTAGTGTGACCGCCTGTGTCTCTTTCAGTGTGACAACCTGTGTCTCTTTCAGTGTGAGAGCCTGTGTCTCTTTCAGTGTGAGAATCTGTGTCTCTTTCACTGTGAGAGCCTGTGTCTCTTTCAGTGTGACAGCCTGTGCCTCTTTCAGTGTGAGAGCCTGTGTCTCTTTCAGTGTGAGAGCCTGTGTCTCTTTCAGTGTGACCGCCTGTGCCTTTTTTAGTGTGACCGCCTGTGTCTCTTTCAGTGTGACCGCCTGAGTCTCTTTCAGTGTGACAGCCTGTGTCTCTTTCAGTCTGAGAGCCTGTGTCTCTTTCAGTGTGACCGCCTGTGCCTTTTTTAGTGTGACCGCCTGTGTCTCTTTCAGTGTGACCGCCTGAGTCTCTTTCAGTGTGACCGCCTGTGCCTCTTTCAGTGTGAGAGCCTGTGTCTCTCTCAGTGTGAGAGCCTGTGTCTCTTTCAGTGTGAGAGCATGTGTCTCTTTCAGTGTGACAGCCTCTGTCTCTCTCAGTGTGAGAGCCTGTGTCTCTCTCAGTGTGAGAGCCTGTGTCTCTCTCAGTGTGAGAGCCTGTGTCTCTTTCAGTGTGAGAGCCTGTGTCTCTTTCAGTGTGACAGCCTGTGTCTCTTTCAGTGTGACAGCCTGTGTCTCTCTCAGTGTGAGAGCCTGTGCGTCTTTCAGTGTGAGAGCCTGTGTCTCTTTCAGTGTGACAGCCTGTGTCTCTCTCAGTGTGACAGCCTGTCTCTCTCTCAGTGTGAGAGCCTGTGTCTCTCTCAGTGTGAGAGCCTGTGCCTCTTTCAGTGTGACAGCCTGTGCCTCTCTCAGTGTGACAGCCTGTGCCTCTCTCAGTGTGACAGCCTGTGTCTCTTTCAGTGTGAGAGCCTGTGTCTCTTTCAGTGTGACAGCCTGTGTCTCTCTCAGTGTGAGAGCCTGTGTCTCTTTCAGTGTGAGAGCCTGTGTCTCTTTCAGTGTGACAGCCTGTGTCTCTCTCAGTGTGACAGCCTGTGTCTCTTTCAGTGTGAGAGCCTGTGTCTCTCTCAGTGTGAGAGCCTGTGTCTCTTTCAGTGTGAGAGCCTGTGCCTCTTTCAGTGTGACAGCCTGTGTCTCTTTCAGTGTGAGAGCCTGTGTCTCTCTCAGTGTGAGAGCCTGTGTCTCTTTCAGTGTGAGAGCCTGTGCCTCTTTCAGTGTGACAGCCTGTGTCTCTTTCACTGTGAGAGCCTGTGTCTCTTTCAGTGTGACAGCCTGTGTCTCTCTCAGTGTGAGAGCCTGTGTCTCTTTCAGTGTGAGAGCCTGTGTCTCTTTCAGTGTGACAGCCTGTGTCTCTCTCAGTGTGAGAGCCTGTGTCTCTTTCACTGTGAGAGCCTGTGTCTCTTTCAGTGTGACAGCCTGTGTCTCTCTCAGTGTGAGAGCCTGTGTCTCTTTCAGTGTGACAGCCTGTGTCTCTCTCAGTGTGACAGCCTGTGTCTCTTTCAGTGTGACAGCCTGTGCCTCTTTCAGTGTGAGAGCCTGTGTCTCTCTCAGTGTGTCAGCCTGTGTCTCTTTCAGTGTGACAGCCTGTGTCTCTCTCAGTGTGAGAGCCTGTGTCGCTCTCAGTGTGTCAGCCTGTGTCTCTCTCAGTGTGACAGCCTGTGTCTCTTTCAGTGTGAGAGCCTGTGTCTCTTTCAGTGTGACAGCCTGTGTCTCTTTCAGTGTGAGAGCCTGTGCCACTTTCAGTGTGAGAGCCTGTGTCTCTCTCAGTGTGTCAGCCTGTGTCTCTCTCAGTGTGACAGCCTGTGTCTCTTTCAGTGTGAGAGCCTGTGTCTCTTTCAGTGTGACAGCCTGTGTCTCTCTCAGTGTGAGAGCCTGTGCCTCTTTCAGTGTGAGAGCCTGTGTCTCTTTCAGTGTGACAGCCTATGTCTCTCTCAGTGTGACAGCCTGTCTCTCTTTCAGTGTGACAGCTTGTGTCTCTCTCAGTGTGACAGCCTGTGACTCTTTCAGTGTGAGAGCCTGTGCCTCTTTCAGTGTGAGAGCCTGTGTCTCTTTCAGTGTGAAAGCCTGTGTCTCTCTCAGTGTGAGAGCCTGTGTCTCTTTCAGTGTGACAGCCTGTGTGTCTCTCAGTGTGACAGACTGTCTCTCTTTCAGTGTGACAGCCTGTGTCTCTCTCAGTGTGACAGACTGTCTCTCTTTCAGTGTGACAGCCTGTGTCTCTTTCAGTGTGACAGCCTGTCTCTCTTTCAGTGTGAGAGCCTGTGTCTCTCTCAGTGTGAGAGCCTGTCTCTCTTTCAGTGTGACAGCCTGTGTCTCTCTCAGTGTGACAGCCTGTTTTTCTTTCAGTGTGAGAGCCTGTGTCTCTTTCAGTGTGAGAGCCTGTGTCTCTTTCAGTGTGAGAGCCTGTGTCTCTTTCAGTGTGAGAGCCTGTCTCTCTTTCAGTGTGACAGCCTGTCTCTCTTTCAGTGTGACAGCCTGTGTCTCTTTCAGTGTGAGAGCCTGTGCCTCTTTCAGTGTGAGAGCCTGTGCCTCTTTCAGTGTGAGAGCCTGTTTCTCTTTCAGTGTGACAGCCTGTGTCTCTTTCAGTGTGACAGCCTGTGTCTCTCTCAGTGTGAGAGCCTGTGTCTCTTTCAGTGTGACAGCCTGTGTCTCTCTCAGTGTGAGAGCCTGTGCCTCTTTCAGTGTGAGAGCCTGTGTCTCTCTCAGTGTGAAAGCCTGTTTCTCTTTCAGTGTGAGAGCCTGTGTCTCTTTCAGTGTGACAGCCGATGTCTCTCTCAGTGTGACAGCCTGTCTCTCTTTCACTGTGACAGCCTGTGTCTCTCTCAGTGTGACAGCCAGTGACTCTTTCAGTGTGAGAGCCTGTGCCTCTTTCAGTGTGAGAGCCTGTGTCTCTTTCAGTGTGAGAGCCTGTGTCTCTCTCAGTGTGAGAGCCTGTGTCTCTTTCAGTGTGACAGCCTGTGTGTCTCTCAGTGTGACAGACTGTCTCTCTTTCAGTGTGAGAGCCTGTGTCTCTCTCAGTGTGACAGACTGTCTCTCTTTCAGTGTGACAGCCTGTGTCTCTTTCAGTGTGACAGCCTGTCTCTCTTTCAGTGTGAGAGCCTGTGTCTCTCTCAGTGTGACAGCCTGTGTCTCTCTCAGTGTGAGAGCCTGTCTCTCTTTCAGTGTGACAGCCTGTGTCTCTCTCAGTGTGAGAGCCTGTCTCTCTTTCAGTGTGAGAGCCTGTGTCTCTCTCAGTGTGACAGCCTGTCTCTCTTTCAGTGTGACAGCCTGTTTTTCTTTCAGTGTGAGAGCCTGTGTCTCTTTCAGTGTGAGAGCCTGTGTCTCTCTCAGTGTGACAGCCTGTGTCTCTCTCAGTGTGACAGCCTGTTTTTCTTTCAGTGTGAGAGCCTGTGTCTCTTTCAGTGTGAGAGCCTGTGTCTCTTTCAGTGTGAGAGCCTGTGTCTCTTTCAGTGTGAGAGCCTGTCTCTCTTTCAGTGTGACAGCCTGTCTCTCTTTCAGTGTGACAGCCTGTGTCTCTTTCAGTGTGAGAGCCTGTGCCTCTTTCAGTGTGAGAGCCTGTGCCTCTTTCAGTGTGAGAGCCTGTGTCTCTCTCAGTGTGAGAGCCTGTGTCTCTTTCAGTGTGACAGCCTGTGTCTCTTTCAGTGTGACAGCCTGTGTCTCTTTCAGTGTGACAGCCTGTGTCTCTCTCAGTGTGAGAGCCTGTGCCTCTTTCAGTGTGAGAGCCTGTGTCTCTTTCAGTGTGACAGCCTGTGTCTCTCTCAGTGTGAGAGCCTGTGCCTCTTTCAGTGTGAGAGCCTGTGTCTCTCTCAGTGTGAAAGCCTGTTTCTCTTTCAGTGTGAGAGCCTGTGTCTCTTTCAGTGTGACAGCCAGTGTCTCTCTCAGTGTGAGAGCCTGTGTCTCTTTCAGTGTGAGAGCCTGTGCCTCTTTCAGTGTGAGAGCCTGTGCCTCTTTCAGTGTGAGAGCCTGTGCCTCTTTCAGTGTGAGAGCCTGTGCCTCTTTCAGTGTGACAGCCTGTGTCTCTTTTCGTGTGACAGCCTGTGTCTCTCTCAGTGTGAGAGCCTGTGCCTCTTTCAGTGTGAGAGCCTGTGTCTCTTTCAGTGTGACAGCCTGTGTCTCTCTCAGTGTGAGAGCCTGTGCCTCTTTCAGTGTGAGAGCCTGTGCCTCTTTCAGTGTGAGAGCCTGTGTCTCTCTCAGTGTGAGAGCCTGTGCCTCTTTCAGTGTGAGAGCCTGTGCCTCTTTCAGTGTGAGAGCCTGTGCCTCTTTCAGTGTGAGAGCCTGTGTCTCTTTCAGTGTGACAGCCTGTGTCTCTCTCAGTGTGACAGCCTGTGTCTCTCTCAGTGTGAAAGCCTGTTTCTCTTTCAGCGTGACAGCCTGTGTCTCTTTCAGTGTGAGAGCCTGTGTCTCTTTCAGTGTGACCGCCTGTGTCTCTTTCAGTGTGAGAGCCTGTGTCTCTTTCAGTGTGACAGCCTGTGACTCTCTCAGTGTGACAGCCTGTGTCTCTTTCAGTGTGACAGCCTGTGACTCTCTCAGTGTGACAGCCTGTGTCTCTCTCAGTGTGAGAGCCTGTGACTCTTTCAGTGTGACAGCCTGTGACTCTTTCAGTGTGAGAGCCTGTGTCTCTTTCAGTGTGAGAGCCTGTGCCTCTTTCAGTGTGACAGCCTGTGTCTCTTTCAGTGTGACAGCCTGTGTCTCTTTCAGTGTGAGAGCCTGTGCCTCTTTCAGTGTGACAGCCTGTGTCTCTTTCAGTGTGACAGCCTGTGTCTCTTTCAGTGTGAGAGCCTGTGTCTCTTTCAGTGTGACAGCCTGTGTCTCTCTCAGTGTGAAAGCCTGTTTCTCTTTCAGTGTGAGAGCCTGTGTCTCTTTCAGTGTGACAGCCTGTGACTCTTTCAGTGTGAGAACCTGTGTCTCTTTCAGTGTGACAGCCTGTGACTCTTTCAGTGTGAGAACCTGTGTCTCTTTCAGTGTGAGAGCGTGTGTCTCTTTCAGTGTGACAGCCTGTGTCTCTCTCAGTGTGAGAGCCTGTGTCTCTTTCAGTGCGACAGCCTGTGTCTCTTTCAGTGTGAGAGCCTGTGTCTCTTTCAGTGTGAGAGCGTGTGTCTCTTTCAGTGTGACAGCCTGTGTCTCTCTCAGTGTGAGAGCCTGTGTCTCTTTCAGTGCGACAGCCTGTGACTCTTTCAGTGTGAGAGCCTGTGTCTCTTTCAGTGCGACAGCCTGTGTCTCTTTCAGTGTGACAGCTGTGACTCTTTCAGTGTGAGAGCCTGTCTCTATTTCAGTGTGAGAGCCTGTGTCTCTTTCAGTGCGACAGCCTGTGTCTCTTTCAGTGTGACAGCTGTGTCTCTTTCAGTGTGACAGCTGTGACTCTTTCAGTGTGAGAGCCTGTCTCTCTTTCAGTGTGAGAGCCTGTGCCACTTTCAGTGTGAGAGCCTGTGTCTCTTTCAGTGTGTCAGCCTGTGTCTCTTTCAGTGTGACAGCCTGTGTCTCTTTCAGTGTGACAGCCTGTGCCTCTTTCAGTTTGAGAGCCTGTGTCTCTTTCAGTGTGACAGCCTGTGTCTCTTTCGGTGTGACAGCCTGTGTTTCTTTCAGTGTGACAGCCTGTGTCTATTTCAGTGAGACCGCCTGTGCCTCGTTCAGTGTGACAGTCTGCGCCTCTTTCTGTGTGACAGCCTGTGCATCTTTCAGTGTGAGAGCCTGTGTCACTTTCAGTATGACCGCCTGTGCCTCTTTTAGTGTGACCGCCTGTGTCTCTTTCAGTGTGACAGCCTGTGTCTCTTTCAGTGTGACAGCCTGTGCCTCTTTCAGTGTGACAGCCTGTGCATCTTTCAGTGTGAGAGCCTGTGTCTGTTTCAGTGTGACCGCCTGTGCCTTTTTTAGTGTGACCGCCTGTGTCTCTTTCAGTGTGACCGCCTGAGTCTCTTTCAGTGAGACAGCCTGTGTCTCTTTCAGTGTGACCGCCTGTGCCTCTTTCAGTGTGAGAGCCTGTGTCTCTTTCAGTGTGAGAGCCTGTGCCTCTATCAGTGTGAGAGCCTGTGCCTCTTTCAGTGTGAGAGCCTGTGCCTCTTTCAGTGTGAGAGCCTGTGTCTCTTTCAGTGTGAGAGCCTGTGTCTCTTTCACTGTGAGAGCCTGTGTCTCTTTCAGTGTGACAGCCTGTGCCTCTTTCAGTGTGAGAGCCTGTGTCTCTTTCAGTGTGAGAGCCTGTGTCTCTTTCAGTGTGACAGCCTGTGCCTCTTTCAGTGTGAGCGTCTGTGTCTCTTTCAGTGTGACCGCCTGTGCCTTTTTTAGTGTGACCGCCTGTGTCTCTTTCAGTGTGACCGCCTGAGTCACTTTCACTGTGACAGCCTGTGTCTCTTTCAGTGTGAGAGCCTGTGTCTCTTTCAGTGTGACCGCCTGTGCCTTTTTTAGTGTGACCGCCTGTGTCTCTTTCAGTGTGACCGCCTGAGTCACTTTCACTGCGACAGCCTGTGTCTCTTTCAGTGTGAGAGCCTGTGTCTCTTTCAGTGTGACCGCCTGTGCCTTTTTTAGTGTGACAGCCTGTGTCTCTTTCAGTGTGAGAGCCTGTGTCTCTTTCAGTGTGTCAGCCTGTGTCTCTTTCAGTGTGAGAGCCTGTGCCTCTTTCAGTGTGAGAGCCTGTGCCTCTTTCAGTGTGACCGCCTGTGCCTCTTTCAGTGTGAGAGCCTGTGCCTCTTTCAGTGTGACCGCCTGTGCCTCTTTCAGTGTGAGAGCCTGTGCCTCTTTCAGTGTGACCGCCTGTGCCTCTTTCAGTGTGAGAGCCTGTGTGTCTTTCAGTGTGACAGCCTGTGCCTCTTTTCGTGTGACCGCCTGTGTCTCTTTCAGTGTGAGAGCCTGTGCCTCTTTCAGTGTGAGAGCCTGTGCCTCTTTCAGTGTGAGCGCCTGTGTATCTTTCAGTGTGAGAGCCTGTGTCTCTTTCAGTGTGAGAGCCTGTGCCTCTTTCAGTGTGAGAGCCTGTGCCTCTTTCAGTGTGACCGCCTGTGCCTCTTTCAGTGTGAGAGCCTGTGCCTCTTTCAGTGTGACCGCCTGTGCCTCTTTCAGTGTGAGAGCCTGTGCCTCTTTCAGTGTGACCGCCTGTGCCTCTTTCAGTGTGAGAGCCTGTGTCTCTTTCAGTGTGACAGCCTGTGCCTCTTTTCGTGTGACCGCCTGTGTTTCTTTCAGTGTGAGAGCCTGTGCCTCTTTCAGTGTGAGCGCCTGTGTCTCTTTCAGTGTGAGAGCCTGTGTCTCTTTCAGTGTGAGAGCCTGTGTCTCTTGCAGTGTGACAGCCTGTGTCTCTTTCAGTGTGAGAGCCTGTGCCTCTTTCAGTGTGAGAGCCTGTGTCTCCTTCAGTGTGAGAGCCTGTGTCTCTTTCAGTGTGACCGCCTGTGCCTCTTTCAGTGTGAGAGCCTGTGTCTCTTTCAGTGTGACCGCCTGTGTCTCTTTCAGTGTGAGAGCCTGTGTCTCTTTCAGTGTGAGAGCCTGTGTCTCTTTCAGTGTGAGAGCCTGTGTCTCTTTCAGTGTGAGAGCCTGTGCCTCTTTCAGTGTGAGAGCCTGTGTCTCTTTCAGTGTGAGAGCCTGTGTCTCTTTCAGTGTGAGAGCCTGTGTCTCTTTCAGTGTGAGAGCCTGTGTCTCTTTCAGTGTGAACGCCTGTGTCTCTTTCAGTGTGAGAGCCTGTGTCTCTTTCAGTGTGAGAGCCTGTGTCTCTTTCAGTGTGAGAGCCTGTGTCTCTTTCAGTGTGAGAGCCTGTGTCTCTTTCAGTGTGAGAGCCTGTGTCTCTTTCAGTGTGACCGCCTGTGTCTCTTTCAGTGTGAGAGCCTGTGTCTCTTTCAGTGTGAGAGCCTGTGTCTCTTTCAGTGTGAGAGCCTGTGTCTCTTTCAGTGTGAGAGCCTGTGTCTCTTTCAGTGTGAGAGCCTGTGTCTCTTTCAGTGTGACCGCCTGTGTCTCTTTCAGTGTGAGAGCCTGTGTCTCTTTCAGTGTGAGAGCCTGTGTCTCTTTCAGTGTGAGAGCCTGTGTCTCTTTCAGTGTGAGAGCCTGTGTCTCTCTCAGTGTGAGAGCCTGTGCCTCTTTCAGTGTGAGAGCCTGTGTCTCTCTCAGTGTGACAGCCTGTGCCTCTTTCAGTGTGACAGCCTGTGCCTCTTTCAGTGTGAGAGCCTGTGTCTCTTTCAGTGTGAGAGCCTGTGCCTCTTTCAGTGTGAGAGCCTGTGTCTCTTTCAGTGTGAGAGACTTTGTCTCTTTCAGTGTGACAGCCTGTGTCTCTTTCAGTGTGAGAGACTTTGTCTCTTTCAGTGTGAGAGCCAGTGTCTCTTTCAGTGTGAGAGACTTTGTCTCTTTCAGTGTGAGAGCCTGTGTCTCTTTCAGTGTGACCGCCTGTGTCTCTTTCAGTGTGAGAGCCTGTGTCTCTTTCAGTGTGAGAGCCTGTGTCTCTTTCAGTGTGTCAGCCTGTGTCTCTTTCAGTATGAGAGCCTGTGTCTCTTTCAGTGTGACAGCCTGTGTCTCTTTCAGTGTGACAACCTGTGTCTCTTTCAGTGTGAGAGCCTGTGTCTCTTTCAGTGTGTCAGCCTGTGTCTCTTTCAGTGTGAGAGCCTGTGTCTCTTTCAGTGTGAGAGCCTGTGTCTCTTTCAGTGTGACAGCATGTGTCTCTCTCAGTGTCAGAGCCTGTGTCTCTTTCAGTGTGAGAGCCTGTGTCTCTTTCAGTGTGAGAGCCTGTATCTCTTTCAGTGTGACAGCCTGTGTCTCTTTCAGTGTGAGAACCTGTGTCTCTTTCAGTGTGTCAGCCTGTGTCTCTTTCAGTATGAGAGCCTGTGTCTCTTTCAGTGTGACAGCCTGTGTCTCTTTCAGTGTGACAACCTGTGTCTCTTTCAGTGTGAGAGCCTGTGTCTCTTTCAGTGTGTCAGCCTGTGTCTCTTTCAGTGTGAGAGCCTGTGTCTCTTTCAGTGTGAGAGCCTGTGTCTCTTTCAGTGTGACAGCATGTGTCTCTCTCAGTGTCAGAGCCTGTGTCTCTTTCAGTGTGAGAGCCTGTGTCTCTTTCAGTGTGAGAGCCTGTATCTCTTTCAGTGTGACAGCCTGTGTCTCTTTCAGTGTGAGAACCTGTGTCTCTTTCAGTGTGAGAGCCTGTGTCTCTTTCAGTGTGACAGCCTGTGTCTCTTTCAGTGTGACAGCCTGTGTCTCTTTCAGTGTGAGAGCCTGTGTCTCTTTCAGTGTGACAGCCTGTGTCTCTTTCAGTGTGACAGCCTGTGTCTCTTTCAGTGTGAGAACCTGTGTCTCTTTCAGTGTGACAGCCTGTGTCTCTTTCAGTGTGACAGCCTGTGTCTCTTTCAGTGTGACAGCCTGTGTCTCTTTCAGTGTGAGAGCCTGTGCCTCTTTAAATGTGACAGCCTGTGCCTCTTTCAGTGTGACAGCCTGTGTCTCTTTCAGTGTGACAGCCTGTGTCTCTTTCAGTGTGACAGCCTGTGTCTTTTTCAGTGTGAGAACCTGTGTCTCTTTCAGTGTGACAGCCTGTGTCTCTTTCAGTGTGACAGCCTGTGTCTCTTTCAGTGTGACAGCCTGTGTGTCTTTCAGTGTGAGAGCCTGTGCCTCTTTAAATGTGACAGCCTGTGCCTCTTTCAGTGTGACAGCCTGTGTCTCTTTCAGTGTGACAGCCTGTGTCTCTTTCAGTGTGTCAGCCTGTGTCTCTTTCAGTGTGAGAGCCTGTGTCTCTTTCAGTGTGACAGCCTGTGTCTCTTTCAGTGTGACAGCCTGTGTCTCTTTCAGTGTGACAGCCTGTGTCTCTTTCAGTGTGACAGCCTGTCTCTCTTTCAGTGTGACAGCCTGTGTCTCTTTCAGTGTGACAGCCTGTGTCTCTTTCAGTGTGTCAGCCTGTGTCTCTTTCAGTGTGACAGCCTGTCCCTCTTTCAGTGTGACAGCCTGTGTCTCTTTCAGTGTGACCGCCTGTGTCTCTTTCAGTGTGACAGCCTGTGTCTCTTTCAGTGTGACAGCCTGTGTCTCTTTCAGTGTGACAGCCTGTGTCTCTTTCAGTGTGACAGCCTGTGTCTCTTTCAGTGTGACAGCCTGTGTCTCTCTCAGTGTGAGAGCCTATGTCTCTTTCAGTGTGACAGCCTGTGTCTCCTTCAGTGTGAGAGCCTGTGCCTCTTTCAGTGTGAGAGCCTGTGTCTCTCTCAGTGTGACAGCCTGTGCCTCTTTCAGTGTGACAGCCTGTGTCTCTTTCAGTGCGAGAGCCTGTGTCTCTTTCAGTGCGAGAGCCTGTGTCTCTTTCAGTGCGAGAGCCTGTGTCTCTTTCAGTGTGAGAGCCTGTGTCTCCTTCAGTGTGAGAGCCTGTGCCTCTTTCAGTGTGACAGCCTGTGTCTCTTTCAGTGCGAGAGCCTGTGCCTCTTTCAGTGCGAGAGCCTGTGCCTCTTTCAGTGTGACAGCCTGTGTCTCTTTCAGTGTGAGAGCCTGTGTCTCTTTCAGTGTGACAGCCTGTGCCTCTTTCAGTGTGAGAGCCTGTGCCTCTTTCAGTGTGACAGCCTGTGTCTCTTTCCGTGTGAGAGCCTGTGCCTGTTTCAGTGTGACAGCCTGTGTCTCTTTCAGTGTGAGAGACTGTGTCTCTTTCAGGGTGTCAGCCTGTGTCTCTTTCAGTGTGAGAGCCTGTGTCTCTTTCAGTGTGACAGCCTGTGTCTCCTTCAGTGTGAGAGCCTGTGTCTCTTTCAGTGTGAGAGCCTGTGCCTCTTTCAGTGTGACAGCCTGTGTCTCTTTCAGTGTGACAGCCTGTGTCTCTTTCAGTGTGACAGCCTGTGTCTCCTTCAGTGTGAGAGCCTGTGCCTCTTTCAGTGTGACAGCCTGTTTCTCTTTCAGTGTGACAGCCTGTGCCTCTTTCAGTGTGAGAGCCTGTGCCTGTTTCAGTGTGACAGACTGTGTCTCTTTCAGTGTGAGAGCCTGTGCCTCTTTCAGTGTGAGAGCCTGTGCCTGTTTCAGTGTGACAGACTGTGTCTCTTTCAGTGTGAGAGCCTGTGCCTCTTTCAGTGTGACAGCCTGTGCCTCTTTCAGTGTGACAGCCTGTGCCTCTTTCAGTGTGAGAGCCTGTGCCTCTTTCAGTGTGAGAGCCTGTGTCTCTTTCAGTGTGAGAGCCTGTGCCTCTTTCAGTGTGAGAGCCTGTGTCTCTTTCAGTGTGAGAGCCTGTGCCTGTTTCAGTGTGACAGCCTGTGTCTCTTTCAGGGTGTCAGCCTGTGTCTCTTTCAGTGTGAGAGCCTGTGTCTCTTTCAGTGTGACAGCCTGTGTCTCTTTCAGTGTGAGAGCCTGTGTCTCTTTCAGTGTGATAGCCTGTTTCTCTTTCAGTGTGAGAGCCTGTGTCTCTTTCAGTGTGACAGCCTGTGTCTCTTTCAGTGTGAGAGCCTGTGTCTCTTTCAGTGTGACAGCCTGTGTCTCTTTCAGTGTGAGAGCCTGTGTCTCTTTCAGTGTGAGAGCCTGTGTCTCCTTCAGTGTGAGAGCCTGTGTCTCTCTCAGTGTGAGAGCCTGTGTCTCTCTCAGTGTGAGAGCCTGTGTCTCTTTCAGTGTTAGAGCCTGTGTCTCTTTCAGTGTGACCGCCTGTGTCTCTTTCAGTGTGAGAGACTGTGTCTCTTTCAGTGTGAGAGCCTGTGCCTCTTTCAGTGTGAGAGCCTGTGTCTCTTTCAGTGTGACCGCCTGTGTCTCTTTCAGTGTGAGAGACTGTGTCTCTTTCAGTGTGAGAGCCTGTGCCTCTTTCAGTGTGACCGCCTGTGTCTCTTTCAGTGTGACAGCCTGTGCCTCTTTCAGTGTGACAGCCTGTGCCTCTTTCAGTGTGAGAGCCTGTTTCTCTTTCAGTGTGAGAGACTGTGTCTCTTTCAGTGTGAGAGACTGTGTCTCTTTCAGTGTGACAGCCTGTGTCTCTTTCAGTGTGAGAGCCTGTGCCTCTTTCATTGTGAGAGCCTGTGTCTCTTTCAGTGTGACCGCCTGTGTCTCTTTCAGTGTGAGAGACTGTGTCTCTTTCAGTGTGAGAGCCTGTGCCTCTTTCAGTGTGACAGCATGTGTCTCTTTCAGTGTGACAGCCTGTGTCTCTTTCAGTGTGAGAGCCTGTGTCTCTTTCAGTGTGAGAGCCTGTGCCTCTTTCAGTGTGAGAGCCTGTGCCTCTTTCAGTGTGAGAGCCTGTGCCTCTTTCAGTGTGAGAGCCTGTGCCTCTTTCAGTGTGAGAGCCTGTGCCTCTTTCAGTGTGACCGCCTGTGTCTCTCTCAGTGTGACAGCCTGTGTCTCTTTCAGTGTGACAGCCTGTGTCTCTTTCAGTGTGAGAGCCTGTGTCTCTTTCAGTGTGACAGCCTGTGTCTCTTTCAGTGTGAGAGCCTGTGTCTCTTTCAGTGTGACAGCCTGTGTCTCTCTCAGTGTGAGAGCCTGTGCCTCTTTCAGTGTGAGAGCCTGTGCCTCTTTCAGTGTGAGAGCCTGTGTCTCTTTCAGTGTGACAGCCTGTGCCTCTTTCAGTGTGAGAGCCTGTGTCTCTTTCAGTGTGACAGCCTGTGCCTCTTTCAGTGTGAGAGCCTGTGCCTCTTTCAGTGTGACAGCCTGTGTCTCTTTCACTGTGAGAGCCTGTGCCTCTTTCAGTGTGACCGCCTGTGTCTCTTTCAGTGTGAGAGCCTGTGTCTCTTTCAGTGTGACAGCCTGTGTCTCTTTCAGTGTGACAGCCTGTGCGTCTTTCAGTGTGACCGCCTGTGCCTCTTTCAGTGTGAGAGCCTGTGTCTCTTTCAGTGTGATCGCCTGTGTCTCTTTCACTGTGACCGCCTGTGTCTCTTTCAGTGTGAGAGCCTGTGTCTCTTTCAGTGTGACAGCCTGTGTGTCTTTCAGTGTGACCGCCTGTGCCTCTTTCAGTGTGAGAGCCTGTGTCTCTTTCAGTGTGACCGCCTGTGTCTCTTTCACTGTGACCGCCTGTGTCTCTTTCAGTGTGAGAGCCTGTGTCTCTTTCAGTGTGTCAGCCTGTGTCTCTTTCAGTGTGAGAGACTGTGTCTCTTTCAGTGTGACAGCCTGTGTCTCTTTCAGTGTGACCGCCTGTGTCTCTTTCAGTGTGAGAGCCTGTGTCTCTTTCAGTGTGAGAGCCTGTGCCTCTTTCAGTGTGAGAGACTGTGTCTCTTTCAGTGTGACAGCCTGTGTCTCTTACAGTGTGAGAGCCTGTGCCTCTTTCAGTGTGAGAGACTGTGTCTCTTTCAGTGTGACAGCCTGTGTCTCTTTCAGTGTGACCGCCTGTGCCTCTTTCAGTGTGAGAGCCTGTGTCTCTTTCAGTGTGAGAGCCTGTGCCTCTTTCAGTGTGAGAGCCTGTGCCTCTTTCAGTGTGAGAGCCTGTGCCTCTTTCAGTGTGACCACCTGTGTCTCCTTCAGTGTGACAGCCTGTGTCTCTTTCAGTGTGACCGCCTGTGTCTCTTTCAGTGTGAGAGCCTGTGCCTCTTTAAGTGTGAGAGCCTGTGCCTCTTTCAGTGTGAGACCCTGTGTCTCTTTCAGTGTGACAGCCTGTGCCTCTTTCAGTGTGAGAGCCTGTGCCTCTTTCAGTGTGAGAGCCTGTGTCTCTTTCAGTGTGAGAGCCTGTGTCTCTTTCAGTGTGACAGCCTGTGTCTCTTTCAGTGTGACAGCCTGTGTCTCTTTCAGTGTGACAGCCTGTGTGTCTTTCAGTGTGACCGCCTGTGCCTCTTTCAGTGTGAGAGCCTGTGTCTCTTTCAGTGTGACCGCCTGTGTCTCTTTCAGTGTGAGAGCCTGTGTCTCTTTCAGTGTGACAGCCTGTGCCTCTTTCAGTGTGAGAGCCTGTGTCTCTTTCAGTGTGACAGCCTGTGTCTCCTTCAATGTGAGAGCCTGTGTCTCTTTCAGTGTGAGAGCCTGTGTCTCTTTCAGTGTGTCAGCCTGTGTCTCTTTCAGTGTCAGAGCCTGTATTTCTTTCAGTGTGAGAGCCTGTGTCTCTTTCAGTGTGTCAGCCTGTGTCTCTTTCAGTTTGAGAGCCTGTGTCTCTTTCAGTGTGAGAGCCTGTGTCTCTTTCAGTGTGTCAGCCTGTGTCTCTTTCAGTGTCAGAGCCTGTATCTCTTTCAGTGTGAGAGCCTGTGTCTCTTTCAGTGTGTCAGCCTGTGTCTCTTTCAGTGTGACAGCCTGTGTCTCTTTCAGTGTGACAGCCTGTGTCTCTTTCAGTTTGAGAGCCTGTGTCTCTTTCAGTGTGAGAGCCTGTGTCTCTTTCAGTGTGAGAGTCTTTTTTATCTTTCAGTGTGACAGCCTGTGCCTCTTTCAGTGTGACCGCCTGTGTCTCTTTCGGTGTGAGAGCCTGTGCCTCTTTCAGTGTGAGAGTCTTTTTTATCTTTCAGTGTGACAGCCTGTGCCTCTTTCAGTGTGACCGCCTGTGTCTCTTTCAGTGTGAGAGCCTGTGCCTCTTTCAGTGTGACAGCATGTGTCTCTTTCAGTGTGACAGCCTGTGTCTCTTTCAGTGTGACAGCCTGTGTCTCTTTCAGTGTGTCAGCCTGTGTCTCTTTCAGTGTGAGAGCCTGTGTCTCTTTCAGTGTGACGGCCTGTGTCTCTTTTTGGGTGACCGCCTGTGTCTCTTTCAGTGTGAGAGCCTGTGTCTCTCTCAGTGTGACAGCCTGTGCCTCTTTCAGTGTGAGAGCCTGTGTCTCTTTCAGTGTGAGAGCCTGTGTCTCTTTCAGTGTGACAGCCTGTGTCTCTTTCAGTGTGACAGCCTGTGTCTCTTTCAGTGTGACAGCCTGTGTCTCTTTCAGTGTGACAGCCTGTGTCTCTTTCAGTGTGACAGCCTGTGTCTCTTTCAGTGTGACAGCCTGTGCCTCTTTCAGTGTGACAGCCTGTGTCTCTTTCAGTGTGACAGCCTGTGTCTCTTTCAGTGTGACAGCCTGTGCCTCTTTCAGTGTGAGAGCCTGTGTCTCTTTCAGTGTGAGAGCCTGTGTCTCTTTCAGTGTGACCGCCTGTGTCTCTTTCACTGTGACATCCTGTGTCTCTTTCAGTGTGACAGCCTGTGTCTCTTTCAGTGTGACAGCCTGTGTCTCTTTCAGTGTGACAGCCTGTGCCTCTTTCAGTGTGACAGCCTGTGTCTCTTTCAGTGTGACAGCCTGTGTCTCTTTCAGTGTGACAGCCTGTGTTTCTTTCAGTGTGAGAGCCTGTCTCTCTTTCAGTGTGACAGCCTGTGTCTCTTTCAGTGTGAGAGCCTGTGTCTCTTTCAGTGTGACCGCCTGTGTCTCTTTCACTGTGACAGCCTGTGTCTCTTTCAGTGTGACAGCCTGTGTCTCTTTCAGTGTGACAGCCTGTGCCACTTTCAGTGTGAGAGCCCATGTCTCTTTCAGTGTGAGAGCCTGTGTCTCTTTCAGTGTGAGAGCCTGTGTCTCTTTCAGTGTGACAGCCTGTGTCTCTTTCACTGTGACAGCCTGTGTCTCTTTCAGTGTGACAGCCTGTGTCTCTTTCAGTGTGACAGCCTGTGCCACTTTCAGTGTGAGAGCCCATGTCTCTTTCAGTGTGAGAGCCTGTGTCTCTTTCAGTGTGAGAGCCTGTGTCTCTTTCAGTGTGAGAGCCTGTGCCTCTTTCAGTGTGACAGCCTGTGTCTCTCTCAGTGTGAGAGCCTGTGTCTCTTTCAGTGTGAGAGCCTGTGTCTCTTTCAGTGTGACAGCCTGTGTCTCTTTCAGTGTGACAGCCTGTGCCTCTTTCAGTGTGAGAGCCTGTGTCTCTCTCAGTGTGACAGCCTGTGTCTCTTTCAGTGTGAGAGCCTGTGTCTCTCTCAGTGTGAGAGCCTGTGTCTCTCTCAGTGTGACAGCCTGTGTCTCTTTCAGTGTGAGAGCCTGTGTCTCTTTCAGTGTGACAGCCTGTGTCTCTTTCAGTGTGAGAGCCTGTGTCTCTTTCAGTGTGAGAGCCTGTGTCTCTCTCAGTGTGACAGCCTGTGTCTCTTTCAGTGTGACAGCCTGTGTCTCTTTCAGTGTGACAGCCTGTGTCTCTCTCAGTGTGAGAGCCTGTGTCTCTTTCAGTGTGAGAGCCTGTGTCTCTCTCAGTGTGACAGCCTGTGTCTCTTTCAGTGTGACAGCCTGTGTCTCTTTCAGTGTGAGAGCCTGTGTCTCTTTCAGTGTGACAGCCTGTGTCTCTCTCAGTGTGAGAGCCTGTGTCTCTTTCAGTGTGACAGCCTGTGTCTCTCTCAGTGTGAGAGCCTGTGTCTCTCTCAGTGTGACAGCCTGTGTCTCTTTCAGTGTGACAGCCTGTGCCTCTTTCAGTGTGACAGCCTGTGTCTCTTTCAGTGTGACAGCCTGTGTCTCTTTCAGTGTGACAGCCTGTGTCTCTTTCAGTGTGAGAGCCTGTGCCTCTTTCAGTGTGAGAGCCTGTGTCTCTTTCAGTGTGACAGCCTGTGTCTCTTTCAGTGTGACAGCCTGTGTCTCTTTCAGTGTGACAGCCTGTGTCTCTCTCAGTGTGAGAGCCTGTGTCTCTTTCAGTGTGACAGCCTGTGTCTCTCTCAGTGTGAGAGCCTGTGTCTCTCTCAGTGTGACAGCCTGTGTCTCTTTCAGTGTGAGAGCCTGTGTCTCTTTCAGTGTGACAGCCTGTGTCTCTCTCAGTGTGAGAGCCTGTGTCTCTCTCAGTGTGACAGCCTGTGTCTCTTTCAGTGTGACAGCCTGTGCCACTTTCAGTTTGAGAGCCTCTGTCTCTTTCAGTGTGAGAGCCTGTGTCTCTTTCAGTGTGAGAGCCTGTGTCTCTTTCAGTGTGACAGCCTGTGTCTCTCTCAGTGTGAGAGCCTGTGTCTCTTTCAGTGTGACAGCCTCTGTCTCTCTCAGTGTGAGAGCCTGTGTCTCTCTCAGTGTGACAGCCTGTGTCTCTTTCAGTGTGACAGCCTGTGCCACTTTCAGTTTGAGAGCCTCTGTCTCTTTCAGTGTGAGAGCCTGTGTCTCTTTCAGTGTGAGAGCCTGTGTCTCTTTCAGTGTGACAGCCTGTGTCTCTCTCAGTGTGACAGCCTGTGTCTCTTTCAGTGTGAGAGCCTGTGTCTCTCTCAGTGTGAGAGCCTGTGTCTCTTTCAGTGTGACAGCCTGTGTCTCTCTCAGTGTGAGAGCCTGTGTCTCTTTCAGTGTGACAGCCTGTGTCTCTTTCAGTGTGACAGCCTGTGCCTCTTTCAGTGTGAGAGCCTGTGTCTCTCTCAGTGTGACAGCCTGTGCCACTTTCAGTGTGAGAGCCTGTGTCTCTCTCAGTGTGAGAGCCTGTGTCTCCTTCAGTGTGAGAGCCTGTGTCTCTTTCAGTGTGAGAGCCTGTGTCTCTCTCAGTGTGACCGCCTGTGTCTCTCTCAGTGTGACAGCCTGTGTCTCTTTCAGTGTGAGAGCCTGTGCCTCTTTCAGTGTGAGAGCCTGTGTCTCTTTCAGTGTGAGAGCCTGTGTCTCCTTCAGTGTGAGAGCCTGTGTCTCTTTCAGTGTGAGAGCCTGTGTCTCTTTCAGTGTGACAGCCTGTGTCTCTTTCAGTGTGAGAGCCTGTGTCTCTTTCAGTGTGACAGCCTGTTTCTCTCTCAGTGTGACAGCCTGTGTCTCTCTCAGTGTGACAGCCTGTGTCTCTTTCAGTGTGACAGCCTGTGTCTCTTTCAGTGTGACAGCCTGTGTCTCTCTCAGTGTGAGAGCCTGTGTCTCCTTCAGTGTGAGAGCCTGTGTCTCTCTCAGTGTGAGAGCCTGTGTCTCTTTCAGTGTGACAGCCTGTGTCTCTTTCAGTGTGAGAGCCTGTGTCTCTTTCAGTGTGACAGCCTGTGTCTCTTTCAGTGTGAGAGCCTGTGTCTCTTTCAGTGTGAGAGCCTGTGTCTCCTTCAGTGTGAGAGCCTGTGTCTCTTTCAGTGTGAGAGCCTGTGTCTCTTTCAGTGTGAGAGCCTGTGTCTCCTTCAGTGTGAGAGCCTGTGTCTCTTTCAGTGTGAGAGCCTGTGTCTCTTTCAGTGTGACAGCCTGTTTCTCTCTCAGTGTGAGAGCCTGTGTCTCTTTCAGTGTGACAGCCTGTGTCTCTTTCAATGTGAGAGCCTGTGTCTCTTTCAGTGTGACAGCCTGTGTCTCTTTCAGTGTGAGAGCCTGTGTCTCTTTCAGTGTGACAGCCTGTGTCTCTTTCAGTGTGACAGCCTGTGTCTCTTTCAGTGTGACAGCCTGTGTCTCTTTCAGTGTGAGAGCCTGTGTCTCTTTCAGTGTGAGAGCCTGTGTCTCTTTCAGTGTGAGAGCCTGTGTCTCTTTCAGTGTGACAGCCTGTGTCTCTTTCAGTGTGACAGCCTGTGCCTCTTTCAGTGTGACAGCCTGTGCCTCTTTCAGTGTGACAGCCTGTGCCTCTTTCAGTGTGACAGCCTGTGTCTCTTTCAGTGTGAGAGCCTGTGTCTCTTTCAGTGTGTCAGCCTGTTTCTCTTTCAGTGTGAGAGCCTGTGTCTCTTTCAGTGTGTCAGCCTGTTTCTCTTTCAGTCTGAGAGCCTGTGTCTCTTTCAGTGTGTCAGCCTGTTTCTCTTTCAGTGTGAGAGCCTGTGTCTCTTTCAGTGTGTCAGCCTGTTTCTCTTTCAGTGTGAGAGCCTGTGTCTCTTTCAGTGTGTCAGCCTGTTTCTCTTTCAGTGTGAGAGCCTGTGTCACTTTCAGTGTGTCAGCCTGTTTCTCTTTCAGTGTGAGAGCCTGTGCCTCTTTCAGTGTGACAGCCTGTGTCTCTTTCAGTGTGTCAGCCTGTGTCTCTTTCAGTGTGAGTGCCTGTGTCTCTTTCAGTGTGACAGCCTGTGTCTCTTTCAGTGTATCAGCCTGTGTCTCTTTCAGTGTGAGAGCCTGTGTCTCTTTCAGTGTGACAGCCTGTGTCTCTTTCAGTGTGAGAGCCTGTGTCTCTCTCAGTGTGACAGCCTGTGTCTCTCTCAGTGTGACAGCCTGTGTCTCTTTCAGTGTGAGAGCCTGTGTCTCTTTCAGTGTGACGGCCTGTGCCTCTTTCAGTGTGAGAGCCTGTGTCTCTTTCAGTGTGACAGCCTGTGTCTCTTTCAGTGTGAGAGCCTGTGTCTCTTTCAGTGTGACAGCCTGTGTCTCTTTCAGTGTGACAGCCTGTGTCTCTTTCAGTGTGAGAGCCTGTGCCTCTCTCAGTGTGACAGCCTGTGTCTCTTTCAGTGTGACAGCCTGTGTCTCTTTCAGTGTGACAGCCTGTGTCTCTCTCAGTGTGAGAGCCTGTGCCTCTTTCAGTGTGAGAGCCTGTGCCTCATTCAGTGTGAGAGCCTGTGCCTCTTTCAGTGTGACAGCCTGTGTCTCTCTCAGTGTGAGAGCCTGTGTCTCTTTCAGTGTGACAGCCTGTTTCTCTTTCAGTGTGACAGCCTGTGCCTCTTTCAGTGTGACAGCCTGTGTCTCTTTCAGTGTTAAAGCCTGTGCCTCTTTCAGTGTGACAGACTGTGCCTCTTTCAGTGTGACAGCCTGTGTCTCTTTCAGTGTGAGAGCCTGTGCCTCTTTCAGTGTGAGAGCCTGTGTCTCTTTCAGTGTGAGAGCCTGTGCCTCTTTCAGTGTGAGAGCCTGTGCCTCTTTCAGTGTGAGCCTGTGCCTCTTTCAGTGTGACAGCCTGTGTCTCTTTCAGTGTGACAGCCTGTGCCTCTTTCAGTGTGAGAGCCTGTGCCTCTTTCAGTGTGACAGCCTGTGCCTCTTTCAGTGTGACAGCCTGTGCCTCTTTCAGTGTGAGAGCCTGTGTCTCTTTCAGTGTGACAGCCTGTGCCTCTTTCAGTGTGAGAGCCTGTGCCTCTTTGAGTGTGAGAGCCTGTGCCTCTTTCAGTGTGAGAGCCTGTGCCTCTTTCAGTGTGAGAGCCTGTGCCTCTTTCAGTGTGACAGCCTGTGTCTCTTTCACTGTGAGAGCCTGTGCCTCTTTCAGTGTGACCGCCTGTGTCTCTTTCAGTGTGAGAGCCTGTGTCTCTTTCAGTGTGACAGCCTGTGTGTCTTTCAGTGTGACCGCCTGTGCCTCTTTCAGTGTGAGAGCCTGTGTCTCTTTCAGTGTGACCGCCTGTGTCTCTTTCAGTGTGACCGCCTGTGTCTCTTTCAGTTTGACCGCCTGTGCCTCTTTCAGTGTGAGAGCCTGTGTCTCTTTCAGTGTGACCGCCTGTGTCTCTTTCAGTGTGAGAGCCTGTGTCTCTTTCAGTGTGACAGCCTGTGCCTCTTTCAGTGTGAGAGCCTGTGTCTCTTTCAGTGTGTCAGCCTGTGTCTCTTTCAGTGTCAGAGCCTGTATCTCTTTCAGTGTGAGAGCCTGTGTCTCTTTCAGTGTGTCAGCCTGTGTCTCTTTCAGTTTGAGAGCCTGTGTCTCTTTCAGTGTGAGAGCCTGTTTCTCTTTCAGTGTGTCAGCCTGTGTCTCTTTCAGTGTCAGAGCCTGTATCTCTTTCAGTGTGAGAGCCTGTGTCTCTTTCAGTGTGAGAGCCTGTGTCTCTTTCAGTGTGACAGCCTGTGTCTCTTTCAGTGTGACAGCCTGTGTCTCTTTCAGTTTGAGAGCCTGTGTCTCTTTCAGTGTGAGAGCCTGTGTCTCTTTCAGTGTGAGAGCCTGTGTCTCTTTCAGTGTGAGAGCCTGTGCCTCTTTCAGTGTGAGAGTCTTTTTTATCTTTCAGTGTGACAGCCTGTGCCTCTTTCAGTGTGACCGCCTGTGTCTCTTTCAGTGTGAGAGCCTGTGCCTCTTTCAGTGTGACAGCATGTGCCTCTTTCAGTGTGAGAGCCTGTGCCTCTTTCAGTGTGACCGCCTGTGTCTCTTTCAGTGTGAGAGCCTGTGCCTCTTTCAGTGTGACAGCCTGTGCCTCTTTCAGTGTGAGAGACTGTGTCTCTTTCAGTGTGAGAGCCTGTGCCTCTTTCAGTGTGACCGCCTGTGTCTCTTTCAGTGTGAGAGCCTGTGCCTCTTTCAGTGTGACAGCCTGTGTCTCTTTCAGTGTGAGAGCCTGTGCCTCTTTCAGTGTGAGAGCCTGTGTCTCTTTCAGTGTGTGAGCCTGTGTCTCTTTCAGTGTGAGAGCCTGTGCCTCTTTCAGTGTGACAGCATGTGTCTCTTTCAGTGTGACCGCCTGTGTCTCTTTCAGTGTGAGAGCCTGTGTCTCTTTCAGTGTGACCGCCTGTGTCTCTTTCAGTGTGAGAGCCTGTGCCTCTTTCAGTGTGACAGCATGTGCCTCTTTCAGTGTGAGAGCCTGTGCCTCTTTCAGTGTGACCGCCTGTGTCTCTTTCAGTGTGAGAGCCTGTGCCTCTTTCAGTGTGAGAGCCTGTGTCTCTTTCAGTGTGAGAGCCTGTGTCTCTTTCAGTGTGACAGCCTGTGTCTCTTTCAGTGTGTCAGCCTGTGTCTCTTTCAGTGTGACAGCCTGTGTCTCTTTCAGTGTGACCGCATGTGCCTCTTTCAGTGTGAGAGCCTGTGTCTCTTTCAGTGTGACCGCCTGTGTCTCTTTCAGTGTGAGAGCCTGTGTCTCTTTCAGTGTGAGAGCCTGTGCCTCTTTCAGTGTGACAGCCTGTGCCTCTTTCAGTGTGAGAGCCTGTGTCTCTTTCAGTGTGACAGCCTGTGACTCCTTCAATGTGAGAGCCTGTGTCTCTTTCAGTGTGACAGCCTGTGTCTCTTTCAGTGTGTCAGCCTGTGTCTCTTTCAGTGTCAGAGCCTGTATCTCTTTCAGTGTGAGAGCCTGTGTCTCTTTCAGTGTGACAGCCTGTGTCTCTTTCAGTGTGACAGCCTGTGTCTCTTTCAGTGTGAGAGCCTGTGCCTCTTTCAGTGTGAGAGCCTGTGTCTCTTTCAGTGTGTGAGCCTGTGTCTCTTTCAGTGTGACAGCCTGTGTCTCTTTCAGTGTGTCAGCCTGTGTCTCTTTCAGTGTGACAGCCTGTGTCTCTTTCAGTGTGACCGCATGTGCCTCTTTCAGTGTGAGAGCCTGTGTCTCTTTCAGTGTGACCGCCTGTGTCTCTTTCAGTGTGAGAGCCTGTGTCTCTTTCAGTGCGACAGCCTGTGCCTCTTTCAGTGTGAGAGCCTGTGTCTCTTTCAGTGTGACAGCCTGTGACTCCTTCAATGTGAGAGCCTGTGTCTCTTTCAGTGTGAGAGCCTGTGTCTCTTTCAGTGTGTCAGCCTGTGTCTCTTTCAGTGTCAGAGCCTGTATCTCTTTCAGTGTGAGAGCCTGTGTCTCTTTCAGTGTGACAGCCTGTGTCTCTTTCAGTGTGACAGCCTGTGTCTCTTTCAGTGTGAGAGCCTGTGCCTCTTTCAGTGTGAGAGCCTGTGTCTCTTTCAGTGTGTGAGCCTGTGTCTCTTTCAGTGTGAGAGCCTGTGCCTCTTTCAGTGTGACCGCCTGTGTCTCTTTCAGTGTGAGAGCCTGTGTCTCTTTCAGTGTGACAGCCTGTGTGTCTTTCAGTGTGACCGCCTGTGCCTCTTTCAGTGTGAGAGCCTGTGCCTCTTTCAGTGTGACCGCCTGTGTCTCTTTCAGTGTGAGAGCCTGTGCCTCTTTCAGTGTGACAGCCTGTGTCTCTTTCAGTGTGAGAGCCTGTGCCTCTTTCAGTGTGACAGCCTGTGTCTCTTTCAGTGTGAGAGCCTGTGTCTCTTTCAGTGTGAGAGCCTGTGTCTCTTTCAGTGTGACAGCCTGTGTCTCTTTCAGTGTGACAGCCTGTGCCTCTTTCAGTGTGACAGCCTGTGCCTCTTTCAGTGTGACAGCCTGTGCCTCTTTCAGTGTGACAGCCTGTGTCTCTTTCAGTGTGAGAGCCTGTGTCTCTTTCAGTGTGTCAGCCTGTTTCTCTTTCAGTGTGAGAGCCTGTGTCTCTTTCAGTGTGTCAGCCTGTTTCTCTTTCAGTCTGAGAGCCTGTGTCTCTTTCAGTGTGTCAGCCTGTTTCTCTTTCAGTGTGAGAGCCTGTGTCTCTTTCAGTGTGTCAGCCTGTTTCTCTTTCAGTGTGAGAGCCTGTGCCTCTTTCAGTGTGACAGCCTGTGTCTCTTTCAGTGTGTCAGCCTGTTTCTCTTTCAGTGTGAGAGCCTGTGTCTCTTTCAGTGTGACAGCCTGTGTCTCTTTCAGTGTGACAGCCTGTGTCTCTTTCAGTGTGAGAGCCTGTGTCTCTTTCAGTGTGACAGCCTGTGTCTCTTTCAGTGTGACAGCCTGTGTCTCTTTCAGTGTGAGAGCCTGTGCCTCTTTCAGTGTGACAGCCTGTGTCTCTTTCAGTGTGACAGCCTGTGTCTCTCTCAGTGTGAGAGCCTGTGCCTCTTTCAGTGTGAGAGCCTGTGCCTCATTCAGTGTGAGAGCCTGTGCCTCTTTCAGTGTGACAGCCTGTGTCTCTCTCAGTGTGAGAGCCTGTGTCTCTTTCAGTGTGACAGCCTGTTTCTCTTTCAGTGTGACAGCCTGTGCCTCTTTCAGTGTGACAGCCTGTGCCTCTTTCAGTGTGACAGCCTGTGTCTCTTTCAGTGTTAAAGCCTGTGCCTCTTTCAGTGTGACAGACTGTGCCTCTTTCAGTGTGACAGCCTGTGTCTCTTTCAGTGTGAGAGCCTGTGCCTCTTTCAGTGTGACAGCCTGTGTCTCTTTCAGTGTGAGAGCCTGTGCCTCTTTCAGTGTGAGAGCCTGTGCCTCTTTCAGTGTGAGCCTGTGCCTCTTTCAGTGTGACAGCCTGTGTCTCTTTCAGTGTGACAGCCTGTGCCTCTTTCAGTGTGAGAGCCTGTGCCTCTTTCAGTGTGACAGCCTGTGCCTCTTTCAGTGTGACAGCCTATGCCTCTTTCAGTGTGAGAGCCTGTGTCTCTTTCAGTGTGACAGCCTGTGCCTCTTTCAGTGTGAGAGCCTGTGCCTCTTTGAGTGTGAGAGCCTGTGCCTCTTTCAGTGTGAGAGCCTGTGCCTCTTTCAGTGTGAGAGCCTGTGCCTCTTTCAGTGTGACAGCCTGTGTCTCTTTCACTGTGAGAGCCTGTGCCTCTTTCAGTGTGACCGCCTGTGTCTCTTTCAGTGTGAGAGCCTGTGTCTCTTTCAGTGTGACAGCCTGTGTGTCTTTCAGTGTGACCGCCTGTGCCTCTTTCAGTGTGAGAGCCTGTGTCTCTTTCAGTGTGACCGCCTGTGTCTCTTTCAGTGTGACCGCCTGTGTCTCTTTCAGTTTGACCGCCTGTGCCTCTTTCAGTGTGAGAGCCTGTGTCTCTTTCAGTGTGACCGCCTGTGTCTCTTTCAGTGTGAGAGCCTGTGTCTCTTTCAGTGTGACAGCCTGTGCCTCTTTCAGTGTGAGAGCCTGTGTCTCTTTCAGTGTGTCAGCCTGTGTCTCTTTCAGTGTCAGAGCCTGTATCTCTTTCAGTGTGAGAGCCTGTGTCTCTTTCAGTGTGTCAGCCTGTGTCTCTTTCAGTTTGAGAGCCTGTGTCTCTTTCAGTGTGAGAGCCTGTGTCTCTTTCAGTGTGTCAGCCTGTGTCTCTTTCAGTGTCAGAGCCTGTATCTCTTTCAGTGTGAGAGCCTGTGTCTCTTTCAGTGTGAGAGCCTGTGTCTCTTTCAGTGTGACAGCCTGTGTCTCTTTCAGTGTGACAGCCTGTGTCTCTTTCAGTTTGAGAGCCTGTGTCTCTTTCAGTGTGAGAGCCTGTGTCTCTTTCAGTGTGAGAGCCTGTGTCTCTTTCAGTGTGAGAGCCTGTGCCTCTTTCAGTGTGAGAGTCTTTTTTATCTTTCAGTGTGACAGCCTGTGCCTCTTTCAGTGTGACCGCCTGTGTCTCTTTCAGTGTGAGAGCCTGTGCCTCTTTCAGTGTGACAGCATGTGCCTCTTTCAGTGTGAGAGCCTGTGCCTCTTTCAGTGTGACCGCCTGTGTCTCTTTCAGTGTGAGAGCCTGTGCCTCTTTCAGTGTGAGAGACTGTGTCTCTTTCAGTGTGAGAGCCTGTGCCTCTTTCAGTGTGACCGCCTGTGTCTCTTTCAGTGTGAGAGCCTGTGCCTCTTTCAGTGTGACAGCCTGTGTCTCTTTCAGTGTGAGAGCCTGTGCCTCTTTCAGTGTGAGAGCCTGTGTCTCTTTCAGTGTGTGAGCCTGTGTCTCTTTCAGTGTGAGAGCCTGTGCCTCTTTCAGTGTGACAGCATGTGTCTCTTTCAGTGTGACCGCCTGTGTCTCTTTCAGTGTGAGAGCCTGTGTCTCTTTCAGTGTGACCGCCTGTGTCTCTTTCAGTGTGAGAGCCTGTGCCTCTTTCAGTGTGACAGCATGTGCCT
Organism: Heptranchias perlo; assembly: GCF_035084215.1. Taxonomy (NCBI): domain Eukaryota; kingdom Metazoa; phylum Chordata; class Chondrichthyes; order Hexanchiformes; family Hexanchidae; genus Heptranchias; species Heptranchias perlo. Next base: position 34,017,422 of record NC_090356.1, on the reverse strand, counting down.
CTTTCAGTGTGAGAGCCTGTGCCTCTTTCAGTGTGACCGCCTGTGTCTCTTTCAGTGTGAGAGCCTGTGCCTCTTTCAGTGTGAGAGCCTGTGTCTCTTTCAGTGTGAGAGCCTGTGTCTCTTTCAGTGTGACAGCCTGTGTCTCTTTCAGTGTGTCAGCCTGTGTCTCTTTCAGTGTGACAGCCTGTGTCTCTTTCAGTGTGACCGCATGTGCCTCTTTCAGTGTGACAGCCTGTGCCTCTTTCAGTGTGAGAGCCTGTGTCTCTTTCAGTGTGACAGCCTGTGACTCCTTCAATGTGAGAGCCTGTGTCTCTTTCAGTGTGACAGCCTGTGTCTCTTTCAGTGTGTCAGCCTGTGTCTCTTTCAGTGTCAGAGCCTGTATCTCTTTCAGTGTGAGAGCCTGTGTCTCTTTCAGTGTGACAGCCTGTGTCTCTTTCAGTGTGACAGCCTGTGTCTCTTTCAGTGTGAGAGCCTGTGCCTCTTTCAGTGTGAGAGCCTGTGTCTCTTTCAGTGTGTGAGCCTGTGTCTCTTTCAGTGTGACAGCCTGTGTCTCTTTCAGTGTGTCAGCCTGTGTCTCTTTCAGTGTGACAGCCTGTGTCTCTTTCAGTGTGACCGCATGTGCCTCTTTCAGTGTGAGAGCCTGTGTCTCTTTCAGTGTGACCGCCTGTGTCTCTTTCAGTGTGAGAGCCTGTGTCTCTTTCAGTGCGACAGCCTGTGCCTCTTTCAGTGTGAGAGCCTGTGTCTCTTTCAGTGTGACAGCCTGTGACTCCTTCAATGTGAGAGCCTGTGTCTCTTTCAGTGTGAGAGCCTGTGTCTCTTTCAGTGTGTCAGCCTGTGTCTCTTTCAGTGTCAGAGCCTGTATCTCTTTCAGTGTGAGAGCCTGTGTCTCTTTCAGTGTGACAGCCTGTGTCTCTTTCAGTGTGACAGCCTGTGTCTCTTTCAGTGTGAGAGCCTGTGCCTCTTTCAGTGTGAGAGCCTGTGTCTCTTTCAGTGTGTGAGCCTGTGTCTCTTTCAGTGTGAGAGCCTGTGCCTCTTTCAGTGTGACCGCCTGTGTCTCTTTCAGTGTGAGAGCCTGTGTCTCTTTCAGTGTGACAGCCTGTGTGTCTTTCAGTGTGACCGCCTGTGCCTCTTTCAGTGTGAGAGCCTGTGCCTCTTTCAGTGTGACCGCCTGTGTCTCTTTCAGTGTGAGAGCCTGTGCCTCTTTCAGTGTGACAGCCTGTGTCTCTTTCAGTGTGAGAGCCTGTGCCTCTTTCAGTGTGACAGCCTGTGTCTCTTTCAGTGTGTGAGCCTGTGTCTCTTTCAGTGTGAGAGCCTGTGTCTCTTTCAGTGTGAGAGCCTGTGTCTCTTTCAGTGTGACCGCCTGTGTCTCTTTCAGTGTGAGAGCCTGTGCCTCTTTCAGTGTGACAGCATGTGCCTCTTTCAGTGTGAGAGCCTGTGCCTCTTTCAGTGTGACCGCCTGTGTCTCTTTCAGTGTGAGAGCCTGTGCCTCTTTCAGTGTGAGAGCCTGTGCCTCTTTCAGTGTGACAGCATGTGCCTCTTTCAGTGTGACAGCCTGTGTCTCTTTCAGTGTGAGAGCCTGTGCCTCTTTCAGTGTGAGAGCCTGTGCCTCTTTCAGTGTGAGAGACTGTGTCTCTTTCAGTGTGAGAGCCTGTGCCTCTTTCAGTGTGACAGCCTGTGTCTCTTTCAGTGTGAGAGCCTGTGCCTCTTTCAGTGTGAGAGCCTGTGTCTCTTTCAGTGTGTGAGCCTGTGTCTCTTTCAGTGTGAGAGCCTGTGCCTCTTTCAGTGTGAGAGCCTGTGCCTCTTTCAGTGTGACAGCATGTGCCTCTTTCAGTGTGACAGCCTGTGCCTCTTTCAGTGTGACAGCCTGTGCCTCTTTCAGTGTGACCGCCTGTGTCTCTTTCAGTGTGAGAGCCTGTGTCTCTTTCAGTGTGACAGCCTGTATCTCTTTCAGTGTGAGAGCCTGTGCCTCTTTCAGTGTGAGAGCCTGTGTCTCTTTCAGTGTGACAGCCTGTGTCTCTTTCAGTGTGTCAGCCTGTGTCTCTTTCAGTGTGACAGCCTGTGTCTCTTTCAGTGTGACCGCATGTGCCTCTTTCAGTGTGAGAGCCTGTGTCTCTTTCAGTGTGACCGCCTGCGTCTCTTTCAGTGTGAGAGCCTGTGTCTCTTTCAGTGTGACAGCCTGTGCCTCTTTCAGTGTGAGAGCCTGTGTCTCTTTCAGTGTGACAGCCTGTGTCTCTTTCAGTGTGAGAGCCTGTGTCTCTTTCAGTGTGTCAGCCTGTGTCTCTTTCAGTGTCAGAGCCTGTGTCTCTCTCAGTGTGAGAGCCTGTGTCTCTTTCAGTGTGACAGCCTGTGTCTCTTTCAGTGTGACAGCCTGTGTCTCTTTCAGTGTGACAGCCTGTGTCTCTTTCAGTGTGAGAGCCTGTGCCTCTTTCAGTGTGAGAGCCTTTTTTCTCTTTCAGTGTGACAGCCTGTGCCTCTTTCAGTGTGACCGCCTGTGTCTCTTTCAGTGTGAGAGCCTGTGTCTCTTTCAGTGTGAGAGCATGTGTCTCTTTCAGTGTGACCGCCTGTGTCTCTTTCTGTGTGAAAGCCTGTGTCTCTTTCAGTGTGAGAGCCTGTGTCTCTTTCAGTGTGAGAGCCTGTGTCTCTTTCAGTGTGACCGCCTGTGTCTCTTTCAGTGTGACAGCCTGTGTCTCTTTCAGTGTGACAGCCTGTGTCTCTTTCAGTGTGACAGCCTGTGTCTCTTTCAGTGTGAGAGCCTGTGCCTCTTTCAGTGTGAGTGCCTGTGTCTCTTTCAGTGTGACAGCCTGTGTCTCTTTCAGTGTATCAGCCTGTGTCTCTTTCAGTGTGAGTGCCTGTGTCTCTTTCAGTGTGACAGCCTGTGTCTCTTTCAGTGTATCAGCCTGTGTCTCTTTCAGTGTGAGAGCCTGTGTCTCTTTCAGTGTGACAGCCTGTGTCTCTTTCAGTGTGAGAGCCTGTGTCTCTCTCAGTGTGACAGCCTGTGTCTCTCTCAGTGTGACAGCCTGTGTCTCTTTCAGTGTGAGAGCCTGTGTCTCTTTCAGTGTGACGGCCTGTGCCTCTTTCAGTGTGAGAGCCTGTGTCTCTTTCAGTGTGACAGCCTGTGTCTCTTTCAGTGTGATAGCCTGTGTCTCTCTCAGTGTGACAGCCTGTGCCTCTTTCAGTGTTAAAGCCTGTGTCTCTTTCAGTGTGAGAGCCTGTGCCTCTTTCAGTGTGAGAGCCTGTGTCTCTTTCAGTGTGACAGACTGTGTCTCTTTCAGTGTGACAGACTGTGTCTCTTTCAGTGTGACAGACTGTGTCTCTTTCAGTGTGAGAGCCTGTGCCTCTTTCAGTGTGAGAGCCTGTGTCTCTTTCAGTGTGACAGACTGTGTCTCTTTCAGTGTGAGAGCCTGTGCCTCTTTCAGTGTGAGAGCCTGTGTCTCTTTCAGTGTGAGAGCCTGTGTCTCTTTCAGTGTGACAGCCTGTGTCTCTTTCAGTGTATCAGCCTATGTCTCTTTCAGTGTGACAGCCTGTTTCTATTTCGGTGTGAGAGCCTGTGTCTCTTTCAGTGTGACAGCCTGTGTCTCTTTCAGTGTGAGAGCCTGTGTCTCTTTCAGTGTGACAGCCTGTCTCTCTTTCAGTGCGAGAGCCTGTGTCTCTTTCAGTGTATCAGCCTGTGTCTCTTTCAGTGTGAGAGCCTGTGTCTCTTTCAGTGTATCAGCCTGTGTCTCTTTCAGTGCGACAGCCTGTGCCTCTTTCAGTGTGAGAGCCTGTGTCTCTTTCAGTGTGACAGCCTGTGTCTCTTTCACTGTGAGAGCCTGTGTCTCTTTCACTGTGAGAGCCTGTGTCTCTTTCAGTGTGACAGCCTGTGTCTCTTTCACTGTGAGAGCCTGTGTCTCTTTCAGTGTGACAGCCTGTTTCTCTTTCAGTGTGAGAGCCTGTGTCTCTTTCAGTGTGACAGCCTGTGACTCTTTCAGTGTGACAGCCTGTGTCTCTTTCAGTGTGACCGCCTGTGTCTCTTTCACTGTGAGAGCCTGTGTCTCTTTCAGTGTGACAGCCTGTGTCTCTTTCAGTGTGACAGCCTGTGTCTCTTTCAGTGTGAGAGCCTGTGTCTCTTTCAGTGTGAGAGCCTGTGTCTCTTTCAGTGTGAGAGCCTGTGTCTCTTTCAGTGTGACAGCCTGTGACTCTTTCAGTGTGACAGCCTGTGTCTCTTTCAGTGTGAGAGCCTGTGTCTCTTTCAGTGTGACAGCCTGTGCCTCTTTCAGTGTGACCGCCTGTGTCTCTTTCAGTGTGAGAGCCTGTGTCTCTTTCAGTGTGACAGCCTGTATCTCTTTCAGTGTGAGAGCCTGTGCCTCTTTCAGTGTGAGAGCCTGTGTCTCTTTCAGTGTGACAGCCTGTGTCTCTTTCAGTGTGTCAGCCTGTGTCTCTTTCAGTGTGACAGCCTGTGTCTCTTTCAGTGTGACCGCATGTGCCTCTTTCAGTGTGAGAGCCTGTGTCTCTTTCAGTGTGACCGCCTGCGTCTCTTTCAGTGTGAGAGCCTGTGTCTCTTTCAGTGTGACAGCCTGTGCCTCTTTCAGTGTGAGAGCCTGTGTCTCTTTCAGTGTGACAGCCTGTGTCTCTTTCAGTGTGAGAGCCTGTGTCTCTTTCAGTGTGTCAGCCTGTGTCTCTTTCAGTGTCAGAGCCTGTATCTCTTTCAGTGTGACAGCCTGTGTCTCTTTCAGTGTGACAGCCTGTGTCTCTTTCAGTGTGACAGCCTGTGTCTCTTTCAGTGTGAGAGCCTGTGCCTCTTTCAGTGTGAGAGCCTTTTTTCTCTTTCAGTGTGACAGCCTGTGCCTCTTTCAGTGTGACCGCCTGTGTCTCTTTCAGTGTGAGAGCCTGTGTCTCTTTCAGTGTGAGAGCATGTGTCTCTTTCAGTGTGACCGCCTGTGTCTCTTTCTGTGTGAAAGCCTGTGTCTCTTTCAGTGTGAGAGCCTGTGTCTCTTTCAGTGTGAGAGCCTGTGTCTCTTTCAGTGTGACCGCCTGTGTCTCTTTCAGTGTGACAGCCTGTGTCTCTTTCAGTGTGACAGCCTGTGTCTCTTTCAGTGTGACAGCCTGTGTCTCTTTCAGTGTGAGAGCCTGTGCCTCTTTCAGTGTGAGTGCCTGTGTCTCTTTCAGTGTGACAGCCTGTGTCTCTTTCAGTGTATCAGCCTGTGTCTCTTTCAGTGTGAGTGCCTGTGTCTCTTTCAGTGTGACAGCCTGTGTCTCTTTCAGTGTATCAGCCTGTGTCTCTTTCAGTGTGAGAGCCTGTGTCTCTTTCAGTGTGAGAGCCTGTGTCTCTTTCAGTGTGAGAGCCTGTGTCTCTTTCAGTGTGACAGCCTGTCTCTCTTTCAGTGTGACAGCCTGTGTCTCTTTCAGTGTGAGAGCCTGTGTCTCTCTCAGTGTGACAGCCTGTGTCTCTCTCAGTGTGACAGCCTGTGTCTCTTTCGGTGTGAGAGCCTGTGTCTCTTTCAGTGTGACGGCCTGTGCCTCTTTCAGTGTGAGAGCCTGTGTCTCTTTCAGTGTGACAGCCTGTGTCTCTTTCAGTGTGATAGCCTGTGTCTCTCTCAGTGTGACAGCCTGTGCCTCTTTCAGTGTTAAAGCCTGTGTCTCTTTCAGTGTGAGAGCCTGTGCCTCTTTCAGTGTGAGAGCCTGTGTCTCTTTCAGTGTGACAGACTGTGTCTCTTTCAGTGTGACAGACTGTGTCTCTTTCAGTGTGACAGACTGTGTCTCTTTCAGTGTGAGAGCCTGTGCCTCTTTCAGTGTGAGAGCCTGTGTCTCTTTCAGTGTGACAGACTGTGTCTCTTTCAGTGTGAGAGCCTGTGCCTCTTTCAGTGTGAGAGCCTGTGTCTCTTTCAGTGTGAGAGCCTGTGTCTCTTTCAGTGTGACAGCCTGTGTCTCTTTCAGTGTATCAGCCTGTGTCTCTTTCAGTGTGACAGCCTGTGTCTCTTTCAGTGTGAGAGCCTGTGTCTCTTTCAGTGTGACAGCCTGTGTCTCTTTCAGTGTGAGAGCCTGTGTCTCTTTCAGTGTGACAGCCTGTCTCTCTTTCAGTGCGAGAGCCTGTGTCTCTTTCAGTGTATCAGCCTGTGTCTCTTTCAGTGTGAGAGCCTGTGTCTCTTTCAGTGTATCAGCCTGTGTCTCTTTCAGTGCGACAGCCTGTGCCTCTTTCAGTGTGAGAGCCTGTGTCTCTTTCAGTGTGACAGCCTGTGTCTCTTTCACTGTGAGAGCCTGTGTCTCTTTCACTGTGAGAGCCTGTGTCTCTTTCAGTGTGACAGCCTGTGTCTCTTTCACTGTGAGAGCCTGTGTCTCTTTCAGTGTGACAGCCTGTTTCTCTTTCAGTGTGAGAGCCTGTGTCTCTTTCAGTGTGACAGCCTGTGACTCTTTCAGTGTGACAGCCTGTGTCTCTTTCAGTGTGACCGCCTGTGTCTCTTTCACTGTGAGAGCCTGTGTCTCTTTCAGTGTGACAGCCTGTGTCTCTTTCAGTGTGACAGCCTGTGTCTCTTTCAGTGTGAGAGCCTGTGTCTCTTTCAGTGTGAGAGCCTGTGTCTCTTTCAGTGTGAGAGCCTGTGTCTCTTTCAGTGTGACAGCCTGTGACTCTTTCAGTGTGACAGCCTGTGTCTCTTTCAGTGTGAGAGCCTGTGTCTCTCTCAGTGTGACAGACTGTGTCTCTTTCAGTGTGAGAACCTGTGTCTCTTTCAGTGTGACAGCCTGTGTCTCTTTCAGTGTGAGAGCCTGTGCCTCTTTCAGTGTGACAGCCTGTGTCTCTTTCAGTGTGAGAGCCTGTGCCTCTCTCAGTGTGACAGCCTGTGTCTCTTTCAGTGTGAGAGCCTGTGCCTCTTTCAGTGTGACAGCCTGTGTCTCTTTCAGTGTGAGAGCCTGTGTCTCTTTCAGTGTGAGAGCCTGTGTCTCTCTCAGTGTGAGAGCCTGTGCCTCTTTCAGTGTGACAGCCTGTGTCTCTTTCAGTGTGACAGCCTGTGTCTCTTTCAGTGTGAGAGCCTGTGTCTCTCTCAGTGTGACAGACTGTGCCTCTTTCAGTGTGACAGCCTGTGTCTCTTTCAGTGTGAGAGCCTGTGCCTCTTTCATTGTATCAGCCTGTGTCTCTTTCAGTGTATCAGCCTGTGTCTCTTTCAGTGTGAGAGCCTGTGTCTCTTTCAGTGTATCAGCCTGTGTCTCTCTCAGTGTGAGAGCCTGTGTCTCTTTCAGTGTGAGAGCCTGTGTCTCTCTCAGTGTGACAGCCTGTGTCTCTTTCAGTGTGAGAGCCTGTGTCTCTCTCAGTGTGAGAGCCTGTGTCTCTTTCAGTGTATCAGCCTGTGTCTCTTTCAGTGTGACAGCCTGTGTCTCTTTCAGTGTGAGAGCCTGTGTCTCTTTCAGTGTGAGAGCCTGTGCCTCTTTCAGTGTGAGAGCCTGTGTCTCTCTCAGTGTGAGAGCCTGTGCCTCTTTCAGTGTGACAGCCTGTGTCTCTTTCAGTGTGAGAGCCTGTGCCTCTTTCAGTGTGACAGCCTGTGTCTCTTTCAGTGTGACAGCCTGTGTCTCTTTCAGTGTGACAGCCTGTGTCTCTTTCAGTGTGAGAGCCTGTGCCTCTTTCAGTGTGAGAGCCTGTGTCTCTTTCAGTGTGACAGCCTGTGTCTCTTTCAGTGTGACAGCCTGTGCCTCTTTCAGTGTGAGAGCCTGTGCCTCTTTCAGTGTGAGAGCCTGTGTCTCTTTCAGTGTGAGAGCCTGTGTCTCTTTCAGTGTGAGAGCCTGTGTCTCCTTCAGTGTGAGAGCCTGTGTCTCTTTCAGTGTGAGAGCCTGTGTCTCTTTCAGTGATGTACGATAAACAGGCTAATTCTGGCAGGGCGATATTCAATTTTGGCGTGAGGTTCTGAAAAAGTCTGAACTTAAACTTGTTTCTTGAAGCACAATATTTCAGTAATGGTTTAGCACTGTCATTGAGATATTTGATCAAGAAGGAAAGATGCAAATTACTGTAACGTTGTATTAAGTTGCACATCGTGGCCATTCTGCACCATTCCCAACTCTCAGCTGGGCCCTAAGGTTAGTTTGAGGAGCCCTTTGTCTCATTTTAGTGAGTCTTTCCTTAAATTTCAAATCGTAATTCGATATTTAGAATTGAGTGCACAGTTTCTTGAGATTGCTGCTGGGAATAAAATGTTCCTTGGGGCAGGGATGGTCTGAACCTTTGGAAAGTCAGTATTTGAAAGGGGAAAATCTGTTTTTGAAGGCAATCTGAATGACCATTTGTTCTGGGTGTTATTTTGAGGCCTCTTTTTTTGGCTGCCAGGTTTTTAGCTGTTCTTTTTATAATTTTGGAAATGGGAGTTCCTTTGGGGATTCTTCCATTTCTGTAACATTCGGAGGATGAAAGAAGGGAGGTGAGGCAGGTCAGACTGAATCTCAGCCAAACCGCACATTCCATAATTATCAGTCAATTGGTGACTCACAGAGGTATCAATCAGCCAACCAATGCAACAGAATGACAAAGCTGTGCAATTTTTCCAGATGAAAGGATTCCACAAAGTCCAGGGTGTCACTGATAGAACACATGAACAGGAGGAGGCCATTCAGCCCCTCGAGCCTGTTCCACCATTCAATGAGTTCATGGCTGATCTGTATCTTCAATCCATCTACCCGCCTTCATTTCGAAACCCTTAATACCCTTCCCTGACAAAAATCTATCAATCCGAGTTTTGAAATTTTCAATTGACCCCCAGCCTCACCAGCTTTTCAGAGGAGAGAGTTCCAGATTTACCCTTTGTGTGAAGAAGTGTTTCCTGACATCAGCCCTGAACGGCCTCACTCTAATTTTAAGGTTATGCCCCCCTGTTATGGACTTCCCCACCAGAGGAAATAGTTTCTCTCTATCTATCCTATCAACTTCTTTAACCATCTTAAAAACCTCAATTGGAACACCCCTTAATCTTCAATATTAATGGGAATACAAGCCTAGTCCATAGGAGCAAAGGAACATAGGAACAAGAGTAGGCCATTCAGTCCCTCGTGCCTGCCCCGTCATTTGATAAGATCATGGCTGATCTGTGATCTAACTCCATATACCTGCCTTTGGCCCATATCCCTTAATACCTTTGGTTGGCAAAAGGCTATCGATCTCACATTTAAATTTCGCAATTGAGCTAGTATCAATTGCCGTTTGCGGAAGAGAGTTCCAAACTTCAAAACCCTTTGTGTGTAGAAATGTTTTCTAATCTCGCTCCTGAAAGGTCTGGCTCTAATTTTTAGACTGTGCCCCCTACTCCTAAAATCCCCAACCAGCGAAAATAGTTTCTCTCTATCCACCCTATCTGTTCCCCTTAATATCTTATAAACTTCGATCAGATCACCCCTTAACCTTTGAAACTCTAGAGAATACAACACCAATTTGTGTAATTTCTCCTCGTAACTTAACCCTTGAAGTCCGCGTATCATTCTAGTAAACCTACGCTGCACTCCCTCCAAGGCCAATATGTCCTTCCGAAGGTGCGGTGCCCAGAACTGCTCACAGTACTCCAGGTGCGGTCTAACCAGAGTTTTGTATAGCTGCAGCATAACTTCTGCCCCCTTGTACTCCAGTCCTCGAGATATAAAGGCCAGCATTCCATTTGCCTTCTTGATTATTTTCTGCACCTGTTCATGACACTTCAATGATCTATGTACCTGAACCCCTAAGTCCCTTTGGACATCCACTGTTTTTAACTTTTTACCATTTAGAAAGTACCCTGTTCTATCCTTTTCTGATCCAAAGTGGATGACCTCACATTTGTCTACATTGAATTCCATTTGCCACAGTTTTGCCCATTCACCTAATCTATCAATATCGCTTTGTAATTTTATGTTTTCATCTACACTGCTTACAATGCCATCAATCTTTGTGTCATCGGCAAACTTAGATGTGAGACTTTCTATGCCTTCATCTAAGTCATTCATAAATATTGTGAATAATTGAGGCCCCAAGACAGATCCCTGCGGGACTCCACTAGTCACATCCTGCCAATGTGAATACCTTCCCATTATCCCTGCTCTCTGTAGCCTTTTGCTCAGCCAACTTCCAAACCAAGTCCGAACTTTTCCCTCGATTCCATGGGCTTCTATCTGAGCTAACAGTCTCTTATGCGGGACCTTATCAAATGCCTTCTGGAAGTCCATATAAATAACATCCATTGACATTCCCCCGACCACTACTTTAGTCACCTCTTCAAAAAATTCAATCAGGTTTGTCAGGCACGACCTACCTTTCACAAATCCATGCTGGCTCTCTCTGATTAACTGAAAATTCTCGAGGTGTTCAGTCACCCTATCCTTAATTATAGACTCCAGCAATTTCCCCACAACAGATGTTAGGCTAACTGGTCTATAATTCCCTGGTTTCCCTCTCTCTCCTTTCTTAAAAAGCAGAGTGACATGTGCAATTTTCCAATCCAGAGGGACAGTTCCTGAATCTAGAGAACTTTGAAAGATTATAGTTAGGGCATCCGCAATGTGCTCACCTACTTCCTTTAAAACCCTGGGATGGAAACCATCTGGTCCTGGGGATTTGTCACTCTTTCGTGCTATTATTTTCTTAATTACTGTTGCTTTACTTATGTTAATTTTATCGAGTCCCTGTCCCCGATTCAATATAAGTTTTCTTGGGATTTCCGGCATGCTATCCTCTTTTTCTACTGTAAATACTGACGCAAAGTAATTGTTCAACATGTCCGCCATTTCCCCATTGTCAATGACAATATCCCCACTTTCAGTTTTTAAGGGGCCAACACTGCTCCTGACCACCCTCTTTTTCCTAATGTAACTATAAAAGTTCTTTGTATTGGTTTTGATATCCCTTGCGAGTTTCTTTTCATACTCTCTTTTTGTAGCTCTTATTATCTGTTTTGTGACCCTTTGTTGATCTTTGTATCTTTCCCATTCGTCAGGATCTGTGCCATTTTTTTGCCTTTTTGTATGCCCTTTCCTTATGTCTTATACTGTCCCTTACCTCTTTAGTTGTCCATGGCTGTTTTTTTTGGCAAGTAGAGTTCTTGCCCCTCAGGGGTATAAACCGGTTCTGTATCACGTTAAATGTTTCTTTAATCATTTCCCACTGATCATCAGTCATTTTACCCATTAACAGATTTGCCCAGTTTACTGTGGACAGTCTCCGTTTTATCCCATTGAAGTCGGCCTTGCCCAAGTCTAGAATCTTAGCAGCTGATTCACTTTTTTCCCTTTCAAACACTACATTGAACTCGATCATGTTATGATCGCTGTTGGATAGATGTTCACACACAGTTAAGCCGTTAACTAAATCTGGTTCATTACTCATTACTTATTCTGGTATGGCTTGCCCCCTTGTTGCCTCCAGGACATACTGCTGTAGAAAACTATCCCGGACACACTCAAGAAATTCACTACCTTTCTGACAGTTGCTAGTCTGCTTTTCCCAATCTATCTGAAGGTTAAAGTCCCCCATTAAGACCACTATGCCTTTCTTACACGCTTGTCTAATCTCTGCATTTATACAATCTAGCACTTCAGAGCTGCTGCCAGGGGTCCTATACACAACTCCCACTATCGTCTTCGATCCTTTCCTATTTCTCAATTCAACCCATAAGGTCTCTGTTGGCTGCTTACCTCTCGTTATATCCCCCTTTATCATTGAAGTGATTTCATCTCTAATCATTAAGGCTACTCCTCCCCCTCTTCCAGTTTCCCTATCTCTCCTGTAGACATTATAACCCGGTATATTTAGTTCCCAATCCTGACCATCCTGCAGCCATGTCTCCGTAATAGCTATCATGTCACACGCTCCAATTTTAATTTGAACCTGTAGTTCATTTAATTTATTCCTTATACTCCGTGCATTTGTATTTATAGCTCTTAGTTGGGCCACACACCCTGGCCTGACCTTCAGCTTTGATGCTGGGTTAATCGCCTTACACCTTCTAGTTTTTATTTTATCTGGCTTGTCTAAAGTACACTTTCTTTCTGCTGCTCTCTGCTTTTCCCTTTCACTTGTTCTTGAACATCTGTTTTTACTATTTGTATTGTAGATTTCCCCTGGATCTTCCCCTCTCTTGTTGCTGTCAACTTTATTCCCTTCTGACTCCGCGTACAGGTTCCCATCCCCCTGCCACTCTAGTTTAAACCTTCCCCAACAGCACGAGCAAACACCCCCGCGAGGACATTGGTCCCTGTCCTGCTCGGGTGTAACCCGTCACGCTTGTACAGGTCCCACCTTCCCCAGAACCGATCCCAATGTCCCAGGAATCTAAATCCCTCCCTCCTACACCATCCCTGCAGCCACGCATTCATCCTGTCTATTCTCCTGTTCCTATACTCACTAGCACGTGGCACTGGTAGTAATCCTGAGATCACTACCTTTGAAGTCCTGCTTTTTAATTTATCTCCTAACTCCTTAAATTCACCTTGCAGGACCTCATCCCTTTTTTTTACCTATGTCGTTGGTACCGATATGGACCACGACTACTGACTGTTCACCCTCCCCCTCCAGAATGTCCTGCAGCCACTCCATGACATCCTTGACCCTAGCACCAGGGAGGCAACATACCATCCTGGAGTCACGTTTGCGGCCGCAGAAACGCCTATCTGTTCCCCTTACAATTGAATCCCCTATCACTATAGCCCTGCCACTCTTCTTCCTCCCCTCCTGTGCAGCAGAGCCACCCGTGGTGCCACAAACTTGGCTCTTGCTGCTTTCCCCTGGGGCCATCTCCATCTGTTTGAGAGGGAGATGGCCCCAGGGGACTCCTGCTCCATGCAACTTGTCCTCATAATTTAAGCCTTTTAGCTCCGGTATCATTCTGGTGAATCCTAACAGCACTGTGGGAGAACCGTCACCACACGGACTGCAGCGGTTCAAGAAGGCGGCTCACCACCACCTTCTCGAGGGCAATTAGGGATGGGCAATAAATGCCGGCCTTGCCAGCGACGCCCACATCCCGTGAACGAATTAAAAAAAAAAAAATCTGCGCTGCACCCCCTGCAATGCCAATATATCCTTCCTGAGGTGCGGTGTCCAGAACTGAACACAGTCCAGTAAATGGGGTCCAACCGGAGCTTTACATAACTGGAACATAATTTCCACCCCTTTGTATTCCAGCTCCTTGAGATAAAGGCCAACATGGCACTAGCCTTTTTAATTCGCCCTATGAGCCCCTGTGCACAATCTCACTGGCTTCATGGAATGCAAAGGCATCAATTCCATTAATGTGCAGGTTTTTTGTGACCATTTGAACAGAATCATGCAAGTGATTCACTTCCATAAACTTTCACACGAAAGCAACCCACAGTATCAGGATTACTGTATCAGCAGTACCGTATCAGGACCACCATATCAGGATTACCGTATCGGGATTACCGTATCAGGATTACCGTATCAGCATTACCATATCGGGATTACCATATCGGGATTACCGTATCGGGATTACCGTATCGGGATTATCATATCAGGGTTACCGTATCAGCATTACCGTATCGGGATTACCATATCAGGATTACCGTATCAGCATTACCCTATCAGGATTACCATAACAGGATTACCGTATCTGGATTACCGTATCAGGATTACCATATCTGGATTACCATAACAGGATTACCGTATCTGGATTATATATCAGCATTACCATATCAGGATTACCATATCAGGATTACCGTATCGGGATTACCGTATCGGGATTACCGTATCGGGATTATCATATCAGGGTTACCGTATCAGCATTACCGTATCAGGATTACCATAACAGGATTACCGTATCTGGATTACCGTATCAGGATTACCATATCTGGATTACCATAACAGGATTACCGTATCTGGATTATATATCAGCATTACCATATCAGGATTACCGTATCTGGATTACCGTATCAGGATTACCATATCAGGATTACCGTATCTGGATTACCGTATCAGGATTATATATCAGCATTACCATATCAGGATTACCGTATCTGGATTACCGTATCTGGATTACCATATCAGGATTACCGTATCTGGATTACCATATCAGGATTACCGTATCAGGATTACCATATCTGGATTACCATAACAGGATTACCGTATCTGGATTATATATCAGCATTACCATATCAGCATTACCATATCAGGATTACCGTATCAGGATTACCCTATCAGGATTACTGTATCAGCATTATCGTATCTGGATTACCGTAACAGGATTACGGTATCAGGATTACCGTATCAGCATTACCATAACAGGATTACCGTAACAGAAATAATGTATCTGTATTTCCATATCAGCATTACCGTATATAGATTACGGTATCTGGATTACCATATCATTATTACCGTATCAGCATTACCGTATCTGGATTACCATATCAGCATTACCGTATCTGGATTACCATATCTGGATTACTGTGTCAGCATTACCGTATCAGCATTACCGTATCTGGATTACCATATCAGCATTACCGTATCTGGATTACCATATCTGGATTACCGTGTCAGCATTACCGTGTCAGCAATACCCTATCAGGATTACCATAACAGGATTACCGTATCAGGATTACCGTACCAGCATTACCATATCTGGATTACCATATCAGGATTACCGTATCAGCATTACCGTATCAGGATTACCATATCTGGATTACCGTATCAGCATTACCGTGTCAGCAATACCTTATCAGGATTACCATAACAGGATTACCGTATCAGGATTACCGTACCAGAATTACCATATCTGGATTACCATATCAGGATTACCATATCAGGATTACCGTATCAGGATTACCATATCAGCATTACCGTATCTGGATTACCATATCTGGATTACCGTATCAGCATTACCGTATCAGCATTACCATATCAGCATTACCGTATCTGGATTACCATATCTGGATTACCGTATCAGCATTACCGTGTCAGCAATACGCTATCAGGATTAGCATAACAGGATTACCGTATCAGGATTACCGTACCAGCATTACCATATCTGGATTACCATTACACGATTACCGTATCAGCATTACCGTATCTGGATTACCGTAATAGGATTACCGTATCTGGATTACTGTATCAGCATTAATGTAACAGAATTACTGTATCAGCATTACCGTATCTGGATTACCGTTTCAGCATTACCGTATCAGGATTACCGTAACAGGATTACCGTATCTCGATTACCGTTTCAGCATTACCGTATCAGGATTACCGTAACAGGATTACCGTATCTGGATTATATATCAGCATTACCATTTCAGGATTACCGTATCAGGATTACTGTATCGGCATTACCGTATCTGGATTACCCTATCAGGATTACCGTATCAGCATTACCATATCGGGATTACCATATCAGGATTACCGTATCAGGATTACTGTATTGGCATTACCGTATCTGGATTACCCTATCAGGATTACCGTATCAGCATTACCATATCGGGATTACCATATCAGGATTACCGTAACAGAAATAACGTATCTGTATTTCCATAACAGGATTACCGTATCTGGATTACTGAATCAGCATTACCGTATCAGGATTACCGTATCTGGATTATCGTATCTGGGTTACCGTATCAGGATTACCATATCTGGATTATCGTATCTGGGTTACCGTATCAGTATTACCGTATCTGGATTAATGTATCTGGATTACCATGTCTGGATTACTGTATCAGCATTACCATATCTGGATTACCGTATCTGGATTACTGTATCAGCATTACCGTATCTGGATTGCTGTATCTGGATTACTGTATCAGTATTACCGTATCTGGATTACCATGTCTGGATTACTGTATCAGCATTACCATATCTGGATTACCGTATCTGGATTACCGTATCTGGATTACTGTATCAGTATTACCATATCTGGATTACCGTATCTGGGTTACCGTATCTGGGTTACCGTATCAGGATTACCCTATCAGGATTATCGTATCAGCATTACCATATCTGGATTACCATATCTGGATTACCATACCAGGATTATGGTATCAGGATTACCGTATCAGCATTACCGTATCTGGATTACCGTATCAGGATTACCCTACCAGGATTACGGTATCAGGATTACTGTATCAGCATTACCGTATTAGGATTACTGTATCAGGATTTCCATAACAGGATTACCGTAACAGAATTACCGTATCTGTATTTCCATATCAGGATTACCATATGAGAATTACCATAACAGGATTACCGTATCCGGATTATTTGATGGAGAAAGGCAACAGAGGTTGGCTTCTAGGAGACCTGAGCTACCTTATTTATCCGAGCATCTGACGTCTCTGCGACAGCCGGTAGTCCCAGTACGGTGCAGCCACAATCAGTTCCGTACAGCCACTCGGTTTATTGTTAAACACGAGGTTATTTTGAAAACTCAGTTCAGATGTGTGGACGGATCAGCCAGTGTCTAACAATGCAGGTAGAAATGTATAAATTTTGAATTAAAATTCTTTTAAAAGTGTGGAGATGTGTTAGTTTTAGTGAAAATGTAGAGATGATATTTCCCTACTTAACACTTGGCCACTTTTCACTAAAATTAACAAATGAAAGAAAGAAAGCTCCACCAATCTTTACAAAAGAGTCTGCTGGAAATGTCCTGGTGTTTGAGTGTATGAATAACACCGTTATTAATGAGCAAATTGACCAGCAACTTGTGGCGAGGATGAGCTACCCTGTGAATTGCGAATCGCCACCAGTTGTTGGACGATTTACCGTTAGCTTCACACAGGCAGCATCTCGCCCGCAGACCCCCCGTGAGTTTCATGAAGTTTCTGCATTTGCTCATTAATTGCCCACTAAAATCACCACAGAAAGTTAAGTCTAGTAATTAACAGCGTAAGTACTCTTTTAGCGATTGATAATTGTTAATGACGGCCAGAAAGTAAACAATTAAAAGTGTGGAATCTCAATCCTTCAGGTTGTGAATTGTTTTAGGAGATTTTAAAAATGTTAAGCTTTAAATTTTTAAAATGTTTTCTTACTTTTCCTTTCTGTCTCTTTTTTCTCTTTCTTAATTCAATCTTTCCCTCTTTTTATTTCTCTTTCTGATTTGACTCTAATTCACCCTCCTACTCAGTCCTTCCGCTGTTTATTTCTCAATCCTTTAATCTCTTTGGTTAAGGAGATGCACTGTTGGTCCCGTTGTTCACCAAGGTCCCGGCTGCCCTCTCTGCACCATTATCAGCTTGCACTGCCACCAACTTTGTGGGCAAATAATGTTCAAACTTAAATGTGCAAATGTAAGTCGAACTAACGGGGCGTGCCGCAAGATGCTCCGTTCCTGCAAAATCTGGCCCAATATTTCGGGTTTTATGGTGAAATGCTCTGCCAATATAATATCATAGTACGTACAGCCCAGGAGGAGGCCATTCAGCCCATCGTGCCTGTGTCGGCTCTTTGAAAGAGCTATCCAATTAGTCCCACTAGTAACCCTTCTCACCATAATTTTTTGAGATTTCTCAAGGCTCCTAGCTCAGTATTTAGCATCATGACATAATGACATGCTGTAAATAGCAATTTATTACTTGTAAGTAACACAAGGTTTTGAGTAGGTGATGAATGAAAGGGATGGGGCTCGATTTTGCAATGGTGGCGGGTTGGTAGCGGGGTGAAGGTGCCCGTGGCAAACCCTCATGAACAAAACCCACCGTTTCCGGCCCGATCGCATGTTGATTGATGATGATTAATGTCCTCTCCGAGTTTCACACCCGGCAGCCAGTCTGATTGACAGGCTGACTGCCGTCAGGAGCTGCAACGCGACGGGGGAGGGCAAGAAAGAGAGACATCATCCGGTGCTGGAACAGAAGACTGGGGGGGCGGGGGAGAATGGAAGATCCGGGGAGAGAGGGCAAGATCAGTGGGGGGGGGAGTGGG
This sequence comes from Heptranchias perlo, assembly GCF_035084215.1. Lineage (NCBI taxonomy): Eukaryota > Metazoa > Chordata > Chondrichthyes > Hexanchiformes > Hexanchidae > Heptranchias > Heptranchias perlo. The sequence goes on along the minus strand of NC_090356.1, from coordinate 33,999,577 downwards.
GAAGATCGGGAGGACATCGGGGGGGTGAAAAGTGGGAGATCGGAGAGGGAGACATCGGACATCGGAGCAGGGTGCAAAGGTAGGTTCATTTTGTGGTTTTTTATTCAATTTATTTTGTTTCTTTTTCTCTGATCCGGCCCTTCATGTCTGGTTTCACCAGGTGTGAATCAGAAGCGGTGGGCAAGCCGCCCGGGTAAGTTAAAAATTATTCTAATCACTCACTCTGTCACAGGTAAAGTGCCTTAAATACCTCAATGAGGTACATTTGTCTCTTTAACTGTCATCCCACTGGCTTCAATTACCGGCGGGACTTCCGTTTTCGGGTCGCCCGTGCGCACACAGGTGGGTCCCTGGGAAACTCGGAAGTCGGCGGGTTGGAGCCTGCTTCCAAACTCGAATGGGATTTCCGTGATTTTCGGAGCCCCCACAGCACCCGCAATTGCCTCTATAATTGAGCCCACGGTCTCGAAATTCCATTACACCTAACAACAAAATGCCTTTTCAATATGTGCAGGATTAAAAGTGTAGAGAATAGACAAAATAATTTCAGCACTTCCAGGTCCCATTCTCAGTAAACCTGTTTCATATTCTCTCATTGGCAGAAGATTAGTCCTCTTGTAATTGCAGGCCATAAATGAGATGCTGCTCACAGTGGGGTTCAGCTAACCCCAAGAAATTGCTCCCTAGACATACTGCAACTATAAGGCAAATCAGACGAACATCTGCATACAGTCTGAGTAAACACACGATGAGTGATGGCTCTCTCTCTCGCTGCATGCAGGTCCCCTGATAAATCACCTTTTCTGCTGATAATCATGAAGCTCATTGTCCTTCTTCGTCCAGTAACGGCCCTGCATAACCCACTGGGTACAAGGGCATAGCTCCAAGCACAGTATGCAACTTGAGTGAGGTTGAGAACGTACCTTAGAGTGCTGCCCTGCCATCAGCCAAACTTAACGTCAGCTAACGCCTTGTCCACCTGTATGGGCCAGTTCTCCACTGTTGGCGTGTACAGAAATATGAGAATATGATGATGCTCTCCACTGTCAGGTAGACACTAACGTTTACTTTCATGGCTCACACAAAGAATGGGCATTTAACAAGGGCTGCTGGTGCATGATTCATGTTACTCTGGTGTAATTTACCATAATCAGGAGAAAATGGAGGAGGAAAAAGTAAAGATGGTGGTTTTTAATTTCAACAGTCAATTTTTCCACAAATAAAACAAATTGCCCTATGATGCAGGATGATGAGAATCAAAGAAAGAATGAACTGATGTTTATAAAGCAGATTTCACACTGTTCCAAAGCGCTTTACAGCCAAGAAAATACTTTTGAAGTGTAGTCACTGTTTATGCACAGCAAGGTTCCACAAACAGCAATGAGAGAAATGACCAGATAATCTGTTTTTGGCATTGTTGGTTGAGAGACAAATATTGGTCAGAACACTAGGAGGTCTCCCTTGCTCTGCTTCCAATACTGCCAAGGAATCTTCTATGTCCGAGGTTTAGACATCTCATCCAAGCACTTCCTCAGCACTGTCCTGAAGTGTTAGCATAGACTATGTGCTCAAACCTTCTGAGGCAGAGCCCAGGCTGACACCTCAAGCATTGTTATAATATGCAGCACGATGGTACATCAGATCACTTGACTGGCCTTGAGTAGACCATGAGAACATTTATTGACTGGTTGCAGATTGCAAAATAGAGAATTCTGTTGATTTTTCTGGGTGAGACATCGGAAGAAGTTAATCTTGACTCCACATTAAGAAAGAACAAGTCCCATAACAAATGGAGAGCCTCTCATACTCAAGTCACATGAAGTTGTACATGTCTTCAATTGTGCGACAAGAGTGCCTTCCCTCTGGGCAATGGGCTTTTGCATTTTGGTACTTTTTCTCTGGAGAAACAGAAAGTTCAACCAATAATTGTAACAACCGCCATCGGGAGAACTGGAATCAGTCAGTGGGGAGAAGAGATCTTCGTCCCTTCAATGTGAATGGGTTCAAACCCAGGGCTTTGAGTTATAGCAGTCAGTCAGTGGGTGGAGAAGAATAATTTCTCCATCACAATAAACTTCTCTGCTTTGCAGGAAGGTGAAATGACACACTTGGGAATTACATACTTTATGGATTTAAGAGTAGGCTTCATGACATGATTGAAAGTGACTGTATGTGCTAGCACTGAAGGTATCTCTGTGTCCACCAGTATGACAAGCGTCTACAAAATCAATCTCAGACCGCTGTGAACTCCAGTCTGCTATAGGCCAACACATGGCAAACATTCAGCCAGTCCCTGGGGAAGCCTGTATTTTCAGGCTGCAGGGTTTAAATGGCAGGTGCTTTCTACACTTAAAGACAGTATCAACTCCACTCGGCCCAGTGAAAGATACAGAGCAGCTCACTTACACCTAGCATCCAATATAAGTTCTGTTTTTCATTACTCTATTTCCATCTTTATTCTTTATTCTTTAACAAATACTTTGGGCGCTAAATTGGGCTGTGTAGCCCCCGTTGTTTCGGCGCTACACGGCCTCTCCGACATCCAAGATGGCGTCTTGGATGCGCACGCACATTTCCTGCATGACGTGCGCCGGACGCCATCTTGGTATAGGAGTTAGCGCAGGCGCAGATAACGAACGCTGGAATCAAGTAAAGTAGGAAGAAAATGGCTTCAATCAGTGTGCAACGCTGATTTAAAGTGATAACCACCATTTTGGGTTTTAACGCTCAACTCAACACACAGTCTGAACCCCGACCATCTGAATGTGCCTTAGAGTGTCTGGAGGACCCCCCACCAGCGCTATTTAAAGGGACCATGCAGGATTTACAGGTTAGTGGCTGGATTATTGCCTCTGGCTGCTGAGACATTTGTAACTGTTTTTGGAGGTCTCCTAGACTTGAATACTAGGACGCGGGGACATAGCCTGACATTTAGAGCCAGGACATGCAGGAGTGAAGTTAGGAAATGCTTCTACACGCAAAGGGTGGGAGACGTTTCGCTCTTCTGCAGACGGCAGTTGATGCTAGCTCACTTGTGAATGTTAAATCTGAGATTGATAGATTTCTGTGAACCAAGGGTATTAAGGGATATGGGGCTAAGGCGGGTATATGGAGTGAGGTCACAGGTCCACCATGATCTCATTGAATGGTGGAACAGGCTCGAGGGGTTAAATGTCAAGGCCACTTGCTGCCTCTTGATAAGCAGCACCTTCTCCTGGAAGAAAGCGGGACGTGTGTCTGGGTGATGTGCCTGTCATGGTTGAACAGCTGCCAATGTGTGTGGCCTGTGAGTTGTGGGTGGGCGGCTTGAAACAGTGGTAATGTGTAAGGGTGAGAAGAAGCATCTGGTTGGAAGAGTTGAGTACTGATGGAAAGAGTTTGTTGGTATGTGGGTGATGGGGGTGTAGTGTGTGGTGCAGTTGGTAGGAGACGCCACTTGACAGTTGACCTCACTCACCTTGACCACTCATGTCAAAGCATTGAACTTCTTCCTGCACTGCATCCATGTCCATGATGCTGTGCGCCTGGCATTGACTTCATCCCCCGCTGCCTCCCACTGTCTTTTGGATATATGTCTGGAGGGCCTCTTGTCCCCCCTGTGGATATAGCATCTCCCTCCTTCTGTCCACCCCTTGCTCCAACGTCTCTAGTGCATCAGTAGAGAACCTTGGTGCACAAACTCTCACAGGCCTGGTACCAACTCAGATCGGCAGATTGGTGAGGTCTGGTGTGTAGATTGGAGGATGTGGGATTTAGTAGTGTGCAACCTTTATTTAATATTTTAACATAACTCATCAGTGTGTAAACATAGGGATGGGATCTGCATCTGTGACTTACTGGAGCGATGTCTGATCTGTGTTCAGACTCCGTGCAGACAGTCGGCTGTTATTTTCAGCAAATAACAGATACCAGTTACCTTTAAGAGATTTCTAAGAAACATCCTCCCTTTAAGAGATTGAGCACACTCTGGTAGTGGAAACTGCGAATTGCATTGATTCCACATGTAAGGCTTTGAAAGGAACGTTGATTGCAGGTAAGTGTTCCCGTGGGTCCAAACTTGCGTCCTGCCTGTGTAGGGACCATCGGGCGCGGGGTGTTAGCGCATCACACTACCACCACCCAAAACAGAACCTTATCCAATTTTTCCCCCTTTGTGTCTGATTTCACAGAAGAAGACTCAAAAAACCTCCTGGAAATACAAGAGAACCAAGGGCCTGGCGAGAATGAGGAACTGAAGGAAATTAGTATTAGTAAAAAAATAATATTAGAGAAATTAATGGGACTGAAAGTCGACAAATCCCAAGGACCTGATGATCTACATCCCCAGGGTTTTGGAAGAGGAGACTATAGAGATAGTGGATGCATTGGTTGTCATCTTCCAAAATTCTATGGATTCTGGAATGGTTCCTGCAGATTGGAGGGTGGCAAATGTAACCCCACTATTTAAGAAAGGAGGGAGAGAGAAAACAGGGAACTACAGACCTGTTAGTCTGACATCAGTAGTAGGGAAAATGCTGGAATCTATTATAAAGGATGTGATAACAGGACATTTGGAAAATAATAATAGGATTTGGCAGAGTCAATATGGATTTATGAAAGGGAAATCATATTTGACAAACCTATTGGAGTTCTTTGATGATGTAACTAGTAGAATAGATAAGGTGGAACCAGTGGATGTGGTGTATTTCGATTTTCAGAAGGCTTTCGATAAGGTCCCACAGAGGTTGGTGAACAAAGTTAGAGCACATGGAATTGGGGGGAATATACTGGCATGGATTGAGAATTGGTTAACAGACAGAAAACAGAGAGTAGGAAAAAACTGGTCTTTTTCAGGTTGTCAGACTGTGACTAGTGGGGTACCGTAGGGATCGGTGCTTGGACCCCAGCTATTCACAATCTATATCAATGATTGGGATGAGGGGACCAATTGTAATATTTCCAAGTTTGCTGATGACACAAAACTAGGTGGGAATGTGAGTTGTGAGGAGGATGCAAAGAGGCTTCAAGGGGATATAGACAGGCTGAGTGAGTGGGCAAGAACATGGCAGATGGAATATAATGTGGAAAAATGTGAAGTTATCCACTTTGGTCGGAAAAACAGAAATGCAGAGTATTTTTTAAATGGTGAGAAATTTGGAAACGTTGATGTTCAAAGGGACCTGGGTGTCCTTGTACATAAGTCACTGAAAGCTAACATGCAGGTGCAGCAAGCAATTAGGAAGGCAAATGGTATGTTGGCCTTTATTACAAGAGGATGTGAGTGCAGGAGTAAAGATGCCTTACTGCAATTATATAGGGCCTTGGTGAGACCGCACCTGGAGTATTGTGTACAATTTTGGTCTCCTTACCTAAGAAAGGATATGCTTGCCATAGAGGGAGAACAACAAAGGTTCACCAGACTGATTCCTGGGATGACGGGATTGTCGTATGAGGAGAGATTGAGTAGACTAGGCCTGTATTCTCTAGAGTTTAGAAGATTGAGAGGTGATCTCATTGAAACATACAAAATTCTTCCAGGGCTCGACGGGGTAGATGCAGGAGGATGTTTCCCCTGGCTGGGGAGTCTAGAACCAGGGGTCACAGTCTTAGAATAATGGGTAGGCCATTTAGGACTGAGATGAGGAGAAATTTCTTCACTCAGACGGTGATGAATCTTTGGAATTCTCTACCCCAGAGGGCTGTGGAGGCTCAGTCATTGAGTACATTCAAAACAGAGATCGATAGATTTCTAGATATTAAAGGCATCAAGGGATATGGGGATAGTGCAGGAAAATGGCGTTGAGGTAGAAGATCAGCCATGATCTTGTTGAATGGCGGAGTAGGCTCGAGGGGCCTGATGGCCTACTCCTGCTCCGATTTCTTATGTTCTTATGTTTATTTCCTTCCCTTCTTAAAGGAGCTGGCACAATTTAACTGGGAGTCCAGCATGATTTGTCCGAAGGCTTCATCTATCATTCAGCTCTTCCCCACTCCTCTGTCTGCCATGCAAATATATTGAGGCCAACATGTAGAAAGACTTACTCCTAACCGGTAGCAGGACGGCCCTGAGTGATTCACAGTCCTGGACTCACAGCCCCACTGATTAGAACATAAGCTCTTTCCCTCCTGGTCTTAATTCACTCTGAGTTTCGAAAGTATGAGGTGCTCAGTGTACATTTGATGCTTTAAATGGGAAAAAATGGTCAGTACTTCAAATACCAGCTAGTCAACAAGCCATGAATTGTGAGTGAAAGAATAGACTGAGGAACTCTCTGAATGGCTACAAAGACAGCACCTGCCTTGGTCAATAGTTGGCCCAAGACGTTAAAATGGTGGAGTTTGAACACGTGTCGTTACAGGAATTTATCTTAAAAAACTCTCCTTAACAATCCAATCCTTCTAATTCACAGTGTGCACGAAATGAAATGAAATCTTGCCATTATTGCTGGATGTACAAATATTGCAATCCTTATAGGATGAGTTATGTTTTTCACTATTTTGTTGGTGACTAATAAACCTGACTACGTATAAAGGTCACACAGTGAGGCTTGGTGTTCAGCTGGTACCATGCATATACCACAGTATATTCTGAAATTACTGTGCTCAAGAACATTCTGTAAAAGTAAACTGGGAGCCATCGAATCTATCAGTGACATTGGGAGAGAAGCTAAGCAGCAGATTAAAAGGGAATCAGCTGAGTCTGACCCAGATTCTGACAGCACTGTCGCTTTAGCTGAAATCAATGTAAAACTTCCTGTTGTGAACAATTCACTGCTCCCTTCTGTTTCAGCCATGATTTCTGTGCTTTATCTCCAATTTCTCATTGACAGATGTCACTTGTTTAAAAAAAGTGTGTAACTAAGATACCAAGCGCTGCGTTGGCAGAATAACATCAGGGTCCACTACAAGAGGTGAAAATCCTGACATCATTACAGTTGGCAAGTATGGGGCAGGGTCTCCACAAGGGAGACAGATTTATCTAGAAACTGCTCAGTGTGCATTGTCTATAGGCACCACAGAGATATTCACTTAAAGAAGATTAGCAAGTAATCTTGGAATCACTAAAAAGACACATTCACAAAAATGGACAGCCCTGATTTGATTGTGTTGGTGTTCGACTTGGTAGGGTTTGAAACCTGATGCTAATCTGGTAATTGTTCAAATTCATGTTGTTATGAATATGGTTATTGATTGGTATAAAGGTCAACCAGATTAACTTCTGCCCCTTCCCCAGTTATGTAGTTAGTTATCATAGATGTCCAGATTCAGCTGCCAGCAGTCACTGAATGCAGGATTGGCACCAGTGATTCTCAGCCTCAGCTTGACAGGGAGGGGAATTAGAGGGAGCACTTTGGGAACTCACACACCTGCTTCCAGTTTGGTTACAACAGCATTCCATTAGCTGGGAAAGGAGCAGTGAACATTACACCGAGGGATCTCACACCATAGCAAGAAAACAAGAAATTAAAGGGGAGATGTTTATTTTAATTGTAAATTTAGAAGGATCCCCCTGCTCTAACTGAGCTGTTCATCATTTCTCCTGCTGGGATCTGCCAATTTAAATACTTGGGGCAATGACAGACATTCTGTCTCAGTGCTTAAGCCCTGGTTCTTGTTTATTAGGATGTTTAGCATTTCTATACCGAAAGGTGGGGAGGATTACTCTTAGATTTAGAAAATATAAAGAAATCTTTTATACCTCAGTAACTCTGCATTCAGAATGAAAAGATCACAGAAGGAGGTTTGTAAAACCGAGAGCTCACAGAAAGCAGATAATTCTAATGACAGGTTGGACTGGGTGTAGCTCAGGATAGACCAGGGATACTGAGTATACCCACTTCGTATTTCTGTTGTCCAAGGTACAAATGAAGCTGAAAAAGAGGTTTTAGTAAACAGTGGAAGCAAGTCAGAGGAGGCAATGATCAATGTACAGGGCTCTGCTCACACCCACCTTGAGCACTGTGTCCAGTTCTGGTCAGACCAACCTTGAGCACTGTGTCCAGTTCTGGTCAGACCCACTTGAGCACTGTGTCCAGTTCTGGTCAGACCCACTTGAGCACTGTGTCCAGTTCTGGTCAGACCCACCTTGAGCACTGTGTCCAGTTCTGGTCAGACCAACCTTGAGCACTGTGTCCAGTTCTGGTCAGACCCACCTTGAGCACTGTGTCCAGTTCTGGTCAGACCCACTTGAGCACTGTGTCCAGTTCTGGTCAGACCCACCTTGAGCACTGTGTCCAGTTCTGGTCAGACCCACCTTGAGCACTGTGTCCAGTTCTGGTCAGACCAACCTTGAGCACTGTGTCCAGTTCTGGTCAGACCCACCTTGAGTACTATGTCCAGTTCTGGTCAGACCCATCTTGAGCACTGTGTCCAGTTCTGGTCTCACCAAGATATTCAAGTGCTGGAGGCAGTGAAGAGAGAAGCCACCCTGCTGATCTCCAGTATGAGGGTCTGTGTTATGAGGTAAAACGGGAGAGACTCAGACTTTTCAGCCTGGAAAGGAGGCGTCCGGCAGGTGATCTTATAGATAAAGGTATAGAAAAAGTTAATCCGGAATATTACCTTAAATTAAATTGTGGGAGTAAAACTAGTGGACACGGATTCAACTAGTAAAAGGTAATTCTGGGACTGATGTCAAGAAGTTCTTTTTCACTCAAAGGGTGATCAACATGTGGAATATATTTCCAGATAGAGCAGAGGGGACAAAAACCCTGGAGTCATTTAAGAACCAATTGGATGCAGCAATAGGGCAGATGTTAGGTTCTCTCTGGAGGGATGAATTAAGACTGCCCAAATGGCCTTCCTCATCTGTATTTATCTTGTAATGAGGATTAAATAGCGAGTTACACTTAGTTTTCTACATCACATCTTGCACATACATATACAAACCATGTAACGTTTACCCCTCAATCATTGTTTGTATCATAGACCATCCAATTTTCCATATTTTCATTACATAAATATTTAGTCCTCATAAACTAATTATTAAAATGTGGTTTATAAAAGATCCCAATCCTGCTATTAAATGGATAATTATGAATGGTTTAAAATCATAGAAAGTTAAGGCACAGAAGGAGGCCATTCAGCCCAACATGTCCGTACCGGCCGTAATGATTTAGATCAACAAAAGTGAATAGGATGACATTCTGCTCATTAAACAGGGCAAGCCTGAAGCTGTGAACATAAATGGACTTGTTTTTGAGATCCTGAAGTCCACAAGGCTCTGTGGCAGTTACTATAATGAAAAGCTATTATATTATCAGTGTTATATTATCTGTTATATTATCAGTGACTTATTCTGGGTCACAGCCAAGAAACTACAGTTGATGACACCAGTGGGTCAACATTTATTGTGTTTGCTCCACCATTTTAACCCATGTTAACTGGTTTTAATGGGCTAATCTCTCCGCTAATATTTACACATAATAAAAAATTTACTCTGCTCAAATAAGCATCAAAATAAGAGTCAAAAACCAAACTGTTCTTGGACCATGGCACTAGAACCTCCCAGAAAATACATTTTAAATGTGATGCATAGAACTGAGAATACCCACTTTTAACATCGTCACTGCTTCATAGATTCACGGTGTAGTGAACGGGGGCAAGATTGGGGAGAGAGAGAGAATGAAGGATATACTGAAAAGAAAAAAAGATTCACAGAAAAATCGAGTTCAGAGAGGTAGAAAGTGAGGGAGACTCTCAGAGAGAGAGCGACAGAGCGATGCACACACGCAAAAAGATATTTCTCTTCCAAAAGGAAGAAAGTTTGTGGGTTTGAAACATCCAACCAGGCAGAAAACTGTTGATTTTTTGTTGTAGGACTGGAATGTTCACATATTTGCTGTTTTGGGTCTGTAAATACACCAAGCAGCAGTGCCAATCACTGAATAGATCCACTCATGGATTACACGATCAGGATCTCATAAATGAAGCTGACTGACAATCCGAGTATTATTAACAGGGATGAGATGATGCACCAATGAAAACTCAGCCACATCCCTTCTATGTCACAGCAATCTGCCCAGACAAACCTGCACTGGTCTTGGAACAGATTTGAATCTCACCCCCAGTGACAATGAGGAAAAACTGAAAAGAGATGGAATACTTTCATCAGCTTGACCCCGCGTTAAGAGAATGGAGCAGGATCCTAAGGATTGCTCGTGTTATTTAGGTTTTAACTCATTCGTAAGCTGCTATTTCTATAAGTCTAATTTGTGTTCAGTCAAAAAACTGGAAAGGAGTGACGAGCAGAGGATACTGCCTGCCCGTAACAATCTTAAAGCTGCTATTTTTAACATTTTTAAAAAGGATATTTATAAAATAACTAAAGGACACATAACTGAGGCTCCAGCACTGATTGCATTTGCTTAGAATTTGTTAATCTGACGCAATTCTCAAAGAATAATAAGCAGAGACCAGTGTCAGAGAGGCTCAGATTAATGATCTCTCCTCAATGAAATACTTCATCTCCTCTCAGTTCCATCTTTTCAAAGGACTACAAAAGAAGCTGGAGTTTTAATTTGCCATTCACCAAAATGATTTGCATTTTGAGTGGAGACGTGAAGAAAGGAGACTGAATGCCAATAAAAACCCCAAACCAGCAGTAGCTGCACACTCAGCCTCTGCTTGTTCAGTACGTTTTTTCTTGCTGAGGCCGACCGACTGAGGCAGGTGCAACTGACCATAACAGGTGCAACTGACCATAACAGGTGCATCTAACCGAGAAAGGTGCATCTGACCATAAAGGTGCATCTGACCAAGAAAGGTGCATCTGACCATAACAGGTGCATCTGACCGAGAAAGGTACATCTGACCATAAAGGTGCATCTGACCAAGAAAGGTGCATCTGACCATAACAGGTGCATCTGACCAAGAAAGGTGCATCTGACCATAACAGGTGCATCTGACCATAACAGGTGCATCTAACCGAGAAAGGTGCATCTGACCATAACAAGTGCATCTAACCGAGAAAGGTGCATCTGACCATAACAGGTGCATCTGACCATAACAGGTGCATCTAACCGAGAAAGGTGCATCTGACCATAAAGGTGCATCTGACCAAGAAAGGTGCATCTGACCATAACAGGTGCATCTGACCGAGGCAGGTGCATCTGACCATAAAGGTGCATCTGACCAAGAAAGGTGCATCTGACCATAACAGGTGCATCTGACCATAAAGGTGCATCTGACCATAACAGATGCATCTGACCATAAAGGTGCATCTGACCAAGAAAGGTGCATCTGACCATAACAGGTGCATCCGATCATAACAGGTGCATCTGACCATAACAGGTGCATCTGACCAAGGCAGGTGCATCTCACCATAACAGGTGCATCTGACCATAACAGGTGCATCTGACCATAAAGGTGCATCTGACCATAACAGGTGCATCTGACCATAACAGGTGCATTTGACCGTAACAAGTGCATCTGACCATAACAGGTGCATCTGACCAATGCAGCTAGCAACAGCAATGCATTCAACTACTTTTACACCAGCTTCTGTCAAGCTCAGTACTCCCTCATCAAACTGAAATCCTCAATAATTCTCTGCTCACGTAATCAGTGCTTTTCTCTGGTTGAAATGAAACTTTTCTAGCGTTCATGGTATGATTTTTAAAGTGATCTGCAGCGGGTGTATCCTCAATCACTACAGTATTCTTTCACATATTAATACGGATGATTAGAGCTGAGGCACTTTACATGAAAACCAGGAGCAAGTTTTACATGACTAATTTTTAAAATTGAGGAAAATCACACACCGACTCACCTCTGTGCAGTGCTCGATCAAGAAAGAGCATAATTAGTTCTTTCACTCGTATTTTTTCGTGATTTGAGAATGTGATAAGTTTTATCCCTCCCTTCAGACCACGGGACTGAAGAACACAATGAATTATGCAAATAAATTCCATAAAGGATGAATTCCCTCAAAGGTTTCTTGTTATCACCTGTGAAGGCAATCTTTAAAGTTGTAGCATCCATTTATTGGGATTGTTCTGAAATCTAGAGAAAGCTCAAATTCGAGCCTAGCCCATTGGTAGAAATGTCAGCCAGCTCTTGCTAATGTAATTTTAATAATCTGTATCCTTGCTTAGCCCCAATTAATTCCACTCAATTGCTGTTACTGCAGCCACTGGTACTGTGTAGAAGTCTGTTAATGAGCAGTTTGTCATTCCATCTGTCCCAATCATTGCACAGAACAGGATTGCTACCATTAGTTTTTTTTGTTTTTCCATTGGGAAAACCTTTGTTAATGAAGGGGCCTCTTAAACAAGTGTCCAGGGAATTCAATTCCAAGCATTTCTTCAGTTCTATTTTTTACTCTAATCTTCAGTTATCTCTCCCCTCCCCTTCTGCCAGCAGACTCTTGGCTGGAGTTAGGTTCTAAAGGTTCCACCTTCCTTCACCCCACTGCCACTTATTCACACGTGGACCTTGACAGTAAGTGTGGGCAGACTATTCAACAGTGGGTGCATCACATCCGAGCTCAATAATGTTCTCACCCAACATCCCCACACAGCCACTTCCAGCAGGAGTTCTGAACACTGATCGGGAGCATGAATCCTGACTGGTTTCTCTCCTCCCTACCTAGGGAACACTCAAGCCAATGTTTAACACCTCATCAGCAAACTGAGTACAGACCAGGGGATGAAACCCGGGAACCTCGGCTCCATACAGCTCAGCACACCACCAGGAGCACATTTATCCACTGGGACACTGGGGTCTCACAACTTTAAGTCCATTATTTTCTTTAACGGCTTCACAGTGAGAAGTCCTGCTCCATGCAACTGGACAGCCATTGTCCAAAATCCAAATATAGAAAATCTGAAAATGTGAACGCAGCAGAATTTTCCACATTTCTATTTAATTGTAATGGAAATTGGACGTTCAGCATTCCGCTGGGATTCATGGAGATCAGTAGTTAATTCAGAAATGGATGAGCAGACCACTGATTATTGATAAAGAGATCTTATAGGAGTCCAAGGGTTTCCTTAGTTGTGATGTATTGTAGGCTAAGTCAGTCTGTAGAGCATTTTTTGGCGATTGAAGTGTGGAGCAGGGGAGGGAATGAAAACACTGCTACTGTCTCTCTGAAAATCTAATCCAAAGCACATGTCTTGTTGGTGAATTCCACAGCATCACTGCCATTGATCATGAAGAAATCAGCGACCGTGATTGTATTTTCCAGACAACATTTACTAGGCTTTGTGGCAAGAAATGAGAAACAGAAATTGGAAGAATGCTAGATAAAAGACAGGGAAGCATGTTAAGTCAATTTTCCACTGGTTTTGAACAAAATAAATTGCAGCTAACGTTCTTTGCCAGATCTCTTCAGAGAGCCAAGTTCATTCACCCTTCAATCCGAGCTGACATGGTCTGATTTGCCTCATTCTCCAACATTAAGCCTATTGTACCTCATGCTCCTCATCCGAGTGAACAATAACCCTTCAAAGGGATGAGAATCAGCAGGAACACCAACGGACATTCTGTGCGGGTTTTGAAAGTTACTCTAAATAATTCCAAATGGCGCAGGACATTTTAGTTATAATGGATAATCACACCAACTCCTGATTAGATTGGATCAGTCATCTGATAATCCTAAACAGCTGGAGTTAACATTGTTCAGAAAAGTTTCTCCATGCAGTTAAACATGGAGCAGGGGGTGGGGAGAGTAATTTGGACTGTCAGTAGTCATTCCAAAACCCAATTTTACATCAGATGAAAAATTGTGAAGATTCTATCACCACTGTACGAATTATTCTTAGCTTATTTAATAGAGTCTTACAACATCTAGAAGAAGCCCCTCCCCAAAATTTAGATTTTCCACCCACTGAGCAGAAAATCCTTCATTTTCTTATTTCAGGACTTCCTGCTTCGCGTTCGTTCGAAAGGGAAACAAGTTTCAGGCAACTCCATGACTTTGATGCAACACTGAGCCTGTTGTGCTCGCTGATGGTAGGCAGAATTATAGCTTCACCCTTGAAGAATGGTCCAGTAAGCAGCTTTAGCTACCATTTGGCCACTTCATTAGCACAAGGAAAGGATGTGAAAGGCTTTGTCACTCAGGCTAATGTTACAGTATTGAGTTGCCTTTTCAATGAAATGACAGACTGTTCAGGTCACCTGGAACTGGGTTCAATCCCGTCACCTGGATATTTATCATATCTCCTGATGGAAACCAAATCGGCTCCCATTACACCACCGAAAACCGACTGGGGAAAAGATGTTGCAGCCTCAATCAGGGACTTGTCCAGTTCCTGCTCCTCAAACAACTGTAATCCAGAAAGTCCCAAGTACTCATAAATGTTATCCTATGGTTACTAAATAAGTTTGCATAATTTTTAAGAAAACTGAAGCAGGATTTTCTGCTTATTATGGTCCAATTTCAGACAGTAATTTGTGGGAGGGTGAGAGGGACGCTGGGTGTGTATAACTGGGCTGCTATCCTGGTGCATTTCCAATGGGTGGGAGCTGGGGCAATAGAAGTCTGAGATAGGTGCTTCATTTCAAAGAACACCTCTGGCACCTGGGTTGCTAAGCAACAGTAAACATCCTGGAAGTTATGGAAAGGACACAGCAATATAAAGGTAAGTGGGGCCACTTCTTAACCAATTATCTCCCGTTTTTTTCTGCTGGCACTTAGATTCTTGAGTCTTTGTGCCAATGAATGTCAATTATTTATTTTCTCCCGAGCACCATTAATGGGTTTCCCCAATCAAACATGTTTATAAGAACATAAGAACATAAGAAATAGGAGCAGGAGTAGGCCAATCGGCCCCTCGAGCCTGCTCCGCCATTTAATAAGATCATGGCTGATCTGGTCCTAACCTCAAATCTAAAATCATGTCCAATTTCCTGCCCGCTCCCCGTAACCCCTAATTCCCTTTACTTCTAGGAAACTGTCCATTTCTGTTTTAAATTTATTTAATGATGTAGCTTCCACAGCTTCCTGGGGCAGAAAATTCCACAGACCTACTACCCTCTGAGTGAAGAAGTTTCTCCTCATCTCAGTTTTGAAAGAGCAGCCCCTTAAAGTGGAGCCACTTCTTAACCAATTATCTCCCGTTTGGATAAAGAGGATTTGCAGAGGGCTGCCGGGCAGGTGAAAGATGCTCTGTGCCCACCCAATAGTAATCATCCAACCTCACCAGCGGACAGTGATGGTTATAACTCACTTTGGCTGATAATTAGTACCAGCGAAGGCTCTTCATTCCAAAAAAGACGTCAGCAGCAGAGCCCTAGTTGTATGACTACATAAGATGTGTAGAAGCCTGAAGAAACATAATGTTGGCTGCCTCCTTAGAAGCTCCCCAATCACAGCGTGCCCTGCTTTTAGTGACACCGTATGAGAGAAGGCTTGCCAGGGTGACCGAGAGTCAGATTGCCTGATTGGCCGCACTCGCCATTTCTGCAGACCCTGGCACTCCGAGCTGGCAGTGACCATGGAGAGCTGTCTTCTCAGGCGTTGGGTCAGCAGAGAGGCAGATGCAGAGCTGTGCCATCAGCTGCAAAGACATCAGCGGGGACCATTCGACAAAGGGACAGCAATGGTCAGCTGGGCATGAAACTTGACTCCACCTTGTGTTGCCATGCTGACTATTGGGGATGGGACTGTGGAGTGGCCCAATAGCAACAACTTGCATTTACATAGCGCCATTAACGTAGTAAAACATCCCAAGGTGCTTACCCACCGGTCACCTGCCTCAGGCAGCACCCCCTCCACTTCAGCAAAGCAGGGGGCAGGGGTCCAATGTTGGGTTGTTTCGTCACTTGATTGCAGGCTCACAGCTGTACTGAGGATTTCCTTTCCCTTCACTTGTTCCTGTCTCTTCTTAGCCCACTGCCTCTTCATCCTGGCCAAGGGCTGCTAATGGGTTAAGATGCATTCTGAGACTTTCTCCAAAGGCTTTCAGAATTTTTGTCCCCATCCCTTTAACTTGGACTTACACAATTGTCTTCTTCTATCTCTACTCTGTTCTTTGGATCTGGTCAAACTATATCAGGTGTTATACTAATGAGCGCCTCAGGAAAACTGGGTTAAAATAGGCCAGCTCCACCTGAGTGTGTGTAAAATTCACTCATAGCCGCTCCAGCAGTAATGATCTAGACTTCAGAGTACAGTAGAACAGCACATTTCTGCAGATTTGGACACGGCATAATTTTAATGTTACGGTTTCTGGTAGGAGCTCGGTTTTAACATCAGCCCGCTTTGATGTTCCCCTGGGCACACGGCTGTGCATTTCAAATCTCCTGCATGATGGTGAAAGGTCAGTACTAATGCGTGAAGCTGACTACAATATAGTCAGGCAAATCCCCTGGGGAAATGTGAATGTAGAGAATGTTATTTGGGATTTCATTCCTCATTCGGAGCCAGTGCAGTGATTGAGGTTCAACAAACAGCCTCTGTTCCTGTTACAGCTCTCACCATTGGCAGCTTTCAGGCAGAACAAACAAAATAAGGCTCCAATTAAAACTTCAAAGCCTAGTTTTGTCAACAGTCAATTATTCTGGGACAATGACAAGTGCACAATAAACCTGGACTGATTTATCAGTGGGTCTGTTCAGAAATAACATTGAAATCAAAATAACGTCAGAGAACAGAGCGAAGGCAAAGATATAAATATACATTGTAGTATTGTTAAACAGGTGTGGTGACAGGTTAGACCACAGTCTAATAGTCTTTGGCCTGGCAGATGGCTCCAAAAAGTTTATTACTGCGTGCTCAAACTGGCCAGTGACAGTTATACTGCAACAGGCACTATAACTAACCAGATGGCAACAAACAGGCAACACCCATCCCCACAATACTCACCATCCCCACTGTACTCACCATCCCCACTATACTCACCATCCCCACTATACTCACCATCCCCACAATACTCACCATCCCCACTATACTCACCATCCCCACTATACTCACCATCCCCACAATACTCACCATCCCCACTATACTCACCATCCCCACAATACTCACCATCCCCACAATACTCACCATCCCCACTATACTCACCATCCCCACTATACTCACCATCCCCACTATACTCACCATCCCCACTATACTCATCATCCCCACTGTACTCACCATCCCCACGATACTCACCATCCCCACTATACTCACCATCCCCACTATACTCACCATCCCCACAATACTCACCATCCCCACTATACTCACCATCCCCACTATACTCACCATCCCCACTATACTCACCATCCCCACTATACTCACCATCCCCACTGTACTCACCATCCCCACGATACTCACCATCCCCACTATACTCACCATCCCCACTATACTCACCATCCCCACAATACTCACCATCCCCACAATACTCACCATCCCCACTATACTCACCATCCCCACTATACTCACCATCCCCACTATACTCACCATCCCCACAATACTCACCATCCCCACTATACTCACCATCCTCACTATACTCACCATCCCCACTATAATCACCATCCTCCCTATACTCACCATCCTCACTATACTCACTATCCTCCCGATACTCACCATCCTCACTATACTCACTATCCTCACTATTCTCAACATTCTCACTGTACTCACCATCCCCACAATAATCACCATCCCCACGGTATTCACCATCCCCACGGTATTCACCATCCCCACTATGCTCACCATCTCCACTAAACTCATCATTCTCACCATGCTCACCATTGCCACTATACACAACATTCTCACTATACTCACCATCCCTACTATACTCACCATTCTCACCATACTCACATAGGTAGAAAGAGGGATGAGGTCCTGCAGGCAGAGTTTAAGGAGTTAGAAAACAGATTAAGAAGCAGGACCTCAAGGGTAGTAATCTCAAGATTACACCCAGTGCCACCCGCCAGTGAGTATAGAAATAGGAGGATAGAGCAGATGAATGCGTAGCTGGAGAGTTGGTGCAAGAGGGAGGGCTTTAGATTCCTGGGGCATTGGGACCAGTTCTGGGGGAGGTTGGACCTGTACAGGCCGGACGGGTTGCACCTCAACAGGGCCATGACCAATATCCTGGCGAGAGGTTTGCTCGTGCTGTTGGGGAGGGTTTAAACTAACTTGGCAGGGGGATGGGAACCTGAGAGGAGATTCAGAAGGGAGAGTAACAAAGCTGTGGAAGGCAGAAAAAATAGCAAGTGAAACTCGAAGGCAGCAGAAACAAAGGCCAGCAGCAAAAATGTTAAAAAGGCAAAACTAAAGGCACTTTATCTGAACGCACGCAGCATTCACAAGGCAGATGAATTCACGGCACAAACAGATATTAATGTACGATCTAATGGCCATTATGGAGACGTAGCTGTTGGGTGACCAAGGCTGGGGACTGAATATTCAAGGATATTCGACATTTAGGAAGGACAGGCAAAAAGGAAAAGGAGGTGGGGTAGTGCTGTTAATAAAGGATGAGATCAGTACAATAGTGAGAAAGGATCTTGGCTCAGAAGATCAAGATGTAGAATCAGTTTGGGTGGAGCGAAGAAACAGCAAGGGACAGAAAACACTGGTGGGAGTTGTTTATAGGCCACCAAACAGTAGTGATAATGTAGGGCACGGTATAAAGCAGGAAATTAGAAGTGCAAGTAACAAGGGTAATACAGTAATCATGGGGGACTTTAATCTACATATAGATTGGGCAAACCAAATTAGCACTAATACTGTGGAGGATGAATTCCTGGAACATATACGAGATGGATTTATAGATCAGTATGTTGAGGAACCAAGTAGGGAACAGGCTATTTTAGATCTAGTATTGTGCAATGAGAAAGAGTTAATTAATAATCTTGTTGTAAGGGAGACCTTAGGGAAGAGTGACCATGATATGATAGAATTATTCATTCAGTTTGAAAGTGATGTAGCTCAATCTGAAACTAGAGTCCTAAATCTGAACAAAGGAGGCTTTTTTTTTATTTGATCATGGGACGTGGGCGTTGCTGGCGAGGCCAGCATTTATTGCCCATCTCTAATTGCCCTTGAGGAGGTGGTGGTGAGCCACCTTCTTGAACCGCTGCAGTCCGTGTGGTGACGGTTCTCCCACAGTGCTGTTAGGAAGGGAGTTCCAGGACTTTGACCCAGCGACGATGAAGAAACGGTGATATGTTTCCAAGTTGGGATGGTGTGTGAATTGGAGGGAAACGTGCAGGTGGTGTTGTTCCCATGTGCCTGCTGCCCTTGTTCTTCTAGGTGGTAGAGGTCAGGGGTTTGGGAGGTGCTGTCGAAGAAGCCTTGGCGAGTTGCTGCTGTGCATCCTGTGGATGGTACACACTGCAGCCACGGTGCGCCGGTGGTGAAGGGAGTGAATGTTTAGGGTGGTGGATGGGTTGCCAATCAAGTGGGCTGCTTTGTCCTGGATGGTGTCGAGCTTCTTGAGTGTCGTTGGAGCTGCACTCATCCAGGCAAGTGGAGAGTATTCTATCACACTCCTGACTTGTGCCTTGCAGATGGTCGAAAGGCTTTGGGGTGTCAGAAGGTGAGTCACTCGCCGCAGAATACCCAGCCTCTGACCTGCTCTTGTAATGACAGT
Organism: Heptranchias perlo; assembly: GCF_035084215.1. Lineage (NCBI taxonomy): Eukaryota > Metazoa > Chordata > Chondrichthyes > Hexanchiformes > Hexanchidae > Heptranchias > Heptranchias perlo. Next base: position 33,980,069 of record NC_090356.1, on the reverse strand, counting down.
ATTTATATGGATGGTCCAGTTAAGTTCCTGGTCAATGGTGACCCCCAGAATGTTATTGGTGGGGGATTTGGCGATGGTAATCCCGTTGAATGTCAAGGGGAGGTGGTTAGACTCTCTCTTGTTGGAGATGGTCATTGCCTGGCACTTGTCTGGCGCGAATGTTACTTGCCACTTATCAGCCCAAGCCGGGATGTTGTCCAGGGCTTGCTGCATGCGGGCACGGACTGCTTCATTATCTGAGGGGTTGCGAATGGAACTGAACACTGTGCAATCATCAGCGAACATCCCCATTTCTGACCTTATGATGGAGGGAAGATCATTGATGAAGCAGCTGAAGATGGTTGGGCAAAGGACACTGCCCTGAGGAACTCCTGCAGCAATGTCCTGGGGCTGAGATGATTGGCCTCGAACAACCACTACCATCAACCTTTGTGCCAGGTATGACTCCAGCCACTGGAGAGTTTTCCCCCTGATTCCCATCGACTTCAATTTTACTAGGGCTCCTTGGTGCCACACTCGGTCAGATGCTGCCTTGATGTCAAGGGCAGTCACTCTCACCTCAGCTCTTTTGTCCATGTTTGGACCAAGGCTGTTATGAGGTCTGGAGCCGAGTGGTCCTGGCGGAATCCAAACTGAGCAATGGTGAGCAGGTTATTGGTGAGTAAGTGCCACTTGATAGCACTGTCGACGACACCTTCCATCACTTTGCTGATGATTGAGAGTGGACTGATGGGGCGGTAATTGGCCGGATTGGATTTGTCCTGCTTTTTGTGGACACGACATACCTGGGCAATTTTCCACATTGTCGGGTAGATTCCAGTGTTGTAGCTGTACTGGAACAGCTTGGCTAGAGGCGCAGTTGGTTCTTAGCACAAGTCTTCAGCACTACAGCCGGGATGTTGTCGGGGCCCATAGCCTTTGCTGTATCCAGTGCACTCAGCCGTTTCTTGATGTCATGTGGAGTGAATCGAATTGGCTGAAGACTGGCTTCTGTGATGGTGGGGATATCGGGAGGAGGCCGAGATGGATCATCCACTCGGCACTTCTGGCTGAAGATGGTTGCAAACGCTTCAGCCTTGTCTTTTGCACTCACGTGCTGGACTCCGCCATCATTGAAGATGTGAGGAATCTTACAACACCAGGTTATAGTCCAACAAATTTATTTTAAAATCACAAGCTTTCGGAGATTATCCCCTTCGTCAGGTGAATGAGTGACGAAGGGGATAATCTCCGAAAGCTTGTGATTTTAAAATAAATTTGTTGGACTATAACCTGGTGTTGTAAGATTCCTTACATTTGTCCACCCCAGTCCATCACCGGCATCTCCACATCATCATTGAGGATGGGGATGTTTACAGAGCCTCCTCCTCCCGTTAGTTGTTTAATTGTCCACCACCATTCCCGATTGGATGTTGCAGGACTGCAGAGCTTTGGTCTGATCTGTTGGTTGTGGAATTGCTTCGCTCTGGCTGCAGCATGTTGCTTCCGCTGTTTAGCATGCATGTAGTCCTGAGTTGTAACTTCACCAGGTTGGCACCTCATTTTTAGGTACGCCTGGTGCTGCTCCTGGCATGCTCTTCTACACTCCTCATTGAACCAGGGTTGATCCCCTGGCTTGTTGGTAATGGTGGAGTGAGGAATATGCCGGGCCATGAGGTTACAGATTGTGCTGAAATACAATTCTGCTGCTGCTGATGGCCCACAGTGCTTCATGGATGCCCAGTTTTGAGCTGCTAGATCTGTTCTGAATCTATCCCATTTAGCACGGTGGTAGTGCCACACAACACGTTGGATGGTGTCCTCAATGCGAAGATGGGACTTCATCTCCACGAGGACTGTGCGGGGGTCACTCCTACCAATACTATCTTGGACAGATGCATCTGCAACAGGTAGTTTGGTGAGGATGAGGTCAAATAGGTTTTTCCCTCATGTTGGTTCACTCACCACCTGCCCCAGGCCCAGTCTGGGAGCTCGGTCAGTCGTGGTGCTGCCGAGCCACTCTTGGTGATGGACATTGAAGTCCCCCACCCAGAGTACATTCTGTGCCCTTGCTACCCTCACTGCTTCCTCCAAGTGGTGCTCAATATGGAGGAGGACTGATTCATCAGCTGAGGGAGGACGGTAGGTGTTAATCAGCAGGAGGTTTCCTTGCCCATGTTTGACCTGATGCCATGAGATTTCATGGGGTCCGGAGTCAATGTTGAGGACTCCCAGGGCCACTCCCTCCTGACTGTATATCACTCTACTGCCATCTCTGGTTGGTCTGTCCCTGCTGGTGGGACAGGACATACCCAGGGATGGTGATGGAAGAGTCTGGGACGTTGGCTGAAAGGTTTGATTCTGTGAGTATGGCTATGTTAGACTGTTGCTTGACTAGTCTGTGGGACATTTCTCCCAATTTTGGCACAATCCCCAGATGTTAGTGAGGAGGACTTTGCAAGGTCGACTGGGCTTGGTTTGAAGGTACTACGAAGGTATGAGGCACAAGTTGGCTGTGGTTGATTGGGGAACTACATTAAAAGATATGACGGTAGACAGGCAATGGCCAGCATTTAAAGAATACATAATTTGCAACAAACATATATTCCTCTAGGGCACAAAAATGCAAAAGGAAAAGGGTCCAACCGTGGCTAACAAGAGGAATTAACGTTCGTATTAAATCAAAGAAAGAGGCAAATAAAGTTGCCAGAAAAAGCAGTAAACCTGAGGATTGGGAGCATTTCAGAATTCAGTAAAGGAGGACCAAGAAATTGATAAAGAGGGAAAATAGAATCTGAGAGTAAACTAGTGAGAAACATAAAAATGGACTGTAAAAGCTTCGATAGGTATGTGAAAAGAAAAAGACTGGCGAAGGCAAATGTGGGTCCCTTACAGACAGAGACGGGAGAATTTCTAATGGGGAATAAGGAAATGGCAGAGAAATTAAACAAATACTTTGTGTCTGTCTTTACGGAAGAAGACACAAAAAACTTCCCAGAAATATTAGAGAACCAAGGGTCTGGCAAGAATGAGGAACTGAAGGAAATGACTATTAACAAAAAAATCGTACTAGAGAAATTAATGGGATGAAAGTCGATAAATCCCAAGGTCCTGATGATCGACATCCCAGGGTTTTGGAAGAGGTGGTTATAGAGATAGTGGATGCATTGGTTGTCATCTTCCAAAATTCTATAGATTATGGAACAGTTCCTGCAGATTGGAGGGTAGCAAATGTAACCCCACTATTTAAGAAAGGAGGGAGAGACAAAACAGGGAACTACAGACCTGTTAGCCTGGCATCAGTAGTAGGGAAAATGCTGGAATCTATTATAAAGAATGTGATAACAGGACATTTGGAAAATAATAATAGGATTTGGCAGAGTCAACATGGATTTATGAAAGGGAAATCATGTTTGACAAACCTATTAGAGTTCTTTGAGGATGTAACTAATAGAATAGATAAGGGGGAACCAGTGGATGTGGTGTATTTGGATTTTCAGAAGGCTTTCGATAAGGTCCCACACAGGAGGATGGTGAACAAAGTTAGAGCACATGGAATTGGGGGTAATATACTGGCATGGATTGAGAATTGGTTAACAGACAGAGATCAGAGAGTAGGAATAAACGGGTCTTTCTCAAGTTGGCAGACTGTGACCAGTGGGGTACCGCAGGGATCAGTGCTTGGGCCCCAGCTATTCACAATCTATATCAATGATTTGGATGAGGAGACCAAATGTAATATTTCCAAGTTTGCTGATGACACAAAACTAGGTGGGAATGTGAGTTGTGAGGAGGATGCAAAGAGGCTTCAAGGGGATATAGACAGGCTAAGTGAGTGGGCAAGAACATGGCAGATGGAATATAATGTGGAAAAATGTGAAATTTTCCACTTTGGTAGGAAAATAAGAAATGCAGAGTATTTTTTAAATGGTGAGAGGTTGAGAAATGTTGACGTTCAAAGGGACCTGGGTGTCCTTGTACATGAGTCACTGAAAGCTAACATGCAGGTGCAGCAAGCAATTAGGAAGGCAAATGGTATGTTGGCCTTTATTACAAGAGGATGTGAGAGCAGGAGTAAAGATGCCTTACTGCAATTATATAGGGCCTTGGTGAGACCGCACCTGGAGTATTGTGTACAATTTTGGTCTCCTTACCTAAGAAAGGATATGCTTGCCATAGAGGGAGAACAACGAAGGTTCACCAGACTGATTCCTGGGAGGGCGGGATTGTCGTATGAGGAGAGATTGAGTAGACTAGGCCTGTATTCTCTAGAGTTCAGAAGAATGAGAGGTGATCTCATTGAAACATACAAAATTCTTACAGGGCTCGACAGGGTAGATGCAGGGAGGATGTTTCCCCTTGCTGGGGAGTCTAGGACCAGGGGTCACAGTCTCAGAATAAAGGGTAGGCCATTTAGGACTGAGATGAGGAGAAATTTCTTCACTCAGAGGGTGGTGAATCTTTGGAATTCTCTACCCCGGAGGGCTGTGGAGGCTCAGTCATTGAGTACATTCAAAACAGAGATCGATAGATTTCTAGATATTAAAGGCATCAAGGGATATGGGGATAGTGCAGGAAAATGGCGTTGAGGTAGAAGAGCAGCCATGATCTTATTGAATGGAGGAGCAGGCCCGAGAGGCCTGATGGCCTACTCCTGCTCCGATTTCTTATGTTATTATGTTAACTGTACTCACTATACTCACCATCCTCACTATTCTCACCATCCTCACTATACTCACCATCCTCACTATTCTCACCATCCTCACTATTCTCACCATCCTCACTGTACTCACCATCCTCACTGTACTCACCATCCTCACTATTCTCACCATCCTCACTATTCTCACCATCCTCACTGTACTCACCATCCTCACTGTACTCACCATCCTCACTATTCTCACCATCCTCACTATTCTCACCATCCTCACTATTCTCACCATCCTCACTGTACTCACCATCCTCACTGTGCTCACCATCCTCACTATACTCACCATCCTCACTATTCTCACCATCCTCACTATACTCACCATCCTCACTATACTCACCATCCTCACTATACTCACCATCCTCACTATTCTCACCATCCTCACTATTCTCACCATCCTCACTGTACTCACCATCCTCACTGTACTCACCATCCTCACTATTCTCACCATCCTCACTGTACTCACCCCCCCCCCCCAATCCTCTGTCCATGCTGACTTAGTTTGATGATACTTTCCCTTTAATACAAATGTTATTCTGCCACTTGGAGTGCATTATGAGATTTTTCTTCATGTGGAAGGTTTTGAATTAGAGTGATTTGCCTAATATTTAAAATTAAAAATACCGCATATTTATTTTGTTAACAATACATCATTCATTTTTAAAATAATTTCTGTCAGACATGTAGGAGTAAATTTAGCAAGGCCGCAGACCATGGGCTGGGGATGAGAAACAGCCTCCCTGTATCAGAAAATCGCACCCAGCAGGAGGCTTTGCACAATTTACTCCATTAGCGGTTTGATTATCCGCTTTAGATATTATTACATTAGCTGGCACACAACAGATGATAAAAATAAAGAAGCTGTTGCTATTCTCGGGGAGATAGGTTAACAAAGTTTATTCATCTTTTTCCTAGGAAGAGTGGCCTCCAATTATCTGAATACACGCAGCATTCGCAACAAGGTAGATGAATTGACGGCACAAATTGAAGTAAATGGGAATGATCTAAAGGCCATTACAGAGACGTGGCTGCAGGGTGACCGAGGCTGGGAACTGAATATTCAAGGATATTCAACATTTAGGAAGGACAGGCAAAAAGGAAAAGGAGGTGAGGTAGCGCTGTTAATAAAGGATAAGATCAGTGCAATAGTGAGAAAGGATCTTGGCTCAGAAGATCAAGATGTAGAATCAGTTTGAGTGGAGCGAAGAAACAGCAAGGGGCAGAAAACATTGGTGGGAGTTGTTTATAGGCCACCAAACAGTAGTGGTAATGTCGGGCACGGTATAAAGCAGGAAATTAGAAGTGCAAGTAACAAGGGCAATACAGTAATCATGGGGGACTGTAATCTACATATAGATTGGGCAAACCAAATTAGCACTAATACTGTGGAGGACGATTTCCTGGAACATATACGAGATGGATTTATAGATCAGTATGTTGAGGAACTAACTAGGGAACAAGCTATTTTAGATCTAGTATTGTGCAATGAGAAAGGGTTAATTAATAATCTTGTTGTAAAGCGGCCCTTAGGGAAGAGTGATCATAATATGATAGAATTATTCATTCAGTTTGAAAGTGATGAAGTTCAATCCGAAAGTAGGGACTTAAATCTAAACAAAGGAAACTACGAAGTTATGAGGCACAAGTTGGCTGTGGTTTATTGGGGAACTACATTAAAAGTTATGATGGTAGACAGGCAATGGCCAGCATTTAAAGAATTAATACATAATTTACAACAAATATATATTCCTTTAAGGCACAAAACGCAAAAGCAAAAGTGGACCAACTGTGGCTAACAAGAGAAATTAAAGATAGTATTAAATCAAAGAAAGAGGCAAATAAAGTTGCCAGAAAAAGCAGTAAACCTGAGGATTGGGAGCATTTTGGAATTCAGCAAAGGAGGACCAAGAAATTCATAAAGAAAGGGAAAATAGAATATGAGAGTAAACTAGTGAGAAACATAAAAACGGATTGTGAAAGCTTCGATATGTATGTAAAAAGAAAAAGACTGGCGAAGGCAAATGTGGGTCCCTTACAGACAGAGACGGGAGAATTTCTAATGGGGAATAAGGAAATGGCAGAGAAATTAAACAAATACTTTGTGTCTGTCTTTACGGAAGAAGACACAAAAAACCTCCCAGAAATATTAGAGAACCAAGGGTCTGGCGAGAATGAGGAACTGAAAGAAATTAGTATTAGTAAAAAAATAGTTCCAGAGAAATTAATGGGACTGAAAGTCGATAAATCCCAAGGACCTGATGATCTCTATCCCAGGGTTTTGAAAGAGGTGGTTATAGAGATAGTGGATGCATTGGTTGTCATCTTATAAAATTCTTTAGATTCTGGAATGGTTCCTACAGATTGGAGGGTAGCAAATGTAACCCCACTATTTAAGAAAGGAGGGAGAGACAAAACAGGGAACTACAGACCTGTTAGCCTGGCATAAGTAGTAGGGAAAATGCTGGAATCTATTACAAAAAATGTGATAACAGGACATTTGGAAAATAATAATAGGATTTGGCAGAGTCAACATGGATTTATGAAAGGGAAATCACGTTTGACAAACCTATTGGAGTTCTTTGATGATGTAACTAGTAGACCAGATAAAGGGGAACAATCGGATGTGATGTATTTGGATTTTCAGAAGGCTTTCGATAAGGTCCCACAAAGGAGGATGGTGAACAAAGTTAGAGCACATGGAATTGGGGGCAATATACTGGCATGGATTGAGAATTGGTTAACAGACAGAGATCAGAGAGTAGGAATAAATGGGTCTTTTTCAGGATGGCAGACTGTGACCAGTGGGGTACCGCAGGGATCAGTGCTTGGGCCCCAGCTATTCACAATCTATATCAATGATTTGGATGAGGAGACCAAATGTAATATTTCCAAGTTTGCTGATGACACAAAAGTAGGTGGGAATGTGAGTTGTGAGGAGGATGCAAAGAGGCTTCTAGGGGATATAGACAGGCTAAGTGAGTGGGCAAGAACATGGCAGATGGAATATAATGTGGAAAAATGTGAAGTTATCTACTTTGGTAGGAATAACAGAAATGTTGAGTATTTTTTAAATGGTGAGAGATTGGGAAACGTTGATGTTCAAAGGGACCTGGGTGTCCTTGTACATGAGTGACTGAAAGCTAACAGGCAGGTGCAGCAAGCAATTAGGAAGGCAAATGGTATGTTGGCCTTTATTACAAGAGGATTTGAGTACAGGAGTAAAGATGTCTTACTGCAATTATATAGGGCCTTGGTGAGACCGCACCTGAAGTATTGTGTACAATTTTGGTCTCCTTACCTAAGAAAGGATATTCTTGCCACAGAGGGAGTGCAACGAAGGGTCACCAGACTGATTCCTGGGATGATGGGATTGTCGTATGAGGAGAAATTGAGTTGGCTAGGCCTGTATTCTCTAGAGTTTAGAAGAATGAGAGGTGATCTCATTGAAACATATAAAATTCTTACAGGGCTCGACAGGGTAGATGTAGGGAGGATGTTTCCCCTGGCTGGGGAGTCTAGAACCAGGGGTCACAGTCTCAGAATAAAGGGTAGGCCATTTAGGACTGAGATGAGGAGAAATTTCTTTACTCAGAGAGTGGTGAATCTTTGGAATTCTCTACCCCAGAGGGCTGTGGAGGTACAGTGTTTGAGTACATTCAAAACAGACATCGATAGATTTCTAGATATGAAAGGCATCAAGGGATATGGGGATAGTGCAGGAAAATGGCGTTGAGGTAGAAGATCAGCCATGATCTTATTGAGTGGCGGAGCAGGCACGAGGGGCCGGATGGCCTACTCCTGCTCCTATTTCTTATGTTCTTATGTTCTCTCTTGGACCTCAGTCTCTTTCTCCCTCTCTGACCTCAGTCCCTCTCTCTCTGACCTCAGCCTCTCTCTCTCTCTCTCTGGACTCAGTCTCTCTCTCCCTCTGACCTCAATCTCCCTCTCTCTCTGATCTCAGTCTCTCTCCCTCTCTCTTACCTCAGTCTCTCTCTTACTCTCTGTGACCCCAGCCTCTCTCGCTGACCTCAGTCTCTCTCTCTGAAATCGGTCCCTGTCTGACCTCAGGCTGTCTTCTTGTCTGACTTCAGTCTCTCTCTCTCTCCCTCTCTCTCTCTGACCTCAGTCTCGTCCTTTCTCTGACCTCAGTCTCTCTCTCTGACCTCAGTCTCTCTCTCTGACCTCAGTCTCTCTCTCTCTCTCTCTGACCCCAGGCTCTCTTTCTCTGACCTCAGTCTCTCTCTCTCTCTAACCTCAGTCTCTCTCTCTCTCTGACCCGAGTCTCTCTCTTTCTCTGACCTCAGTCTCTCTCTCTCTCTGACCTCAGTCTCTCTCTCTCTGACCCCAGTCTCTCTCTCTCTCTCTGACCCCAGTCTCTCTCTCTCTCTCTGACCCCAGTCTCTCTCTCTCTCTGACCTCAGTCTCTCTCTCTCTCTGACCCCAGTCTCTCTCTCTCTCTGACCTCAGTCTCTCTCTCTGACCTCAGTCTCTCTCTCTCTCTCTCTGACCCGAGTCTCTCTCTTTCTCTAACCTCAGTCTCTCTCTCTCTCTCTGACCCGAGTCTCTCTCTCTCTCTCTGACCTCAGTTTCTCTCTCTCTCTGACCTCAGTCTCTCTCTCTCTCTCTGACCTCAGTCTCTCTCTCTCTCTGACCCGAGTCTCTCTCTTTCTCTGACCTCAGTCTCTCTCTCTCTCTGACCTCAGTCTCTCTCTCTCTGACCCCAGTCTCTCTCTCTCTCTGACCCCAGTCTCTCTCTCTCTCTCTGACCCCAGTCTCTCTCTCTCTCTCTGACCCCAGTCTCTCTCTCTCTCTGACCTCAGTCTCTCTCTCTCTCTGACCCCAGTCTCTCTCTTTCTCTGACCTCAGTCTCTCTCTCTCTCTGACCCCAGTCTCTCTCTCTCTCTGACCCCAGTCTCTCTCTCTCTGACCTCAGTCTCTCTCTCTCTCTGACCCCAGTCTCTCTCTTTCTCTGACCTCAGTCTCTCTCTCTGACTCCAGGCTCTCTCTCTCTCTCTCTGACCCCAGGCTCTCTCTCTCTCTGACCCCAGTCTCTCTCTCTCTCTGACCCCAGTCTCTCTCTCTCTCTGACCTCAGTCTCTCTCTCTCTCTGACCCCAGTCTCTCTCTTTCTCTGACCTCAGTCTCTCTCTCTGACTCCAGGCTCTCTCTCTCTCTCTCTGACCCCAGGCTCTCTCTCTCTCTGACCCCAGGCTCTCTCTCTCTCTGACCCCAGGCTCTCTCTCGCTCTGACCCCAGTCTCTCTCTTTCTCTGACCTCAGTCTCTCTCTCTGACCCCAGGCTCTCTCTCTCTCTCTGACCCCAGGCTCTCTCTCTCTCTGACCCCAGGCTCTCTCTCTCTCTGACCTCAGTCTCTCTCTCTCTGACCTGAGTCTCTCTCTTTCTCTGACATTTCTTCTTTGAAGAAATTAAATATAAATTTGACTTAAACAAATCATTTTAAATTCATCTTGTAGCTTATCAAATAAAAAGGTAAAAAGTTCCACAGACCTCGAGAATTTTCAGTTAATCAGAGAGAGCCAGCATGGATTTGTGAAAGGTAGGTTGTGCCTGACAAACCTGATTGAATTTTTTGAAGAAGTGACTAAAGTAGTGGACAGGGGAATGTCAATGGATGTTATTTATATGGACTTCCAGAAGGCATTTGATAAGGTCCCACATAAGAGACTGTTAGCTAAGTTAGAAGCCCATGGAATCGAGGGAAAAGTACGGACTTGGTTAGGAAATTGAGCGAAAGGCGACAGAGAGTAGGGATAATGGGTAGGTACTCACATTGGCAGGATGTGACTAGTGGAGTCCCGCAGGGATCTGTCTTGGGACCTCAATTATTCACAATATTTATTAACGACTTAGATGAAGGCATAGAAAGTCTCATATCTAAGTTTGCCAATGACACAAAGATTGATGGCATTGTAAGCAGTGTAGATGAAAACATAAAATTACAAAGCGATATTGATAGATTAGGTGAATGGGCAAAACTGTGGCAAATGGAATTCAATGTAGACAAATGTGAGGTCATCCACTTTGGATCAAAAAAGGATAGAACAGGGTGCTTTCTAAATGGTAAAAAGTTAAAATCAGTGGATGTCCAAAGGGACTTAGGGGTTCAGGTACATAGATCATTGAAGTGTCATGAACAGGTGCAGAAAATAATCAATAAGGCTAATGGAATGCTGGCCTTCATATCTAGAGGACTAGAGTACAAGGGGGCAGAAGTTATGCTGCAGCTATACAAAACCCTGGTTAGACCGCACCTGGAGTACTGTGAGCAGTTCTGGGCACTGCACCTTCGGAAGGACATATTTGCCTTGGAGGGAGTGCAGCGTAGGTTTACTAGAATGATACCCGGACTTCAAGGATTAAGTTACGAGGAGAGATTACACAAATTGGGGTTGTATTCTCTGGAGTTTCGAAGGTTCAGGGGTGATCTGATCGAAGTTTATAAGATATTAAGGGGAACGGATAGGGTGGATAGAGAGAAACTATTTCCGCTGGTTTGGGATTCTAGGAGTAGGGGGCACAGTCTAAAAATTAGAGCCAGACCTTTCAGGAGCGAGATTAGAAAACATTTCTACACACAAAGGGTGGTAGAAGTTTGGAACTCTCTTCCGCAAACGGCAATTGATACTAGCTCAATTGCTAAATTTAAATGTGAGATAGATAGCTTTTTGGCAACCAAAGGTATTAAGGGATATGGGCCAAAGGCAGGTATATGGAGTTATATCACAGATCAGCCATGATCTTATCAAATGGCGGAGCAGGCACGAGGGGCTGAATGGCCTACTCCTGTTCCTATGTTCCTATGTTCCTATAACTGGCAGGCCATTAAACCAGTGTTACACCCGATCCGACAGTTTCACGAAAGGCGGGTTAGGTTAAAATTGCCCGGAGGTGTGCGCAGATGTATGGTATAGACAGATAGATAAATAAATATCTGCAATCTATGTATAAACAGAATGCTTTTTGGAGTGGTGAAAAACTTTATGCTTTCTGGAGAAGATGTTAATTATGGCTCACAGAGATCCACAGTGCTCATGGACATGTTCCTGCTTCACACTGCTCTACTTTAATACTACCAGTCCCACTCATCAACATTAAACCTGCTGGATCACATCTCCAAATCAGATGAGCAAATGATTGTCACATTGTTCACGGACACTGGCCGTGCATGTGACAACATTTTATAACACCTGTGATTCGCAGTTTTATCAAAAGTATTCACCAATTGAGGCTGGAGAAGGTCTGTCTGATCTCTGTCACCAAATTACAGCTAAGGCCGCCCAGTGGAGGGGAGCAATGAATTCGAAAGCTGAATTATTCCGACCGGACAGAAATCCCTGATGGAGCAGGTGGATTGAAAAACGTTTATTGATTTCCCAGGGTTACTGCTGACCTTTAGATCACAATGGGATCTGCCTCTACCTATCCAATGGGCGAAGCTCCTCGTACGTTTTATATAATCAGACACATAACATTTCATTTTTGTCATTACTTACGGTCTGCGTTTGAGAGATGGAAATAACAAAGAATTCTTTGTCCACTCACATGAAAAAATGGCAATTAAAGCTGTCCCCTTATTGAGCTAATCAGCATGTTACACTATACCTACCCCATCTATACATTAGTATTAGTTACCCAATTAGAGGGTATTAGATAACCTCTGATCACTCTCACTGGGGAAACAATCCTGAACATATCTGTCGAATCGTTCTGGAACATTCTCCCAACTGTACAAATACACTGAGTAAGGAGAGTCGTGTCTTCACTTCACTAAAAGCAAATCAAGGTTGTTACGCACTCTCTCTCATATTACAGGCAGTTGCATTTTTATCTTTATACTGGGATAGCTTTTGCTCCCAAACAGGAATGTTATTATTAATTTTAAATTGAGTAAGAATGTGGTGAATCAGACTGAGGCAAAATCAGAACCAGTGAGCCAGATGGGCTGGGGGAGGGAAGGGTGAAGGTCAGAGAGTGAATCCAAGACTGCAGAACCACGAGGGCACAGGCTGGGGCTGAGGAGAGGTCTACATGCCTGCCCTCTAGAGGAGGAAATGGTCGGGTGGATTCCCTGGTCAGATGCTCTTGGCGAGTTGCTGCTCTCAGCTCACACTGGCCGATTTTCTATCCAGTAATTTAAATGGACAGAAAATCAGACAGTGTGGGCCCACAATCTCTAGACCAGCGCTCCCTGCGAGAGCACCAACCCACAGGAGGAAGGAACGTTACACGGGGTGTTTCCAATGGGCAGCAGCTGGCACTGGGAGAGGCAGAAGATGTAGGCCTGATGGGGGAGTGGTGGGGGAGATAGAGAGGCTGCCTGCCCTCAAATCAATTAAATAAACTGGGCAAAGGGAGATGAAGAGAAGTGTCCAAATATAACTGAGCAAAACACAAAAATGAATCATGCAATGCATGAGTGTGTTGTTAAACTCCTATAACCAAGCAACACACAAATAACTTTCGACACCTCCCGTGGTTTACAGCTCGTTTCTCCAGACATCTATCCCACCTTTCTCCTGAGTAACTCCGCACAATGCCAGGGCCCGAGACTTCTTGGTGAGACATGGCAGTATCGATGTCATCCGTCTCTTTTCAGCCTCATATCTGATTGTACATTAATCCATTTCTCCAATCTGACAATTCTAGCACCTTTCTCCTGACCTTACCCCTTCTCCGTTTACATTCTACATCTGGTACCTTCACTTCACCCATTGCTGCAAATCCATTAAAGGGATTGTTCTATCACCTTTAAAATGGTTTGTACTTGAAACTCTGACTGAGTTCCGGCTAAAGTTTCTGTAATTTAAAGACGGAATTCAAACCAATTCATTCCTAAACAACCCCATTGAAATGACTGTGTAGATATATCACCACCGGGGCAATGCAGGAGCGGACTGATTACTGACCGTTTCTTAGTTCCTCATTACTGCGGCCAGGTTTAAAAATTAAACTGCAAAGACTTATTCATTTTAAAATCCCTTTTTTCTTACCTACTTCTAATTTTTGAAAAAGATATATTTTTGTGTAAATGCTGAGGTCACCGGGGGAGCTGACTTGATCCTGGCACTGTTAGTGATCTGAATTACAATCTGTTGAGAGACTGCTATTAGCAGCAGATGGTCCAGTGAATGTGTCATTTTGACTATATGTTAATTCACCTCTCAAGCACTGCAGGGCTGAATTCACTCTAGCCTGGCAATGTCTGCACTCAACATTTAAACAAAAATGTGTATTTAAAATTAAATCTGAGGGAATTAAAAAGTGCTACTGGGAAGAGGTTCTGCCCTGAAGTTGGTGTGTTGGGAGTGCACTGGGAGTGTGCTGGGAGTGTGCTGGGAATGTGCTGGGAATGCACTGGGAGTGCTTTAGAGGAATGCTGGGAGTGCTCTGGGAGTGCTTTGGGAATGCGCTGGGAGTGCACTGGGGGTGCTCTGGGAGTGCACTGGGAGTGCTCTGGGAGTGCACTGGGAGTGCTCTGGGAATGCGCTGGGAGTGCTTTGGGAATGCGCTGGGAGTGCTTTGGGAATGCGCTGGGAGTGCTCTGGGAGTGTACTGGCAGTGCTCTGGGAATGCGCTGGGAGTGCTTTGGGAATGCGCTGGGAGTGCTCTGGGAGTGCACTGGGAGTGCTCTGGGAATGCGCTGGGAGTGCTTTGGGAATGCGCTGGGAGTGCTCTGGGAGTGTACTGGCAGTGCTCTGGGGGTCTGGAAGTGTGCTGGGAGTGCACTGGGAGTGCTCTAGGCATGCTCTGGGAGTGCCCTGGGAGTGCTCTGGGAGTGCTCTAGGCATGCTCTGGGAGTGCCCTGGGAGTGCTCTGGGAGTGCTCTAGGTGTGTGCTGGGAGTGCCCTGGATCGAATGATCATTCCTTTGGGAATTCCTCAACCTCAGAATGTTACAGAGGAATGATCAGACAGTGGCCTGCTTATACCTGGGGCAGGCTGCACAGGCCAACCATTACCCAAACATGTGGGTCCACAGGTCCCACAAGGACTACGTTGCCATGTGGAAGAACCGTGTTTGTGCCACCTACTCTTCACCAAGGATGTTGAACTGAAGGACTTGACACCAGACAGTATGGACAGTCGTAGTGAATTCAAAGCTGACAGCAATGAGATTGAGTTGGGTGTCATTGGTACATTGAAGGAAGCGGACCCCATGTTTACTGAAGATGGCAATGTATAAATGAGAACCAGGTGAGGGTTCATGCCACAAGTAACTGTATGGGCATGGGAGGAAAAATCATTGGTGGAGTTGTACTGACTGCGTTCATGTAGATTGGAATGGAACCAGGAGAGAGTGTTGCCATGGAGGCAGGCCATGAGGGCCAGGTGGTGAAGGAGGATAGAGTGGTCAGCTGTGTCAAAGGCTGTGGAAAGGCCTGTGACAGTAACAGAAACATCCACAACACAGCTTCACTGTATGAAAACAAAGAGCAGGGTGAAATCTAATGAAATAGGCAAGGTAGCACCACCTCTCTCGACCCCTCCACTCTCTCTGATTTGTCCAACATCCAGTATTGGATAAGCAGAAATTTCCTCCAATTAAATATTGGGAAGACTGAAGCCATTGTCTTCCATCCCCGCCACAAACTCCGTTCCCTAGCCACCGACTCCATCCCTCTCCCTGGCCACTGTCTGAGGCTGAACCAGACAGTTTGTAATCGTGGCGCCCTATTTGACCCTGAGATGAGCTTCTGACCCCATATCAGCTCCACCACCAAGACCGCCTACTTCCACCTCCGTAACATCGCCCGTCTCCGCCCCTGCCTCAGCTCATTGGCTACTGAAACCCTCATCCATGCCTTTACCTCCAGACTGGACTATTCCAATGCTGTCCTGGCCGGCCTCCCATCTTCCACCCACCGAAAACTTGAACTCGTCCAAACCTCTGCTGCCCATATCTTAACTTGCACCAAGTCCCTTTCACCCATCACCCCTGTGCTCGCTGACCTACGTTGGCTCCCAGTCTAGCAACACCTCGGATTTAAAATTCTCATCCTTGTTTGCAAATCCCTCCATGGCCTCGCCCCTCCCTACCTCTGTAACCTCCTCCAGCCCTACAACCCTCAGAGATCTCTGCGCTCCTCCAATTCTGGCCTCTTGCGCATCCCTGATTTCCTTCGCTCCACCGTTGGCGGTCGTGCCTTCAGCTGTCTAGGCCCTAAGCTCTGGAATTCCCTCCCTAAATCTCTCCGCCTCTCTACCCCTCTCTCCTCCTTTAAGGTGCTTCTTAAAACCTACCTCTTTGACCAAGCTTTTGGTCACCTGGTCTAATATCTCTTTCTATGGCTCGGTGTCAAATTTTTGCTTGATCATCGCTCCTGTGAAGCGCCTTGGGACATTTTACCATCAGGGCATTGATGTTTTTATTAAAAGATCTGATCTGTAAAGTAAAAGATTCTATTTGCAACAACCAAACCTGCACTGAATCAGGAGGATTGTGGAAAGAATTAAACTTACTATCTATTGGCGCTGATTAAGCAGGTTTATGAAAACCAAACACACTCAGATTGCAGTGTGACATGCTGAGGTTTAGGTTTGTCGAACCAACTTGCCTGACGAGTCACCAATGAAATTGAAACCCTGATTAATGCATTCATTACATATCTTCTGCCTAAAGGCAGCTCTGTATTCAGTCCCCTGATAAGGTGCAGGAAGGGTCCACCCACCTGCCAACTAACTGGAAGCCTACACAGATCATTAACCCGTCCGTGCCTCTATCCTATCTCGAGAGTCCTGTAACAGTATGTATTTCAGCAGAAGAATTACTTCATGGTGCCTCCCGCAACTGTGGTGATCATCAACTACTTTCAACATTAGCTTAGAAAAGTAGGAACATTTTTATTTCCTGAATGGATAAGAGATCCTTAGGGCAGGGATCCATTCTTTGTGGTTTTGACTATGACAGGATCAAGCCCTTCTCTCCCAGCAGAAATTGTAACAGTTTCGGTGCTTAGTATATATTATATAATATGTATTATTATTCATTCATTCCACATCCAGATAACATGTTCAAAGCTTGACATGGACTTCACGACCTCTGATTCATGGCTAAGAGTGTGATACCTGAACCAATCTGACACATGAATGTCAACTGACCCTTGGTTCTGTGGATGGAATGAATCTGAACAATCATCACCTGTGCATAAAACACCTTCCTCACACTCAGACTCGAGTAGCCTGGTTGGCACTGACCTAAAAGTGACTTTTAATGACCAACCTGGGAATGAAGCTGATTTTCATTGACAGATGACCCTTGAAATTACTGTTGAAAATAGTGGTGCTTATTTAAATAGGTTAAAGGGTCCACTTTAAACCAGACAGAGGGTCATCACATGACTGTGTTAAGTATTCAGGCACGAACTGTGATCTTCCAACAGACGTTACAAACTGATCCATTCAGCCAATAACATGTTTCTGACCAAGCACTTTTTCTATTTCAATTTGGACGAATATTTGGGGGGCAAGTTTCCTCTCAGCATCTGGATATTGAACATAGTAACACAGGAAAAGGAGCAGGCCATTCAGCCCCTCATGCCTGCTCCGCTATTTGATAAGACCATGGCTGATCTGTGATCTAACTCCATATACCTGCCTTTGGCCCATGTCCCTTAATACCTTTGGTTGCCAAAAAGCTACCTATTTCACATTTAAATTGAGCAATTGAGCTAGTATCAATTGCCGTTTGCGGAAGAGAGTTCCAAACTTCTACCACCCTTTGTGTGTAGAAATGTTTTCTAATCTCACTCCTGAAAGGTCTGGCTCTAATTTTTCGACTGTGCCCCCTACTCCGAGAATCTCCAATCAGTGGAAATAGTTTCTCTCTATCCACCCTATCCGTTCCCCTTTATACCTTATAAACTTCAATCAGATCACTCCTTAACCTTCGAAACTCCAGAGAATACAACCCTAATTTGTGTAATCTCTTCTTGTAACTTAACCCTTGAAGTCCGGGTATCATTCTAGTAAACCGACGCTGCACTCCCTCCAAGGCCAATATGTCTTTCCGAAGGTGCGGTGCCCAGAACTGCTCACAGTACTCCAGGTGTGGTCTAACCAGGGTTTTGTATAGCTGCAGCATAACTTCTGCCCCCATGTAGTCGAGTCCTCTAGATATAAAGGCCAGCATTCCATTAGCCTTATTGATTATTTTCTGCACCTGTTCATGACACTTCAATGATCTATGTACCTGAACCCCTAAGTCCCTTTGGACATCCACTGTTTTTAACGTTTTACCCTTTAGAAAGTACCCTGTTTTATCCTTTTTTGATCCAAAGTGGATGACCTCACATTTGTCCACATTGAATTCCATTTGCCACAGTTTTGCCCATTCACCTAATCTATCAATATCCCTTTGTAATTTTATGTTTTCATCTACACTGCTTGCAATGCCACCAATCTTTGTGTCATTGGCAAACTTAGATATGAGACTTTCTATGCCTTCATCTAAGTCGTTAATAAATATTATTAATAATTGAGGTCCCAAGATAGATCCCTGCGGGACTCCACTAGTCACATCCTGCCAATGTGAGTACCTACCCATTATCCCTACTCTCTGTCGCCTTTCGCTCAGCCAACTTCCTAACCAAGTCCGTACTTTTCCCTTGATTCCATGGGCTTCTATCTTAGCTAACAGTCTCTTATGCGGGACCTTATCAAATGCCTTCTGGAAGTCCATATAAATAACATCCATTGACATTCCTCTGACCACTACTTTAGTCACCTCTTCAAAAAATTCAATCAGGTTTGTCAGGCACAACCTACCTTTCACAAATCCATACTGGCTCTCTCTGATTAACTGAAAATTCTCGAGGTGTTCAGTCTATAATTCCCTGGTTTCCCTCTCTCTCCTTTCTTAAAAAGTGGAGTGACATGTGCAATTTTCCAATCTAGAGGGACAGTTCCTGAATCTGGAGAACTTTGAATGATTATAGTTAGGGCATCCGCAATGTGCTCACCTACTTCCTTTAAAACCCTGGGATGGAAACCATCTGGTCCTGGGGATTTGTCACTCTTTAGTGCTATTGTTTTCTTCATTACTGTTGCTTTACTTATATTAGTTTTATCCAGTCCCTGTCCCCAATTCAATATTAGTTTTCTTGGGATTTCCGGCATGCTATCCTCTTTTTCTACTGTAAATACTGACGCAAAGTAATTGTTCAACATGTCCGCCATTTCCCCATTGTCAATGACAATATCCCCACTTTCAGTTTTTAAGGGGCCAACACTGCTCCTGACCAACCTCTTTTTCCTAATGTAACTATAAAAGTTCTTCGTATTGGTTTTGATATCCCTTGCGAGTTTCTTTTCATCCTCTCTTTTTGTAGCTCTTACTATCTGTTTTGTGACCCTTTGTTGATCTTTGTATCTTTCCCATTCGCCAGGATCTGTGCCATTTTTTGCCTTTTTGTATGCCCTTTCCTAACGTCTTATACTGTCCCTTACTTCTTTAGTTGTCCATGGCTGTTTTTTTTGGCAAGTAGAGTTCTTGCCCCTCAGGGGTATAAACCGGTTCTGTATCACGTTAAATGTTTCTTTAAACATTTCCCACTGATCATCAGTCGTTTTACCCATTAACAGATTTGCCCAGTTTACTGTGGACAGTCTCTGTCTCATCCCATTGAAGTCGGCCTTGCCCAAGTCGAGAATCTTAGCAGCTGATTCACTTTTTACCCTTTCAAACACTACATTGAACTCGATCATGTTATGATCACTATTGGATAGATGCTCACGCACAGTTAAGCCGTTAACTAAATCTGGTTCATTACTCATTACTAAATCTAGTATGGCTTGCCCCCGTGTTGCCTCTCGGACATAGTGCTGTAGAAAACTATCCCGGACACACTCAAGAAATTCACTACCTTTCTGACAGTTGCTAGTCTGCTTTTCCCAATCTACGTGAAGGTTAAAGTCCCCCATTACGACCACTTTCTTACACGCTTGTCTAATCTCTGCATTTATACAATCTAGCACTTCAGAGCTGCTGCCAGGAGTCCTGTACACAACTCCCACTATAGTCTTAGATCCTTTCCTTTTTCTCAATTCAACCCATAAGGTCTCTGTTGGCTGCTTACCTCTCGTTACATCCCCCTTTATCATTGAATTGATTTCATCTCTCATCACTAAGGCTACTCCTCCCCCTCTTCCATTTTCCCTATCTCTCCTGTAGACCTTATAACCCGATATATTTAGTTCCCAATCCTGACCATCCTGCAGCCATGCCTCAGTAATAGCTATCATGTTATACCCTCCAATTTGAATTTGAACCTGTAGTTCATTTAATTTATTCCTTACACTCCGTGCATTTGTTTATAGAATTCTTAGTTGGGCCACACACCCTAGCCTGACCTTCAGCTTTGATGCTGGGTTAATCGCCTTACGCCTTCTAGTTTTCACTTTATCTGTAGTGTCTAAAGTACACTTTCTGCTGCTCTACGTTTTTCCCTTTCACTTGTTCTTGAACAACTGTTTGTACTATTTGTATTGTAGATTTCCCCTGGGTCTTCCCCTCTCTTGCTGCTCTCAACTTTACTCCCTTCTGACTCCCCGCTCAGGATCCCATCCCCCTGCCACTCTAGTTTAAACCCTCCCCAACAGCACTAGTAAACACCCCCGCGAGGACATTGGTCCCGGTCCTGCTCGGTTGTAACCCGTCCCACTTGTACAAGTCCCACCTTCCCCAGAACCAGTCCCAATGTCCCAGGAATCTAAATCCCTCCCTCCTACACCATCCCTGCAGCCACGCATTCATCCTGTCTATTCTCCTGTTCCTATACTCACTGGCACGTGGCACTGGTAGTAATCCTGAGATCACTATCTTTGAAATCCTGCTTTTTAATTTATCTCCTAACTCCTTAAATTCACCTTGCAGGACCTCATCCCTTTTTTTACCTATGTCGTTGGTACCAATATGGACCATGACTACTGGCTGTTCACCCTCCCCCAGCCAGAATGCCCTGCAGCCGCTCCGCGACATCCTTGACCCTAGCACCAGGGAGGCAACATACCATCCTGGAGTCACGTTTGCGGCCGCAGAAACGCCTATCTGTTCCCCTTACAATGGAATCCCCTATCACTATAGCCCTGCCACTCTTCTTCCTCCCCTCCTGTGCAGCAGAGCCACCCATGGTGCCACGAACTTGGCTCTTGCTGCTTTCCCCTGATAAGCCATCTCCCCCAACAGTATCTAAAGTGGTATATCTGTTTGAGAGGGAGATGGCCCCAGGGGAGTTAGATTAGAACAATGAGTCGGAATAACAAAATTAATATTCTGGGAGATTTTAATTATCCACTTTGTGATTGGGACAGAGGGGGAGTAAATGGAGAAAAGGGAATGGAATTTCTGCAATGTGTAGAGGACTCCATCCTGAAAGAGTGTATTAATCGGCCTACAAGGGTGGAGGTGTTGGTGGATCAGGTTCTGAGCAATGGTAGATGAGCTTCATGGGGGTGAGAACTTTGGGAGTAGTGACCACAATATGATAAAATCCAACTGGAAAGGAAAAAAGTCAGTACAAAAACTAAAACATCAGATTGGTGTCGGGCAGATGTTCGAGAGGTGGGAAGTGAGAGGTGAGAGATGAGAAGTGAGCTGAGCTGAGGGGAGGGGGAAGGAGGAATTGGCACACAGGAATGTGGGGCAACAGTGGGATTTAAAAAAAAATAGATTGCAACGGTACAGAATAAATATATTCCATGAAAAAAGAAGGAAACTACTGGCAGTTTTAGATGCCACGGATAAATAAAGAGGTCAAGAACAAATTAAAATTGAAGAGAGCCTTAAAGGACTTAAAGAATATTAATAATGGAAAAACTACAGGAGAATATGAGAAATTAAGTAGAGATTAAGAGCAGGGTAAGGAAAACTAAGAGGAAGTATGAGGAAAACATTTCAAAAAATACAAATATATCAGTAAAAAAGGGAGGATTGTCAATTTGTTGATGATGATGAAATGGTGGCGATATTTAATAAATATTTCACATTGGGTCTTCACTAAAGGGAAGGATATCGGAGAGGAGGTGAATCCTGAAGTGGTTGAGAGCGAGATGAGCAATATTGTGATGGATAAAAGGAACATTTTAGATATGAAATTTGGGCTAAAGGAAGAGAAAGCACCAGGGCCTGATGGGGTACATCCTAGGAACCTGAGGGAGGAGAGTGTGGAGCCCTAGGAATTATATCTCAGGGCTGTATTGGGAGTGGATGTGAGCCGGGGGACTGGAGAGGGCCAATGTAGGACCCATTTTTATACAGGGAGACAGAACTTATCCGACTAATTACAGGCCAGTTGGCTTAACATCTGTGGGAGGGAAACTTTTATAGTCTTTAATCAAGGATGAAATTACCATGTATCTCCATAAAGAGAAAATAGATGTAATCAGCACAGATTTCAAAAGAGACAGTTGAGCTTGATGAACCTCATCGAATTCTTTGAGGAGCTAACAGACATGGTAAATGGAAAATGCAGTGGATGCTGTGTACATGGACTTTAGGAAAACCTTTGACAAGGTACTACATGGGAGATTACTACAGAAGATTAAGGTTATGGAATTAGAGGGAGGATAGAAAACTGAATTAAAATTGGTTAGACGAAAGAAAAAAAAGAGAAGTTCAGGGCAGTTTCTCAGGGTGGTTGGAAGTGGGTAGTGGTGTCCCACAAGGCTCAGTTCTGGGGCCACTCCTCTTCACTGTGTATCAATGATTTGGATATTGGACTAAAGGGAGAATTGTTGAAATTTTCATGATACCAAAATAGGAGGAATAGTTAATTCTGTAGAAGACCAAAGGAAGCTGCAAAGGGATATTGATCAGATGGGGAATGGGCTAAAAAGAGGCAGATGGAATTCAATGTCAGTCAGTGTGAGGTGATACACTGTGATTTAAAACAGCAGTAATTATCCTGTGAATGGAAGCAGACTCGGTGCTGGGGACGAGCAGGGGGATTTGGGGGCACAGGTTCACAGGACATTAAAGGCAGCATCTCAGGTTAATAAGGCAGTGAGAAAGCTAATGGAATTCTAGGTTTTATCACAAGGTATAGAATATAAAGGTAATGATGAGCCTGTATAAAACTTTAACAAGACCTGAGCTGGAGCACCGCGTGCAGTATTGGGCTCCATACTATAGAAGGTATATTAATGCTTTAGAAAGGGTACAGCACAGATTCACGAGGATGCTGCCTGGTATGAGGAAATACCAATACAAAGAAAAACTTTGGGCTTATTTCATGAGAATAATGCAGATTACAGAGCGATATGACAGAAGTGTTTAAAATTCTGAAAGGATGGGACAGGGTAGATAGAAGCAGAGTGTTTCCAGTAGTTTAGGGGTTTCGATTTTAAAATTTTCACAGTTGTTTTTAAATCCCTCCAAGGCCTCTCCCCTCCCTATCTCTGTAACCTCCTCCAACCCTACAACCCTCCGAGATCTCTGTGCTGCTCCAATTCTGGAGATCCCCGATTTTAATCGCTCCACTATTGGCGGCCGTGCCTTCAGCTGCCTGGGCCCTAAGCTCTGGAATTCCCTCCCTAAACCTCTCCGCCTCTCTCTCCTCGTTTAAGACTCTCCTTAAAACCTACCTCTTTGACCAAGCTTTTGGTCACCTGTCCTAATGCCTCCTTATGTGGCTCGGTGTCAAATTTTGTCTGATTACGCTCCAGTGAAGCGCCTTGGGACATTTTACTACATTAAAAGTGCATTATAAATGCAAGTTGTTGTTGTAGAATGAGGAGCCATAGATACAAGATTAAATGTACGGGAATTAGAACTAAGGGCAGGAGAAACTTCTTCACACAGAGAGCTGTGAGGCTGTGGAATTCACTTCCAGGGTTAGTGATTGAGGCAGAAAGTGTCGACATTGAAGATGAGGTTGGAAGGTGGATGTAGGAAAAGGGATTGAAGGGATAGTGGGACAGGGTGTGTAAATGTGATGAGGACTATTTGCTCTCATGGAGGATAAACACCAACACGGACTTGTTGGGCCAAATGGCCTGATTCTGTATTGTAACTTCTATGTAGGAACGCTGAAGTTGCAGTAGTAGCAGTGAGCTCTTGTGCTTAGTTCAGAAAGAGTTAATTTTGACTCATCGCAATCGGTAAGTACACCTGATGTTCAGGTACCATTCTGGTCCACAGTTTGATTGTCTGTATCGTACTGAAAAGTCAAATCCACTCACACCCTGCTAATA
Source organism: Heptranchias perlo (assembly GCF_035084215.1). Classification (NCBI taxonomy): domain Eukaryota; kingdom Metazoa; phylum Chordata; class Chondrichthyes; order Hexanchiformes; family Hexanchidae; genus Heptranchias; species Heptranchias perlo. The sequence continues at coordinate 33,956,178 of NC_090356.1, read as the reverse complement.
GGCTGAATGTCAGCAATCCTGTCACTAATATGCCCCTCCTGTGTACATAATCATTCACAATGCAATGTTAACATGTTTATAGAATGAACTGTCTTCTCATGTGGCAGATATGTTGTTTCGCACAAGTGCAACTGATAGACTTGACATTTATGAGAACATAAGCCCTCGGCAACCAAACAGGGTGTTAGCAGAACACAGAGCTCTTTCCACAGTCTGACTTATTTCCATTGTCCATCCCACTCCATGCATCTGTCCCCACAATTCCAGAAGCTGCTTTTACCTGTTTCAGGTCACATTACACATCTCCGCGTCACTGCTGCTCCAATACCAACTCGGAACCAGTCTAACCTTCAAGATTTAGCACAAGCTCTGTCAATTACTGATTAACAAGCAGTTAACAAAAGATCCATTAACACCAAGTCTGTACATTACCACGTGTAACACCTGTTTATCCACATCAGCAATTTTGCGATGGGGCAAAGTGAATGGCAGCTTTGATGGAGCAAATAACAAACTGACTGAGTAGAAACACACATTTAGAGCACTCACTACTCTTACTTCTCTGAGGGCTTCACCCCTCTTTGTTTCAAATAATTCAGTTCTATATTGTTGCTGGATTTCAAAACCCAACTTCAGCAATAATTTTATGCTTTTGTTGAGAGATTACACTCATTTAGAGAAATACTTTTGTCCTGTTTATTTTTTAAGTAATGGTTCTGTTTTGAATGGCAGGCCTTTAGTGTCCTTAATGCATCTTCCTGCACCATTCTTGACCAAAGTGACAGGCAGGCCAACTGGTGGCAGGCTTCCACCAATACGACTCCAAAACCAGATACTAAGATATACACAAGAGCAACGTAGGAGAGCTCTACCCTGTGACTTTCCCCTAAGTTGCCAAACGTCTATCAGGTAAGCAAAATATGTTCACCTGCTAGAAGTTTGCTTTATCTAAGGATTATGACTGGGATTTAATGTTATTATCATTGTAGCAAAGAGTTTCCTTGGAACGGAGAAGGTTAAGGGGAGATTTGATCGAGGTGTTCAAAATCATGAATGGTTTTGATAGAGTAAATAAGGAGAAACTGTTTCCAGTGGCAGAAGGGTCAGTAACCAGAGGACACAGATTTAAGGTAATTGGCAAAATAACCAGAGGTGACATGAGGAAAAAAATGTTATGCAGTGAGTTGTTATGATCTGGAATGCGCTGCCTGAAAGGGCAGTGGATGCAGATTCAATAATAACTTTCAAAAGGGAATTGGATAAATACTTGAACAGGGAAAATTTGCAGGGCTCTGGGGAAAGAGCAGGGGAGTGGGGTTAATTGGAAAGCTCTTTCAAAGAGCCACTAGCCTACTATTATACTATGATACCTTCATTAACGGTATCATTAAACAGAGAGATTTTCATTTTGTAGATCCTTCCTGAAGCTCCAATTGGGCTGACGGACTTTACTGAAACTTTGAACAGACAATGAGTCGCACTATTTTAACAAAACTTATCTCAATGCCATATGTGACTAGACTGAGGTCGGTGCCTTCATACAGTAATTTTACACACGGTGCATCCACAGATGACACTGTCAGATCCGCCCAGAGTTTCACACACAATGGACTGCAGCAGTACCACTTTTGTTAAAGAGCTCTCCTTGGCTCCTCAACACTAACACCATGGTAATGGTAAACAATTTTACAACACCAAGTTATAGTCCAGCAATTTTATTTTAAATTCACAAGCTTTCGGAGATTTTCTCAAGATGAAACATTTGCCTGAGGAAGGAGAAAATCTCCGAAAGCTTGTGAATTTAAAATAAAATTGCTGGACTATAACTTGGTGTTGTAAAATTGTTTACAATTGTCAACCCCAGTCCATCACCGGCATCTCCACATCATGACTACCATGGTAATGGTCACAGTATCTGCTGAAGTTATTCACGAGAAATTTTATCTATTGTCAGGCAGCTAACAGTCACACTAACCATGTCAGGCAAATTGTTGGTTCCACTCAGGTGCATTGAGATGTTTGTCTGTGTAAAAAAGCTGCTATATTAATGCAAGTTGTTGTCATCTTGAAATTAACCTGAAATTGACTGGATTAACAACTCAGTGTTGGGAACTTGTCTGTGTTTTTTGCTAAAATTAATGAACTGATGAAAATGTAGCCTTAAGTAGTTTAACTTTGAATTAGCCAAGTTTTCTAATGTGATAGCAAAGACAGGTTTATTGGCTTTTGATAATCGGTCACAACTTTAATTGGCAGTAAAACTCGGTGACAAAAGCCATGGGATTCTGCTTCGACATTGCCTCTGCCTGAGGCTTTCCGTGTTGTCCACACCATGTCACATCATTTACTACTGAGTTAGCTCGACGAAACCAATACTTTATTAGTCATTTTATTAGCAAACATCAAGTTTAACCATTTGTTTTTAATCATGTGATAGATTGCTGCACTGAGCTAATAATGTTAGCTCCAAGTGAAAACATGCAGCTACTTTTAAATCATTGTAAAATAATATGGCACAGCACAGGAGGAGGCCATTTGGACCATCTTGCCTGTGTTGGCTCTATGAAAGAGCCATCCATTTAGTCCCATTCCTCTGCCCTTGCCTCACAGCCCTGTAAAATTTTCCCTCAAGTATTTATCCAATTCGCTTTTGAAAGTTACTATTGAATCTGCTTCCACCACCCTTTCAGACAGTGCATTTCACATCCTCATAACTCACTGATCATCTTTTCATTGATCAATACAATGAATTATCAAACAGGCTCTGGCCACAATCTTCCAATCCTCCTTAGATATGGTGACGGTGCCGGAGGACTGGAGGATTGTAAATGTTATAACCCTGTTCAAAAAAGGGGAGAGGAATAAACCTGACAATTACAGGCCAGTCAGCCTAATGTCGGGAAACTTTGAGAGACAATAATCCAGGACAAAATTAATTGGCACTTGGAAAATTATGGGCTAATAAATGAAATTCAGCACCGATTTGTTGAAGGAAAATCGTGTTTGACTAACTTGACTGAGTTCTTTGATGAAGTAACGGAGAGGCTTGATGAGGGTAGTGTGGTTGATGTTGTGTATATGGACTTTCAAAGTGCATTTGATAAAGTGCCACATAATAGATTCTAGCAAAATTAAAGCCCATGGGACTAATGGGACAGTGGCAGCGTAGATACAAAATTGGCGAAGGGACAGAAAGCAGAGAGTAGTCGTGAACGGTTGTTTTTCAGACTGGAGGGAAGTTTACAGTGGTGTTCTCCAGGAGTCAGTATTAGGACCACTGCTCTTTTTGATAGACATTAACGACCTGGACTTGGGTATAGGGGGTATAATTTCAAAGTTTGCAGATGACACAAAACTCACAAATGTAGTAAGCAATGAGGAAAATAGTAACAGACTTCAGGAGGACAGAGACAGACTGGTGAAATGGGCAGACACATGGCAGATGAAATTTAACACAGAGAAGTATGAAGTGTTACATTTTAGTAGGAAAAATGAGGAGAGGCAATATAAACTAAATGGTACAATTTTAAAGGGGGTGCAGGGACAGAGAGACCTGGGGTATATGGAAACAAATCTTCGAAGGTAGCAGGACAAATTGAAAAGACTGTTAAAAAAGCATATGGGATCCTGCTCTTTAAAAAGAGGCATAGAGTACAAAAGAAAAGTATTTATGCGAAACCTTTATAAAACACTGGTTAGGCCTCAGCTGGAGTAGTGAGTTCAATTCTGGGCTTTAGGAAGGATGTCAAGGCCTTAGAGAGGGTGCAGAAGAGATTTACTGGAATAGCACCAAGGATGAGGGACTTCAGTTATGTGGAGAGACTGGAGAAGCTGGGGTTGTTCTCCTTAGAACAGAGAACAGGGTTCGCCCACTGAGTCTATATGGGTAGAAATGAAAAATAAGAAGGGAGAGATCACTTTGATAGGATTGTACTACAGACCCCCAAATAGTCAACGGCAAATTGAGGAGCAAATATGTAAGGAGATTACAGACAGCTGCAAGAAAAATAGGGTGGTAATAGTAGGGGACATCAACTTTCCCAACATTGACTGGAACAGCCATAGCATTAGGGGCTTGGATGGAGAGAAATTTGTTGAGTGTATTCAGGAGGAATTTCTCATTCAGTATGTGGATGGCCCGACTAGAGAGGGGGCAAAACTTGACCTCCTCTTGGGAAATAAGGAAGGGCAGGTGACAGAAGTGTTAGTGAGAGATCACTTTGGGACCAGTGATCATAATTCCATTAGTTTTAAGATAGCTATGGAGAAGGATAGGTCTGGCCCAAAAGTTAAAATTCTAAATTGGGGAAAGGCCAATTTTGATGGTATTAGACAGGAACTTTCAGAAGTTGATTGGGAGAGTCTGTTGGCAGGCAAAGGGACGTCTTGTAAGTGGGAGGCTTTCAAAAGTGTGTTAACCAGGGTTCAGGGTAAGCACATTCCTTATAAAGTGAAGGGCAAGGCTGGTAGAAGTAGGGAACCTTGGATGACTCGAGAGATTGAGGCCCTAGTCAAAAAGAAGAAGGAGGCATATGACATGCATAGGCAGCTGGGATCAAGTGGATCCCTTGAAGAGTATAGAGATTGCCAGAGTAGAGTTAAGAGAGAAATCAGGAGGGCAAAAAGGGGACATGAGATTGCTTTGGCAGATAAGGCAAAGGTGAATCCAAAGAGCTTCTACAAATACATAAAGGGCAAAAGAGTAACTAGGGAGAGAGTAGGGCCTCTTAAGGATCAACAAGGTCATCTATGTGCGGAACCACAAGAGATGGGTGAGATCCTAAATGAATATTTCGCATCGGTATTTACGGTTGAGAAAGGCATGGATGTTAGGGAACTTGGAGAAATAGTGATGTCTTAAGGCGTGTACATATTACAGAGAGGGAGGTGCTGGAAGTCTTAACGCACATCAAGGTAGATAAATCTCCGGGACCTGATGAAATGTATCCCAGGACGTTATGGGAGGTTAGGGAGGAAATTGCGGGTCCCCTAGCAGAGATATTTGAATCATCGACAGCTACAGGTGAGGTGCCTGAAGATTGGAGGGTAGCAAATATTGTGCCTTTGTTTAAGAAGGGCGGCAGGGAAAAGCCTGGGAACTACAGACCGGTGAGCCTGACATCTGTAGTGGGTAAGTTGTTAGAGGGTATTCTGAGAGACAGGATCTACAGGCATTTGGAGAGGCAGGGACTGATTCGGAACAGTCAGCATGGCTTTGTGAGTGGAAAATCATGTCTCACGAATTTGATTGAGTTTTTTGAAGGGGTAACCAAGAAGATAGATGAGGGCTGTGCAGTAGACGTGGTCTACATGGACTTTAGCAAAGCCTTTGACAAGGTACCGCACGGTAGGTTGTTGCATAAGGTTAAATCTCATGGGATCCAAGGTGAGGTAGCCAATTGGATACAAAATTGGATTGATGACAGAAGACAGAGGGTGGTTGTAGAGGGTTGTTTTTCAAACTGGAGGCCTGTGACCAGCGGTGTGCCTCAGGGATCAGTGCTGGGTCCGCTGTTATTTGTTATTTATATTAATGATTTGGATGAGAATTTAGGAAGCATGGTTAGTAAGTTTGCAGATGACACCAAAATTGGTGGCATTGTGGACAGTGAAGAAGGTTATCTAGGATTGCAACGGGATCTTGATAAATTGGGCCAGTGGGCCGATGAAGTTTAATTTAGATAAATGTGAGGTGATGCATTTTGGTAGATCGAATCGGGCCAGGACCTACTCCGTTAATGGTAGGGCGTTGGGGAGAGTTATAGAACAAAGAGATCTAGGAGTACAGGTTCATAGCTCCTTGAAAGTGGAGTCACAGGTGGATAGGGTGGTGAAGAAGGCATTCAGCATGCTTGGTTTCATTGGTCAGAACATTGAATGCAGGAGTTGGGATGTCTTGTTGAAGTTGTACAGGGCATTGGTGAGGCCACACTTGGAGTACTGTGTACAGTTCTGGTCACCCTATTATAGAAAGGATATTATTAAACTAGAAAGAGTGCAGAAAAGATTTACTCGGATGCTACCGGGACTTGATGGTTTGACTTATAGGGAGAGGTTGGATAGACTGAGACTTTTTTCCCTGGAGAGTAGGAGGTTTCGGGGTGATCTTATAGAAGCCTATAAAATAATGAGGGGCATAGATAAGGTAGATAATCAAAATCTTTTCCCAAAGGTAGGGGAGTCTATAACGAGGGGGCATAGATTTAAGGTGAGAGGGGAGAGATACAAAAGGGTCCAGAGGGGCAATTTTTTCACTCAAAGGGTGGTGAGTGTCTGGAACGAGCTGCCAGAGGCAGTAGTAGAGGCGGGTACAATTTTGTCTTTTAAAAAGCACTTGGACAGTTACATGGGTAAGATGGGTATAGAGGGATATGGGCCAAGTGCAGGCAATTGGGACTAGCTTAGTGGTATAAACTGGGCGACATGGACATGTTGGGCCGAAGGGCCTGTTTCCATGTTGTAAACTTCTATGATTCTATGATTCTATAAGGGTCAGTATCCGGAGGGCACAGATTTAAGGTGAGCGGCAAAAGAGCCAGAGGCGACATGAGGAAACATTTTTTTATGCAACAAGTTGTGATGATCTGGAATGCGCTGCCTGAAAGGGCGGTGGAAACAGATTCAATCATAACTTTCAAAAGAGAATTGGACAAATAGTTGAAGGGAAAAATTTACAGGGCTATGGGGAAAGAGCAGGGGAGTGGGACTGATTGAATAGCTCTTTCAAAGAGCTGGCACAGGCACAATGGGCCAAATGGCCCCCTTCTGTGCTGTACCATACTATGATACTATGATCAGACTGACACTAATAAGCACTTGTGAAAGGAATGTATTGGTGTCATAAAGCGTTGTAATTTTGATATAGTTACAGGCCAAGGCACGAGTTACAATTTTTCCCTGTAGTTAGTTTATCTCTTTGCCTCCTCTCTCTCAGTATTCTTGCCTCAGGCACTAGCCTAGACACAATAACCATTATGTGATGCATCAGAATGGTTTCTGTCGGAGAACCCAGACACAGGATCCACCTTCACTGTGGGAAATGCTGGCTATAATTCAACACTTCCCTACAACAGGAATACCAGGATCAGAAATACCACGTTGGTTCTAAATCCAGATCCTACCACTGAACCACACGGTGTATGGAATGGCCATCATTCTTAAGAAATACTTATCCAATTCTAGCACTTCTTCATCAGAAATGATTCACTGAATAAAAAGCCACGGACTGGGACAAGTCGTCCTGTCACTGATCTAAGTGCTGGGATTTGAAAAGTTTTTCAGCCAGCTTTTCTTCTAAGCTTTTGGATCTACAGTTAGACATGATACAGGTAATGAACGATGTGAATTCTGTACCATAATGCCATCTCAACAGTTTCCCCTCCGCTCAACAACCGACATGACAGCACTTGCCTTGGACTCTCAATGTACAGTGAATCCGCAGCAGCAGTAGGGTGAGATAAGAACCCATTTGGTAAACTGGTAAAGACAATTGTGTAAAATAAATAAAACAATTGCTGCCTGCAGAATGCATATTTTGTGTGCTCTGTGTGTGTGTATTTCTTGCTGCCCCTATACTGCCATCTGGGATTCCCTTTCTGTAGTAAGTGGACAGTGCCAGCAACAGAGCGTTTCAGTGGATGAGGCACTGAACAGGCAGTTACACATCGCACTGCTTAATGTAAAGAATACACTTTCGTTCAGGTGTTTCCCCATTACACTGGCTTGTTTTATGTTGCTGATTTGCATCAGGTGAAACAGATATAATGCAATGATATTGGGCCAAGATCCAACAATTCCCAGTGTCTGTTTTAAGTTGCATTGTAACAACTCAGGATAAGGACATAAGAACAAAAGAAATAGGAGCAGGAGTAGGCCATACGGCCCCTCGAGCCTGCTCTGCCATTCAATCAGATCATGGCTGATCTTCTACCTCAACTCCACTTTCCCTGCCCTATCCCCATATCCCTTGATTCCCTTAGAGTCCAAAAATCTATGGATCTCAGCCTTGAATAAACTCAAAGACTGAGCATCCACAGCCCTCTGGGGTTTAGAATTGCAAAGATTCACAACCTTCTGAGTAAAGAAATTTCTCCTCATCTCAGTCCGAAATGGCCGACCCCTAATCCTGAGACTATGATCCCTAGTTCTAGACTCGCCATCCAGGGGAAACAACCTCTCAGCATCTACCCTGTCAAGCCCCTTCAGAATCTTATATGTTTCATTCTTCTAAACTCCAGAGAGTATAGGTCCATTCTACTCAATCTCTCCTCATAGGACAACCCTCTCATCCCAGGAATCAATCTAGTGAACCTGCGTTGCACCGCCTCTAAGGCAACTATATCCTTCCTTAGAGACGATAAAATCACTGAATTCTAAAAAAACAGAGAAGAATGCAGCACCAGACGGGCAGCTATTTACTGTGTGATTTAATAATTGCTCTTGTTAAGACTAAAATTGTTGGACATACACTTGTCCTATTATTTCCTGGTAATTAACTTCCAGTTATTTCTTGATAAACTTAATGATTGTGTCGCAGTTGTTCTTCCTAGTCTGTGAATGGCACTGACCATCAGCGACAGCCAACATCTGTCCTGAGAGTCAACATCTGTCCTGAGACATGTTGTCGACAAGTAAACTCCCCACAACTGAATAAACCCATTCTCACTGAGCTCACATCCCATACTGTGGAATATAATGATACCTTGCAATGAAGTCCAGCCTCCATTTTACATTTTATGAACCCTTGGACCCCTTGATTGGACCACTGCCCTGTAATCGTTCCTTGATGTGCTCCATATAGTATGTTTTGTGTATTTGTGTTTGTTTTGATGAATGTGTGTGCTTATCAAAGTGAGGCTTCACGAAGCTGCGGAATGCAATGTGAGTCCACTTTCTGAAGACAATGACGGCAGCAAGCATTGTCAGGTCAAGTGCAGTACAGCACGGGCTGGAGACAGAGTGACACATCCTCTACTTTACTTCAACAGGACAGCCTAACTCCCTGCTGAAACTAGTGTGTTTTTTTAATTTCACAGGCCATGCTTGAGTGGGAATGTTAATTTGTATAATTGTTATAATACGAATTTGGCAATGAATTCATAACCATACAATGTGCCAGAAATCAATGCATGTTATAATGGCACAGTAACATGGTGCATACAGAAACTGATCTATTTACTACATATCAGATCCCCACTTCCCTTGCGCCTTTAAGTCGATTTCCTGTGATAGTCTGAGTGTTGTAGCAAACTGCAGCAGCACCCTTTTGGGTGGGTACGATCTTCCCATCGTGATTCGTGTAATATTGTTCAGCATGTCTCACTTCCAGAATGTCTCACTTCCAACAGCACCCTGAAGTGCCTGAAACTATAACAAGCTAAGTATCAATTAGTGTTGAATCAAAGGTAATTTTGTTACCTTTTGTGGACTAACCTGTGCCAGGAACTGGAGTGCCAATTCCCAGCAACCTTGCAGTCAACAGGGAGAACACACTTACAGCCTGAGTCTAGGCTGGATTCAAGCACAGATCCCAGAGGTGAATGTTTAATGGTTAACCCACCGCACCATCCAATTCTCCATCGTCTCAACAATATCTCATTGTAGAACTTTTTGCAAATCAACTGACAAAAAAATGGAGTTACTGTCGGGCCTGTCCAGGTAGGTCATGTCTGCTCAATATTCTCTTGCCTTTCTTTTCAAAAAATTTCTACAACTAGCCCATAATAAGAAGAAAGCTCAAGAGTTGAAAATGAAAAATTTAGATTACATACCGTAAGGAAAAGGAAACAGAAGCTATGAAAAAAAAGACTGAATCCATGATCCTGTTGTCATTCAGAAACTGCTTGAGTTTCAATCCTGTAGTTTACATCACCAGAACTGCTCAACTGGAATACTGCTGTGTAACCCATTACAGTATAACCCATTACAGTATAACCCATCACAGTGTAACCCATCACAGTGTAACCCATCACAGTGTAACCCATCACAGTGTAACCCATCACTGTACAACCCATTACAGTGTAACCCATCACAGTGTAACCCATCACAGTGTAACCCATCACTGTACAACCCATTACAGTGTAACCCATCACAGTGTAACCCATCACTGTGTAACCCATCACAGTGTAACCCATCACTGTGTAACCCATCACAGTGTAACCCATCACTGTGTAACCCATCACAGTGTAACCCATCACAGTGTAACCCATCACTGTGTAACCCATCACTGTGTAACCCATCACAGTGTAACCCATCACAGTGTAACCCATCACAGTGTAACCCATCACAGTGTAACCCATCACAGTGTAACCCATCACAGTGTAACCCATCACTGTGTAACCCATCACTGTGTAACCCATCACTGTGCAACCCATCACAGTGTAACCCATCACAGTGTTACCCATCACAGTGTAACCCATCACAGTGTAACCCATTACAGTATAACCCATTACAGTGTAACCCATCACAGTGTAACCCATCACAGTGTAACCCATCACAGTGTAACCCATCACTGTGTAACCCATCACAGTGTAACCCATCACAGTGTAACCCATTACAGTATAACCCATTACAGTATAACCCATTACAGTATAACCCATTACAGTATAACCCATCACAGTGTAACCCATCACAGTGTAACCCATCACAGTGTAACCCATCACAGTGTAACCCATTACAGTATAACCCATTACAGTATAACCCATTACAGTGTAACCCATCACAGTGTAACCCATCACAGTACAACCCATCACTGTGTAACCCATCACAGTGTAACCCATCACAGTGTAACCCATCACAGTGTAACCCATCACTGTGTAACCCATCACTGTGTAACCCATCACAGTGTAACCCATCACAGTGTAACCCATCACTGTGTAACCCATCACAGTGTAACCCATCACAGTGTAACCCATCACTGTGTAACCCATCACAGTGTAACCCATCACAGTGTAACCCATTACAGTGTAACCCATTACAGTGTAACCCATCACAGTGTAACCCATCACAGTGTAACCCATTACAGTATAACCCATTACAGTGTAACCCATCACAGTATAACCCATTACAGTGTAACCCATCACAGTGTAACCCATCACAGTGTAACCCATTACAGTATAACCCATTACAGTATAACCCATTACAGTGTAACCCATCACAGTGTAACCCATTACAGTATAACCCATTACAGTATAACCCATTACAGTGTAACCCATCACAGTATAACCCATTACAGAATAACCCATTACAGTATAACCCATTACAGAATAACCCATCACAGTATAATCCATCACAGTGTAACCCATTACTGTGTAACCCATCGCTGCCATTTATTAACCCATATTTATTTATCTTCCAGACTCCATTCTACATGTGCAGATTTTTCTGCTCTATGTGATCAGCATCTACACTTACCCATGTGAGCCTAGAGTGTTGGTAACGTCAGCATGTGAATGCTCAATGTGTTTGATTGACCCCTCTTCTATCTGCGATTTTAACGGACAACTTTGATTGCTTTTTATGCAAGTCTATTCCACATATTTATTCCTCTGTAGGAAAAATAATTCTTCAACTCTCTTGTCTTGTTGCAGTTTGCTAGTTTTATACGTGTCCTCTTAGATTCTACAATCATAGTTTAAGTTCAATAACCTTTTCTTCTTTTTGCATTGTCTATACCTTTCATTACTTTACTGACCTGGATCATGTTCCTGCTCAACACTTTTCACTTCAATAGAGGTAATGAGAAGGGCTGAACAAAGGCCCAAGTCAGCTGTGGACTCGGTCTGCAGTCTGCATGTTGAGTGTTCCAGAACTGCTTCATGGACAATAATTGGCATTGTTGGAATTTTTAAAAACAATCATATAATATGTGATAGTAAGAAGGATATGTAGCAATTCATACGTGTTAGGTTTTGAGTTACGTAGCAGAATGTCATGATGGTGTGTCTTTCAGGATCACTGGTTCTGAAGCATCAACTTGCACCTACTTCAGGAGCAAGTGAAATTGTTGTTTTTTAAAAAAATAATTCACCCCTTTATTTTAACTGCCAGCTGCAATTTGTAGCAGACTCACTTTACTACAACAGACCTGCGTTTGTACTTTGAATGGAAATTTGTGGAGTGGAGCAAAGAAGAACAAAAGGAAATGAAAGCATCAGGAGCAGCTCGATATTAGCATTCTCAGTGAAACCCTCTCGGAACGAGACACTCACAAGGTAGAATGTGACTTAAAAGAAGGAAATAAAGAAATCAGCAAACAGGGAGATTGTTTGAAATACCAGAAAACAAAGATGGAATTCTGTCCTTCAAATTTGTAGGTGAGGAATAATTCTGATCATTCCCTCCGAGTTCAAATTTTAAGCCCTATTCGTGTTTTTCGTTCATAACCAGTGTAAGCATTGCTACCTCCATTGTCTCCATTTTCTAAAGGCTCAGTGTTCAATGGATCCCAGTTCATTTTGATGCTTCACTTATCTGTCAGTTTGTATTGTCACTTGTCTTAAAAACGTTCAATTTTCTCACACATATTCAAGTTATCATTTCTTTCTGGGTTGCATCAGTTCAGTGTAAATGTCTGCAGCTGCCTCTAATCCCTGATATAATTAAATGTAGCACAAAATGCAGCGGCAGCCAGTGACGGCATAAAGCAACAAACCCACTTCAGGCTTGGCGCAGGGCAAACCATCTTGAGCACCTCCCTGAGAAAGACAGTTAGGCTGGGAGTCAATCCTGACTGCTGTCACTTTCTGGAGCTGACTAAAGTGGCACTAGAAGGGCTTTGGAGTACTAAATTTCAATGCTGGTGTGGGCATAACTTGGAACACCCAGGATAAGAACACCGGTCCCTAAAGCCTCAATACAAGTCCATGCCAGTGGTAACTTTTAGACTCCCAACTGCAAGATTATCAGTCCTCTTGAACTAACACACAAACACTTGCCCCTCACTTCATTCACCATAACCTGCAGTATGGACATGTCAAGCCAATGTCTCTCTCGCCACATCAAGTCTACAGCACATAAACAGGCCATTCGGCCCAACGGGTCTATGCCGGTGCTTATGCTCCACATAAGCCTCCTCCCACCTTACTTCATCTCACCCTATCAGCATATCCTTCTATTCCTTTCTCCATCATGTATTTATCAAGCTTCCCCTTAAATTCCTCTGTGCTAATCGCCTCAACTACTCCTTGTGGTAGCGAGTTCCACATTCTCACCACTCTCTAGGTAAAGAAGTTTCTGCTGAATTCCTTATTGGATTTATTAGTGTCTACCTTATATTTATGGCTTCTGATTTTGGAGTCCCCCACCCATGGAAACATTTCTTCTACAAACCCTTTCATTATTTTAAAGACCTCTGTCAGGTCACCTTTCAGTCTTCTCTTTGCTACAGAAAAGAGCCCCAGCCTGTTCAGTCCCGGTAGGGGTGACTGTATCAGGAGCAAATTTTCCCTTCCTTAATCCAGGGACTCTGCAGCCATACATCAGCTGAGAACAACTAACTTGACAGACACCAAGATTGACCCTGGGATTTCCTGATCGGTGGGACTCAGAGTTAGTGAATGTAGCTCTCAGCCACTGGGACAGCTGGACACTCTGAACACTTTCATTGAATATTAGAAAGGAAAATGTGCCCAAGTCTTGGGGTTGTCTGGAGCCTGTGTGTGGGCATTTGGAATTCAGCTGCTGCTGGATAAATGTAACCTTGAACCCCACATTTTTATTTCTATTCATTCTCGGGATGTGGGCATCGCTGTCATTGCCTAGTTGCCCTTGAGAAGGTGGTTGTGAGCCTTCTTCTTGAACCACTGCAGCTCCTTTCACCAAATCATCTTATACTTTTTTGTAGTGGTTTGATACAACTGAGTGGCTTACTCGGCTACCACACTGGGAAGCACTAACGCTAAGCAACCAATCACATTGGTGTGGGACTGGAGTCACATATAGGCCAGACCGGGTAAGGACAGCAGGTTTCCCTGGTAAAGGACATTAGTGAACCAATTTGGTTTTTACAATGATCCGACAGCATCAGGGTCTTTTACTGATGCACATTTATTTATTCAAACTGTAATCAAAATTCTCCGACTGCCCTGATGGGATTGAAACTCACGTTCATACTGGATTATTAGTCCAGGTCTCTGGATTACTAGACCAGTAACATAACCACTACATTACCGTACCCCCTACGTGTGGAAATTTGATTTATCAATGGTGACAACGTGATTTCTTATTGACATTTTCTAAGACACAATATAATAATTTTGTAGGACGAAATCTGAACCAAAAAATCAAAGTCTCTGCCTTTTAGATATGTGCACTTAACGAACTAGAACCTAAAATCGGAAGTTAAACCTGCAGACCTACTGGCCAATATTTTCAAGTGGGGGTCTATGGCCTCAACTAGTCTTCTGATCAATGAAGCTACTCTGATGCAGGGAAAAGAACTGACATCAATGTAAGATGGTCACTAATAGATCAAATAAAGAATTCAGGAGAATTCTCTACACAGAGAGTGGTGAGAATGTGGAACTCGCTGCCACAAAGAGTGGTTGAAGCAGATACCACTGACACATTTAAGAGGAGGCTTGATGCACACATGAGGGAGAAGGCAATAGAGGGATATGGGGGCACGGTGGGGCGAGGTAATTAGAGTGGGAGGAGGCTCGTGTGGAGTCCAAGCATTGACCGCTTGGGCTGAATGCCCTGTTTCTGTGATATAGATTCTACACAATCCTATGTAATGCATTTATGTAGTGCCTGACGTCATACGTCAAAGATGTCTAATTTACAACCAATGAATTACTTTTGAAGTGCAATCACTGTTGTTTTATTGGCGAACGCAGCAGCCAAGTCAATATCCAGTCAAGCTGCCTTTTTTTGGTGCTGTTGGTTGAGGGCAGAATGTTGGCCTGGAACACTGGGAGAATCTCATTTCTTCTTCTTCCAATAGTGCCAATGTCCATCTGAAGATGGGGCCTCGGTTTAACGTCTAACAAATGGACCTCTAAAGTTTGCCCGTTGACAACAGGCAGGGAACAGAAAAGGTCGCGAGCAAAGAGGGCCTTTTTAGAGAAGGTGGGTGGAATTCTTTGTATGAATATTGTAAAATGTTTGCATTATAATAAAAACTATTGACACTAGGCATAAATTATAACAAGCTAGAGAACACACAGAGAAAAAAATGCATCTCCGTTGCGGAATGCATTAATTTAATTAAATACTGTGGCTACAAGAGCAGGTTAGAGGCTGTGCATTCTGCGGCGAGTGACTCACCTCCTGACTCCCCAAAGCCTTTCCACCATCTACAAGGCACAAGTCAGGAGTGTGATGGAATACTCTCCACTTGCCTGGATGAGTGCAGCTCCAACAACACTCAAGAAGCTCGATACCATCCAGGACAAAGCAGCCCACTTGATTGGCACCCCATCCACCGCCCTAAACATTCACTCCCTTCACCACCAGCGCACTGTGGCTGCAGTGTGTACCATCCACAGGATGCACTGCAGCAACTCGCCAAGGCTTCTTCGACAGCACCTCCCAAACCCACCACCTCTACCACCTAGAAGGACAAGGGCAGCAGGCACATGGGAACAACACCACCTGCACGTTCCCCTCCAAGTCACACACCATCCCGACTGGAAATATATCGCCGTTCCTTCATCGTCACTGGGTCAAAATCCTGGAACTCCCTTCCTAACAGCACTGTGGGAGAACCTTCACCACACGGACTGCAGCGGTTCAAGAAGGCGGCTCACCACCACCTTCTCAAGGGCAATTAGGGATGGGCAATAAATGCCGGCCTCGCCAGCGACGCCCACATCCCATGAACGAATAAAAAAAAATGAAGATAGTGAATGTATACACTGTGAAATGTCAGCCACTGTTCCTTATTACACAAAAGAACAGCTAATGTTAGAAATGCCATTCCAGTGCAAAGCAGCCTGCCCCAAAGCCCCAGATCCCTGTATTAGCCATCAGCAATTTCAGCATCACTACTCTCATGTTGGGGTGCCTTACCGGCCCTAGAAAGAGGTACCCCAGGGTCAGGGGCCAACCTCTGGGGCAGGGACAAACCCCAGGGCATGGGCAGATGCTCTCCTGCTGTCACTCAGTGCACCGTTGTCTGTCAGAAAGCCAGGAGGCACTCTAACTGCACAAGTGTTCCAACACACAGCACTGCCTCATTCAGTCTCCTCTCCAATTCTCCACAAAGTCTCTCTCCAATTCCTTCCTCAGTCTTTCTCCAACTCTTCACCCAGTCTCTCTCCAATTCCTCTCTCAGTCTCTCTCCAACTCCTCACTCAATCTTTCTCCAATTCTTCACTCTGTCTCTCTCCAACTCCTCACTCAATCTTTCTCCAATTCCTCTCTCAATCTCTCTCCAATTCTTCACTCAGTCTCTCTCCAATTCCTCTCTCAGTCTCTCTCCAATTCCTCTCTCAATCTCTCTCCAATTCCTCTCTCAGTCTCTCTCCAATTCCTCTCTCAGTCTCTCTCCAATTCCTCTCTCAGTCTCTCTCCAATTCCTCTCTCAATCTCTCTCCAATTCTTCACTCAGTCTCTCTCCAATTCCTCACCCAGTCTCTCTCCAATTCCTCTCTCAATCTCTCTCCAATTCCTCGCTCAGTCTCTCTCCAATTCTTCACCCAGTCTCTCTCCAATTCCTCTCTCAATCTCTCTCCAATTCTTCACCCAGTCTCTCTCCAATTCCTCTCTCAATCTCTCTCCAATTCTTCACCCAGTCTCTCTCCAATTCCTCTCTCAATCTCTCTCCAATTCTTCACCCAGTCTCTCTCCAATTCCTCTCTCAATCTCTCTCCAATTCTTCACCCAGTCTCTCTCCAATTCCTCTCTCAATCTCTCTCCAATTCCTCTCTCAATCTCTCTCCAATTCCTCTCTCAATCTCTCTCCAATTCCTCTCTCAATCTCTCTCCAATTCTTCACCCAGTCTCTCTCCAATTCCTCTCTCAATCTCTCTCCAATTCCTCTCTCAGTCTCTCTCCAATTCCTCACTCAATCTTTCTCCTATTCCTCACTCAATCTTTCTCCAGTTCTCCACTCAATCTTTCTCCAACTCCTCACCCAGTCTCTCTCCAATTCCTCTCAGTCTCTCTCCTATTCCTCACTCCGTCTCCTCCCCAGTTCTTCTCAATGGGACGAAATCCCAATCGGTCTCGAAAGATTTACATCGAACCAAAATACAGCAGATGATCTGAAGCGTGTCGAGAGCCGCTGACTGAGCACCGGGCTCTCCTCGCTGGGAACCCCAATGTTGATTTCTCCATCAAGGAAACTTACATTTTACTCACTATTAGTTATATTCACAATAATTTCAAACGTGCTACTATTAACGATTCAACCCCTTTTGCAGACACATAATAAATTCAATGTACAATTTCACTGCACACAATAAGATATTGCAAGAACACAACTTTTGTTTTGAAATCCTATATCAGGAAGCTGCTGTTAATATCAAATGGAGCAAAATCCAGAAGTGTTTCAGTCGGAAATTAAAATTAATCATCAGAAGAGGTAGGAAATCCGATTTCCCTCCATCATTCCCATGCATCAGTCAGTAAACCTGTCACAGGCTGGATTCTAATGCACAAACTCTATATTCAGCAACATTTCCTCCAACAAAAAAAAAGTTTTATTACACAAATAAATACAGCAAACCGTGACTATACCTTCCAGGGCGGAAACAGCAGGAAATATCCAAAATATCCAAAAGATGCCCATTGTGGGAGGTGAGGAACAGCATGGATTGATGATGGGACTGACTCTCAGGCACACACTCAGTGCAAGACAGCGGCTGAACACGCCTGAATCACCCAGAGAGAGAGAGAGAGAGGGGGGAGAGCCAGCCAGAGGGGCCGTGCCATCCGCCAGCACACCGAGGGGTGGCACACACTTACAGCACTGGCACCCGCCCCCACTTTACACCAAATCACACTGCGGCCGAAGCAGATTAAATATTAATCATAATTAGCAGATTATATTTAACTCTTTACTCATTCAGATAGAGGGTAACTGTGAAAGGTTGTATTATATTATTGTATACCCCCCCCCAGCCGCAGTAGTACTGACCACACCTGTCAATCACCCAGTCTGGGCGGGTTGGGAGCTCAGGTTCCAGGTTTCCAGCTGCAGCTCAGGGTGGGATCGGGGTTTGGGGTTTTACCGGAGAGGGAACGAGTGTATCCCGGTATCAGGCAGAGGCGGTCCGACACCACCACAGTGCCCTGTTTATAATCTGTGCAGCGGACCCGCTGGTTCCATAAACCTGCAGCTGATTTATAGACAGTCAGCACTGGGATGATATTTCCCCACTATAGACATCACTGCACCGGGGGTGGGAGGCTGCAGAGATCGCCCAGTGATTAAAGAGTTAAAGGAGAGGGTCTGATGCCAAACTCTGCCATGTGAGACTCGCTGCATGTCTGTGTTCAGCTCAGGAACGGACTAAAGGGAGAATAAATTCACCAAAACATCACAGCAGAGGGACTGTCACTGCTCCCACACACTGCACCCAGCTTATTCCAAATACTCAGGAATTAAATGTCAGAGTGCATGACACTGTTGTGGAGCTCGCCATCTGTCTCCATTTCTCCATCTCTCTCCCTCCCTCTCTCCAACTCTCCCCACCTCCTCTCCACTTCTTCCTCGCCTGCTCTCCCTCTCCATCTCTCCTTTCTGTGTCCTCTCCGTTTCTCTCTCTCCTCTCCCTTCTCCACTTATCTCCTCTCCATCTTTTCCTCTTTTCTCTCCATTTCTCTCCCCCACAGTTTATTCCATGTTTCAGTTCTTGGTCATTTCTATCATTGAATGTTTGGATTGGTCACCACGTTTTATACAATGAAATGAACATTTAAGGATTGAAGATGGTTCATTTTCATAAACTTCAGGTTTTATAAATGACACAGGTAATAGCTAATATTCGTTGGGGTTGCTTTTGGAAAATAAGATAAAAGGCATTAGAATCTGCGCTGGCCATTGGTGGCATGGACCAAGAGGCGGTCGCGGGCTATTTCGTGGATACCCCCATCTACCGGCTAGAAACTGCATCAAGAACCGTTCTCGACACAATATCATGTCGGGTGACAAGCCCCAGGTTTAACTCCAGAGCCGTGACTCCCGGGTGACCAGATGCGCCCCCAGATACTTAGCAGATTCTTCACTTGTTTTGCAACCGTGAGGCCGGATCAAAACAGCTGGCCACCTGGTCAGCACGTTGATTATTTAACACTGGCCTCACCCTTACTGCAGGATTATAATCTGTGCTGTCATTGTATTACAGCGGACCCGCTGGTTCCATAAACCTGCAGCTGATTTATAGACAGTCAGCACTGGGATGATATTTCCCCACTATAGACATCACTGCACCGTGGATGGGAGGCTGTAGAGATCCTCCGGTGATTAAAGAGTTAAAGGAGAGGGTCTGATGCCAAACTCTGCCATGTGAGACTCGCTGCATGTCTGTGTTCAGCTCAGGAACGGACTAAAGGGAGAATAAATTCACCAAAACATCACAGCAGAGGGACTGTCACTGCTCCCACACACTGCACCCAGCTTATTCCAAATACTCAGGAATTAAATGTCAGAGTGCATGACACTGTTGTGGAGCTCGCCATCTGTCTCCATTTCTCCATCTCTCTCTCTCCCTCTTCCCTCTTCAAACCTCTGTCTCTCCCCATATCCCATCTCCATCTCTCTCTCTCCACCTCTCCCCACCTCCTCTCCATTTCTTCCTCACCTGCTCTACCTCTCCATCTCTCCTTTCTGTGTCCTCTCCATTTCTCCCTCTCCTCTCCCTTCTCCACTTGTCTCCCCCTCTCCCCATCTTTTCCTCTTTTCTGTGAAGGAGTGAAAAGGGATTATTTTAAAAGTCAAAGTTTGGAAAACAAGCCAGCATTAGTGGGCAGTATCTCCTCCTCCTCACACACACACCCCCAGAATGACCCACATAATACATGTGTCCTTTCAATCTCCTGGTTTGGGCTTTGAAGGAACTAGTCTCTGGATCTTGTGTGAAAATGCTTAGATTGGGTCTCAGGCCACTTCCACACAATGCAACAAAATTAGCAGCAAGTGTGCAAGCCGAGATAGACTTTCTGATGGTTGCTGCTGGAAATGGGATGATTCATGGTGCTGTAGTATGGGATCGTCTTTTGAGTTTGAAGTCACGGCCCATTGTCAAGACAGAGCAACACGAGAGTGCTTAAGGCTGTCAGCCAGTGTCTAAAATGGAAATGTATTTTCGAGCTCTAAATACTTTACCTCGATTCGCACAAAATTCCCCAAAACACATGCAGCTTAGTGTATAGTTCAGAGTACGCAAGACAGATTCTCATTTTCTGATTCTAGTTATTTTAAAGCTAATTCTAAATGACAATGCTTAGAAATCCCAACGAGTTAGTCTGGCAGTGTAAGGGTTAAATGGGAACCACTTCTAAGAACATAAGAAATAGGAGCAGGAGTAGGCCATACGGCCCCTCGAGCCATTCAATAAAATCATGGCTGATCTTTGCCCTCAACTCCACTTTCCCGCCCTATCCCCATATCCCTTGATTCTCCTAGAGTCCAAAAATCTATCGATCTCAGCCTTGAATATACTCAATGACTGAGCGTCCACAGACCTCCGGGGTAGAGAATTCCAAACTATCTGAGTGAAGAAATTTCTCCTCATCTCAATCCTAAATAGCCGACCCCTTATCCTGCAATTATGCCCCTTAGTTCTAGATTCTCCAGCCAGGGGAAACAGCCTCTCAGCATCTACCCTGTCAAGCCCTCTCAGAATCTTATATGTTTCAATGAGATCACCTCTCATTCTTCTAAACTCCAGAGAGTATAGGTCCATTCTACTCAATCTCTCCTCATAGGACAACCATCTCATCCCAGGAATTAATCTAGTGAACCTTTGTTGCACCGCGTCTAAGGCAAGTATATCCTTCCTTAGATAAGGAGACCAAAACTGTACACAGTACTCCAGGTGAGGTCTCACCAAAGCCCTGTACAATTTCAGCAAGACTTCCTTACTCTTGTACTCCAACCCCCTTGCAATAAAGGCCAGCATACTATTTGCCTTCCTAATTGCTTGCATGTTAACTTTCTGTGTTTCTTGTATGAGGACACCCAAATCCCTCCAAACACCAACATTTAATAGTTTTTCACCCTTTAAAAAATATTCTGTTTTTCTATTCTTCCTACCAAAGTGAATAACCTCACACTTCCCCACATTATACCCCATTGCCTTCTTGTCAACTCACCTAACCTGTCTATATCCCTTTGCAGATTCTTTGTGTCCTCCTCACTGCTTACTTTCCCACCTAGTTTTGTATCATCAGCAAACTTGGATACATTACACTCGATCCCTTCATCTAAGTCATTAGTATAGATTGTAAATAGCTGAGGCCCAAGCACTGATCCTTGCGGCAGCCCACTAGTTACAGCCTGCCAACCTGAAAATGACCCGGTTATCCCTATTTTGTATCCGTTAACCAATCCTCTATCCTTGATAATATATTACCCACAACCCCATTAAGCCCTTATCTTGAGTAACAACCTTTTGTGTGGCACCTTATCGAATGCCTTTTGAAAATCCAAATATGCTACATCCACTGGTGCCACTTTGTCTACCCTGTTAGTTACACCCTCAAAAAACTCCATTAAATTTATTAAACACGATTTCCCTTTCATAAAACCATGTTGACTCTGCCTAATCATATTATGATTTTCTAAGTGCCACGTCCTTAATAATGGATTCCAGCATTTTCCTGATGACTGATGTCAGGTTAACTGGCTTGTAGTTCCCTGTTTTCTCTCTCCTTCCTTTCTTGAATAGCGGCAACTATTCTCAAAGGCATCTTTCCCTTTCTTCAGTCAAGCAGCTGTCAGGAAGCTTTTGTCTTGAGTGTGATCCCACTAATATTCTCAGAGACAGGTGTATTACAGTGTTGTCTCATATGAACACTTAAACCAGCAATTAAAACATACTTAAACCATAACAACCTAAGAACAGCCAAAGCTATCATTAAAGTCAGGGCCAAACTTTTGTCAGTTGATCAAGTAGAAAGGATTATTGTCTGTCTATCAGGATCCTTCATAACAATTTGAGAAACCCAGAAAGGGGAATATTTATATTACAATACATCTTACAGTGCTTGGTAAGATCATAACAATGAGTGAGTGACGCTTGTAAGTATGAAAGACCAGATGGGCTGTTTCCTGAAGTCAAAAATCTGTGAACCTACAATAGATTCCAGTTTCAGATTCTAAGTTTTGTACTGGACCAGAGACTGACCTCTGGAGACTGAATTGGCGATAGAATCTCCATCGTGCACCTTTCAACAAGCACCTACCTCATGTTAAAATCTTGGAGAAGATAAAAACTGAGCCATTGAAATGATCCCTCAATAGAGAAGATAAAGACACTTTAGTTGTCACAGCACCATTGCAGAGAGAAGAGACAAGTGTTTGTCAGTACATTGAAGTGGATGATTGTTCCTCCTTACAGAGGAGTTTATCGACCTGCCTGATTCTTTTATAAAGCATTTATCCCCCTTCAATTTTCCTCCATTTTCTCCTGAAGGTGCTGATTGATGCTGGGGTAAGCTTTATTGGACATGAGCTGCCTTCTGGTCATTGTTCATATATGAGGGTAGATGTTGAGTGTCAGCACTGTTCACCATGAGAGTGTCACAGTGGAACCTGATACTGTCCTCGGCTGACATCCTCAAGTGCCCTTTGTGGTAGCAATCAGGATCAGGAACCCTTGCTGATTGCCCCCTCCCCCATTAGGCCATAGGTCATGAAATGCCCCCACAGCTGCCTCAATTAAAACCAACTAACTCAATGCAGATTGAGGAACTGTGCCTGATTCTATGTATCGTTTAATCTGTTATAATTTAATTTGTAGAGTTAATATTGAGAATTGTATACCTATTTACAGAACTTTGATTCTGTCAAGTTTTACTCATGTTGCCATTTTACATCTGAAAGTTGGGTTTTGTTATCCTGCTTATGATGACTGAATCATAAATGCATTGTCCATGTAAACTTTGTAAATAAATGAATCTGATGACATGTGGTCAAATCACCCTTCAAGGTTTGTTCTTTTTGGCAATGCAATGGAAGAGTTTCCATTGGCCTAAACCAAGCTCCAGGACCAAGCTATGAAGTGGATTTGTGGCAAAAATAGGAAACAGTTGCAAGGAGAGCACAGTCCAGCCTACACCAGAATATCAGCCATGATCTTATTGAATGGCGGAGCAGGCTCGAGGGGCCGATTGGCCTACTCCTGCTCCAATTTCTTATGTTCTTATGTTCTAATATCACTCCACGGCCTAGAGTGGAATCAGCCACATGGAACAACATGTCTTTACAAAAACTAAAAGGTGAGAGCCTGCATTAAACAGTTGGTGACCAGCATCCATGAAACCTGTCATTGGAGTTGATGTCTCAAACATCAAGGTGTCTGGCAAATCACAAGTGGGTTGAGTCAGAGGACACGTGTTTACGTTACTACGGGCCAGTCATTACATTATGGAGAGGCAAGGATTACCGTTGAAGCCCTCGATGTTCAAACAGTGGAATGACCAATTAAGGGGGTAAGATGTGTGTACATACTGCAGTCACGAGACTGGTGGAAATGCTCTCACACATTTAATGGTGAGTTGTGTTGCTCACCATACTGCTCTGGAGGATTCCTTGTACCTGGTCTCTGCTAGTGAGGCCAGTTGTTTAATGATCAACTATCCTCTTTTGGAGGAAGAAAGAACAACAGAGCTCATAATTATAGAGACCCTTTTATGTTCTCAGGATGTCCCAAAGTTCCTCGTAACTAATTAGTTATTTTTGAAGTGTAATCACTGTTGTAGACAAATATGGCAGTCAAATTGCACATAGCAAGATCCCACAAACAATGAGATAAATGACCAGTTAATCTGTTTTTGGTGCACACACTCACAGATACACTGTTACACACTCACACTCACAGATGCATGGGCACACACTTACATTCACAGATACACGGACACACTCACATATATATTGACATGCAGTCACACTCACAGATACATGGACACACTCACATATACATTGACACACACTCACACTCACAGATACTTGCACACACACTCACACTCACAGATACATGGACACACTCACAGATACATTGACACACACTCACACTCACAAATACATTGACACACACTCACACTCAAAGGTACACGGACACACACTCACAGATACATTGACACACACACTCAGGTACACGGACACACACTCACACTCACAGATACACGGACACACACTCACACTCACAAATACACGGACACACACACTCACACTCACAGATACACGGACACACACTCACATTCACAAATACACGGACACACACACTCACACTCACAGATACACGGACACACACTCACATTCACAAATACACTGCACCTACTATATTCTCTTTCACAATCCAAGCACCACTTCTTTAGAAAAATATATTAAATTTGTCAAACATGACTTACCTTTAACAAATCCGTGCTGGCAGACCTCGATTATATTACGCATGACAATCATTATTTTCATCTATGGATTGTAAAGTGGTGATTTTAACACTGCCCGCCCAGCCTCACACTGCCCAGGTGGGCACGGTTTGCCCCCTGCCTTGGCAGTCTGAACCAAGCTATTTTGTGGTCACTATTTCCCAATTGCTCTCCCACTCTCACATTCATTATTTACAATTTGTCTGATTTTTGGCGAACATAATTCCTGCCAGGGCTCTTGATTGAAACAGGCAGGAGCCTCATGAATGTATTCAAATTTGGGGTCAAGTGATGTCATTCTCAACCCCATTGCTTGTCTACCACCACTTCCTGCTTCAGCCCACCAGCCGTGGCCGATATCAGTCCTGAGGCGGCCGTTTCAAACACTATTTCAAGTGATTCCCACCTGCTCTTGGGTAAAGCTTTTGTAGACATTTTTCTTGCACTAGCTTGTGTGTTTTTGAAAGTACTTGTAGTCACTAGTGTAGGTTCTGAACTGTTAAGGGATTTCTGGCATTGCAATTGTTTCGTGATGGGGGTCATTCTAGGAATCCCACTCTGAGAGGACAAGGAGGAAGAAGCAAACAGAGCTTCAGCTGGAGGGAGAGCAAATAGAAGGAGGCAAGCTCAGAGGAACCTTCACTCTCCCAACACAGTTTATAGGCTTAGAGCAACATAACCCCAGTCCTCTGAGGAGCTGTGCTTGAAGACATTTTGATTCTCCATGGAAACAGTGACAGAATTGTCCTGACGTGTCTTGCAGGAAGGCATGTAGCCGGTTCCTCCAGCGAGCACTGCATTGCCTGCTCCACTCACACTCACTGCAGCCCTGAACTTCATTGCTTCCAGCTCCTTCCAGGCTGCCACACAATCTATCAGCAGGATCAGTCAATCTGCCGTCCGAGCTTGTAATTAACGGGTGACAGATGCCTTGTTTGCCAGAGCAAACACATTCATCAATTTCCCAATGGACATCCAGAGGCAGAAAGATAGAGTTCTGGTGTTTGCACTGATTTCCGGATTTCACCAAGTCCAGGGTGCCGTTGCCTGCACCCACATCACCCTGCGGGCTCCTTCACACAACGCAACTGCCTTCTTGAATCACAAGGGCTTCCATTCTATCGATGTGCAACTGATCACTCACAGTGCATCATGAAGGTCTGTTCCTGCTTTCCTGGCAGCTGCTATTTTGTTTTTATATTGTGTCAGTTATCTAGCTGCTCCACTCTTTGCCCAGTTTTGCACACTTGGGAAAACATCTGGCTGATTGAATCACAGAATCATCGAAAGGTTACAGCATGGAAGGAGGCCATTCAGCCCATTCAGTCCTCACCGGCTCTATGCAAGAGCAAACAAGCTCGTCCCACTTCCACGCTCTATCCCCGTAGACCTGCAAATTTTTTCCTTTCAACTACTTATCCAGTTCCCTTTTGAAGGCCATGATTGAATCTGCCTCCACCACCCCCTCGGGCAGTGCATTCCAGATCCTAATCACCTGCTGTGTAAAAAAGTTTTCCCTCATGTCGCCTTTGGCTCTTTTGCCAATCACCTTAAATCTATGTCCTCTGGTTCTTGACCCTCCCGCCAATGGGAACAGTTTCTGTCTATCCACTCTGTCTAGACCCTTCATGATTTTGGATACCTCTGTCAAATCTCCTCGCAACCATCTCTGTTCCAAGAAGATTAACCCCGGCTTCTCCAGTCTATCTACGTAACTGAAGTCCTTCATCCCTGGAATCATTCAAGTAAATCTCCTCTGCACCCTCTCTAAGGCCTTCACATCATTCCTAAAGTGAGGTGCCCAGAACTGGACACAATACTCCATTTGTGGCTGAACTAGTGTTTTATAAAGGTTCATCATGACTTCCATACTTTTGTACTCTATGCCTCTATTTATAAAGCCCAAGATCCCGTATGCTTTTTTAACCACTTTCTCAACCTGCCCTGTCACCTTCTATGATTTGTGCACATATACCCCCAGATCTCTCTGTTCCTGCACCCCCTTTTAGAATTGTGCTCTCTAGTTTATATTGCCTCGCCTAGTTCTTTCTATCGAAATGTATCACTTTGCATGTTTCTGCATTAAATTTCATCTGCCATGTGTCCGCCCATGCCACCAAGCTGTGTATATCCTCCTGAAGTCTATCACTATCCTCCTCACTGTTTACTACCCTTCTGAGTTTTGTGTCATCTGTAATTTTGAAATTGTGCCCTGTACACCCAAGTCCAAGTCATTAATATATATCAAGATTGGAGACAAGGGCTATCCTTTACATACTTGGCTTAGGAAGCCACGCTCGGCTGCACAACACTGCTACAATCAGATCCATGGCTCAACCAGAGACATCATCGAGCAGACCATAGGAGTCTTCAAGCAATGATTTTGCTTGCCTGGACAGGTCTCGTGGCTTCCTGCAATATGAACCATACAGAGTGCCCCATACAGAGTGGTTTGCTGTGTGCTGCATAACTTTGGTCTGCAACAGGGACAACACATGGAGCCACACTGGACAATGACCCACAGCACGATGAGGGAGACGACACTGATGATATTGGTGCGGGAGCGGAAAAGTTCCAACAGTTGACCTCAGCCAGAACTGTTCAGCAGCAGCTCATTGGAGAGAATTTCAGCTGAATAATCTCTGCTCATCCACCCCACATGTGCAACATCTGTCCCATTCCATCCACCTTACATGTCCAACATCTGTCTCAGTCCATCCGCCCTACATGTCCAACATCTGTCCCATTACATCCACCCTACGTGTCCAACATCTGTCCCAGTCCATCCACTCTACATGTCCAATATCTGTCCCATTACATCCACCCTACATGACCAACATCTGTCCAAGTCCATCTACCCTACATGACCAACATCTGTCCAAGTCCATCCACCCTACATGTCCAATATCTGTCCCAATCCATCCACCCTACATGTCCAACATCTGTCCCAGTCCATTCACCCTACATGTCCAACATCTGACCCATTCAATCCACCCTACATGTCCAACATCTGTCCCAGTCCATCCACCCTACATGTCCAACATCTGTCTCAGTCCAGCCACCCTACATGTCCAACATCTGTCCCAATCCATTCACCCTACATGTCCAACATCTGTCCCAGTCCATTCACCCTACATGTCCAACATCTGACCCATTCAATCCACCCTACATGTCCAACATCTGTCCCAGTCCATTCACCCTACATGTCCAACATCTGTCCCAATCCATTCACCCTACATGTCCAACATCTGTCCCAGTCCATTCACCCTACATGTCCAACATCTGACCCATTCAATCCACCCTACATGTCCAGCATCTGTCCCAGTCCATTCACCCTACATGTCCAATATCTGTCCCATTACATCCACCCTACATGACCAACATCTGTCCAAGTCCATCCACCCTACATGACCAACATCTGTCCAAGTCCATCCACCCTACATGTCCAATATCTGTCCCAGTCCATCCACCCTACATGTCCAACATCTGTCCCAGTCCATTCACCCTACATGTCCAACATCTGACCCATTCAATCCACCCTACATGTCCAACATCTGTCCCAGTCCATTCACCCTACATGTCCAACATCTGTCCCAGTCCATTCACCCTACATGTCCAACATCTGACCCATTCAATCCACCCTACATGTCCAGCATCTGTCCCAGTCCATTCACCCTACATGTCCAATATCTGTCCCATTACATCCACCCTACATGACCAACATCTGTCCAAGTCCATCCACCCTACATGACCAACATCTGTCCAAGTCCATCCACCCTACATGACCAACATCTGTCCAAGTCCATCCACCCTACATGTCCAACATCTGTCCCAGTCCATCCACCCTACATGTCCAACATCTGTCCCAGTCCATTCACCCTACATGTCCAACATCTGACCCATTCAATCCACCCTACATGTCCAACATCTGTCCCAGTCCATCCACCCTACATGTCCAACATCTGTCTCAGTCCAGCCACCCTACATGTCCAACATCTGTCCCAGTCCATTCACCCTACATGTCCAACATCTGTCCCAGTCCATTCACCCTACATGTCCAACATCTGTCCCAGTCCATTCACCCTACATGTCCAACATCTGACCCATTCAATCCACCCTACATGTCCAACATCTGTCCCAGTCCATCCACCCTACATGTCCAACATCTGTCCCAGTCCATCCACCCTACATGACCAACATCTGTCCAAGTCCATCCACACTACATGTCCAACATCTGTCCCAGTCCATCCACCCTACATGTCCAACATCTGTCCCAGTCCATCCACCCTACATGTCCAGCATCTGTCCCAGTCCATCCACCCTACAATTAACAGCATCTGCTCATATACCAACATGGATAGTCATGTCAATTAATATTGCAAGATTACCAGTCACTATAGGAACGCTCCCTGCATGCAAAGATTTCCAACGGCATTGTGGTTTTACTGGCTTAAAGAAAGGCCTACTCACTGTCTCTCACCTCAGTGTGAGCCCATGGTGCATGTCTGAGTACTCTTTTACTTGTTGTAGTGAATCTATGAGGTGCTGCAATTTGGGAGGAGGGAGTTTGCTGCGGCTCATTCAAGAGCTCATCAGATGCTTGTGCTCAGTGACCTCTTGGAGCTCATGTCTGAGAGGGTCCAGCTGCAGACTGCAACAACACACCATCTGCCAGGGCAGTCTGGCCCAGCTGGCTTTCTGGCAACAGAGTGGGCATTGGAAGGCGACAGAGTGTTATCATAGAATCATCGAATCATAGAAAGTTACAACACAAAAGGAGGCCATTCGGCTCATCGTGTCCGTGCCGGCCGAAAAAGAGCTATTCAGCTTAATCCCACCTTCCAGCACTTGGTCCGTAGCCCTGTAGGTTACGGCACTTCAGGTGCACATCCAAGTACTTTTTAAATGAGTTGAGGGTTTCTGCCTCTACCGCCCTTTCAGGCAGTGAGTTCCAGACCCCCACCACCCTCTGGGTGAAAAAAAATCTCCTCAGCTCCCCTCTAATCCTTCTACCAATTACTTTAAATCTATGCCCCCCGGTCACTGACCCCTCTGCTAAGGGAAATAGGTCCTTCCTATCCACTCAACCTAGTCTCATCATAATTTTACATACCTCAATTAAATCTCCGCTCGGCCTCTTTTGTTCCAAAGAAAACAACCAGCTTATCCAATCTTTTCTCATAACTGAATTTCTCCAGTCCTGGCAACATCCTCATAAATCTCCTCTGCACCCTCTCCAGTGCAATTACATCCTTCCTGTAATGTGGTGACCAGAACTGTATGCAGTACTCAAGCTGTGGCCTAACCAATGTTTTATACAGTTCTAGCATAACCTCCTTGCTCTTATATTCTATGCCTCGGCTAATAAAGGAAAGTATCCCGTATGTCTTTTTAACCACCTCATCTACCTGTCCTGCTACCTTCAGGGATCTGTGGACATGTACTCCAAGGTCCCTCTCTTCCTCTACACCTCTCAGTATCCTCCCATTTATTGTGTGTTCCCTTGCCTTGTTTGCCCTCCCCAAATGCATTACCTCACATTCTCCAGATTGAATTCCATTTGCCACTTTTCTGCCCACCTGACCAGTCCATTGATATCTTCCTGCAGTCGACAGCTTTCCTCCTCACTATCAACCACACGGCCAATTTTTTGAATCATCTGCAAACTTCTTGATCAAGGCCCCCACATTCAACTCCAAATCATTAATATTAATATATACCACAATATTAATATATACCACAAAAAACAAGAGACCGAGTACTAAACATTGCAGAACCCCACTGGAAACAGCCTTCCAGTCGCAAAATCACCCATCAACCATCACACTTTGCTTCCTGCCTGATGCTGATTTCCATGTTGGGTGAGAGTCTGACACTGTACCATCATCAAGGTTTTATCACCAGTCTGGCATCAGTGTCCAAATCTTCTGATTGACCCAGAAAAAGGGGAAAGGAACAGGATTAAGATGTAGACGTGAGGGCAGGCACTAACAGATGAGTGGAGTTGCAATGCACCACCAGGTTGCTATGCTCAGTATGTGAGAGAGTGTGTGAGAGAGTGTGTGAGAGAGTGTGAGAGAGAGTGTGTGAGAGAGTGTGTGACTGAGTGTGTGACTGAGTGTGTGAGAGAGTGTGTGAGAGAGTGTGTGACTGAGTGTGTGAGAGAGTGTGAGAGAGATTGTGTGACTCAGTGTGTGAGAGAGTGTGTGACTGAGTGTGTGAGAGAGTGTGTGACTGAGTGTGTGAGAGAGTGTGTGAGAGAGTGTGTGAGAGAGTGTGTGACTGAGTGTGTGAGAGAGTGTGAGAGAGATTGTGTGACTGAGTGTGTGACTGAGTATGTGAGAGAGTGTGTGAGAGAGTGTGAGAGAGATTGTGTGACTGAGTGTGTGAGAGAGTGTGTGAGAGAGTGTGTGAGAGAGTGTGTGACTGAGTGTGTGAGAGAATGTGTGAGAGAGTGTGTGAGAGAGTGTGTGACTGAGTGTGTGACTGAGTGTGTGACTGAGTGTGTGAGAGAGTGTGTGACTGAGTGTGTGACTGAGTGTGTGAGAGAGTGTGAGAGAGATTGTGTGACTCAGTGTGTGAGAGAGTGTGTGACTGAGTGTGTGACTGAGTGTGTGACTGAGTGTGTGAGATAGTGTGAGAGAGATTGTGTGAGAGATTGTGTGACTGAGTGTGTGAGAGAGTGTGTGAGAGATTGTGTGACTGAGTGTGTGAGAGAGTGTGTGACTGAGTGTGTGAGAGAGTGTGTGACTGAGTGTGTGAGAGAGTGTGTGAGAGAATGAGTGAGAGAGTGTGTGACTGAGTGTGTGAGAGAGTGTGTGACTGAGTGTGTGACTGAGTGTGTGACTGAGTGTGTGAGTGTGTGACTGAGTGTGTGAGAGAGTGTGTGAGAGAGTGTGTGACTGAGTGTGTGACTGAGTGTGTGACTGAGTGTGTGAGAGAGTGTGTGACTGAGTGTGTGAGAGATTGTGTGACTGAGTGTGTGAGAGAGTGTGTGAGAGAATGTGTGAGAGTGTGTGACTGAGCGTGTGAGAGAGTGTGTGAGAGAGTGTGTGACTGAGTGTGTGAGAGAGTGTGTGAGAGAGTGTGTGACTGAGTGTGTGAGAGAGTGTGTGACTGAGTGTGTGACTGAGTGTGTGAGAGAGTGTGTGAGAGAGTGTGTGACTGAGTGTGTGAGAGATTGTGTGACTGAGTGTGTGAGAGAGTGTGTGAGAGAATGTGTGAGAGTGTGTGACTGAGTGTGTGAGAGAGTGTGAGAGAGTGTGTGACTGAGTGTGTGACTGAGTGTGTGACTGAGTGTGTGAGAGAGTGTGTGACTGAGTGTGTGACTGAGTGTGTGAGAGAGTGTGTGAGAGAGTGTGTGACTGAGTGTGTGAGAGAGTATGTGACTGAGTGTGTGAGAGAGTGTGAGAGAGATTGTGTGACTGAGTGTGTGACTGAGTATGTGAGAGAGTGTGTGACTGAGTGTGTGAGAGAATGTGTGAGAGTGTGTGACTGAGTGTGTGAGAGAGTGTGTGAGAGAGTGTGTGACTGAGTGTGTGACTGAGTGTGTGAGAGAGTGTGTGACTGAGTGTGTGAGAGAGTGTGTGACTGAGTGTGTGACTGAGTGTGTGAGAGAGTGTGTGAGAGAGTGTGTGACTGAGTGTGTGAGAGAGTGTGTGACTGAGTGTGTGATAGAGTGTGAGAGAGATTGTGTGACTGAGTGTGTGACTGAGTATGTGAGAGAGTGTGTGACTGAGTGTGTGAGAGAGTGTGTGACTGAGTGTGTGAGAGAGTGTGTGAGAGAATGTGTGACTGAGTGTGTGAGAGAGTGTGTGACTGAGTGTGTGAGAGAGTGTGAGAGAGATTGTGTGACTGAGTGTGTGACTGAGTATGTGAGAGAGAGTGTGACTGGGTGTATGACTGAGTGTGTGACTGAGTGTGTAAGAGAGTGTGTGAGAGAGTGTGTGAGAGAGTGTGTGAGAGAGTGTGTGACTGAGTGTGTGAGAGAGTGTGAGAGAGATTGTGTGACTGAGTGTGTGACTGAGTATGTGAGAGAGAGTGTGACTGGGTGTATGACTGAGTGTGTGACTGAGTGTGTAAGAGAGTGTGTGAGAGAGTGTGTGACTGAGTGTATGACTGAGTATGTGAGAGAGTGTGTGAGAGAGTGTGTGACTGAGTGTGTGAGAGAATGTGTGAGAGAGTGTGAGAGAGATTGTGTGACTGAGTGTGTGACTGAGTGTATGAAGTAGAAAGAGAAGAGGAAGGGAAGATGCCAACAAGCTCGGCTATGCCAGGCCTCCAGACTTGCCACCTCCAGTGTAGATGGCCTACGATGTCAATGGCAGCCTCTCCCATG